>NC_068938.1:118720727-119028921 GCF_016801865.2 Culex pipiens pallens
GAAAGAGGAGGCGTCGGTTATTGGGTGAATGTTCCGAATCCTTAGAAATGTAGCGAAACTCACCAGTTCGATTATTTCCACAGCATTCCCCGAAAAAACGTGGCGCGAATGAACAGGACCAAACATGTTTTGCTTTTTGCTTTTTTCCTAACACTTTGACGTTAGATTGAAAAAATCAACAAGAAAACCGCTTCGGCGAAACGCGGCGAAATGTCATCGAGGTTCTGCCGTACACCAGCAGGTGTCGCTAATGTGCCAAAATGGCTCAAACGGAATCTAAACGGAGTCCAACCGGAGATTCCGTTTAGAAAATTTCGAAGCAATTTTCGAAGCGGAATTCGAAGCGGAATGAACCCGTCAAGCGGAGAACGATTTGATTGGGCAGCAGCACAGCCAGCGATGCCAGGAAACTTTCCCTATAAATGCCACTTTTCGTGAGTGTTCGTTTGAACTGTCAGCGCAAATGGCAACACTCGACAGAGTGTTGGAAGAAAAAAGAACTAAGCCGATATTAGAAAAATGGGCGTGGCCCAATGCATTCGCCTCGATTAGAATACCCTTGGGAATTTTTTTTGTTAAATGCTTGGTAAAGAAATAGAATAACTTTTAGTGAAAGTGAAAATAAACAGAAATGTTCACAAAAACTTGCTCTACTCGTTGGTGTACTTGGTTTTAGTAAAATTCAAGGGAGACTCTAGATTATCCAGCATCATTCAAACACGACCGCTTATTAGGATTAAAATGGGTAGATTTCCCCTATGTTTGGGGTACGTTTTTCACCAACAAAGATTTTTAAAAAATTCAACCTTTAGTAACTCTTTGAAAAGGGTCGATTCCTTTGAAAGAGTAACACTGCTGAGTGACTTGTTTTGATCATTTCTTAGTATTTGAGCATTATTTCAGTTTCAATTTTAAAACGATTTATCAAATTTAAACATATTTTTAGAAAAGGTTGGTAAGCTATCTGAAATTCTTCGTATTTTTTTTTTTTTTTTTTCATTTAAATAGTTTATGTGCGATAGAAGTATTTTTTGTGTAATCCAAAAACGGATAATCTCGTTAATTCTTGATATTTTGAAAAGTGCAAAAAACACTCAGAGATTACGAACAATTTAGCGATAGGCAGAAAACATTACGAACATCGCAAATTGTGAGCTAATTCTCTGCCTCACAAATAATTTGTTCTGATTTAAAAAACGAAAATGCTTGTGTGCGAGCACAGCTTACACCCGGCCATGGCAAATGAGGCAAAAACCAGCGCTTTTCAGTTGTATGAAAAAATCATGATGAGTTTTGAATTGATTCATGAATGGACCATTCTTTATTTTGCTATTTCTTTGAGAAAAAAATCAACTGCCGTTATCTTCCTTTTGTAAGAAAGGCTCTATCTCACCCCAGGTGGGATTAAATCGGGTTTTTTATAAGCATTTCACATTTTTACAAATGTAAATGTATTGTTTTTTTTACCTTTTTTATATTACTATAGGGGAGCTGGGGGTAAGACGGCCAGGCGGGGTAAGACGGCCACCCCACTGTTTTAATAAGTATACTAATGAATATTACTAAAATGTTTAGCAATACTGTTCCTCATGCTAAATAATGTATATGGAGTCACCTTTGCCAGAAATATTGTTTGAAATAATATAAAAATAGCTCAAAATAAACAAATAATTTTTGAGCTTGAAACTGGATGTAATTTTGATGAATTACAACTTAGACATTTTTGTTAAATAACAACATGTTTTCCTGTCTTCAAATATTTTTTCACGTTAAATTGAAGTTTTCCCTAGATTATGTCCCTCGAAAAAGTTCAAAAAATGCGATGAACTGTTTACAAAAAATGTTTAAAAAAATAATTTATTTGGGGGCAAGACGGCCACCTCCTCCGGGGGTAAGACGGCCTGTCGTAATTTGTAGATTTTATTTGATATAGGTTATATTTTTGACGGTTTTTGACTATTAAGACATATTTGTAGATAAAGGAAAAGCATTTTCAATAAAACTATCAAAATTTAATCAAAATGCTGTTAACTACCGTTTCGACAACATTCTTTACTGTGATATAGCAAAACTCATTGAATAGTATGAAATCCTATCAAACTTTTCATAAAAATCGCTTATTTAATATTGTTTACATAATTTTGATTTACTTATTCTAATCGAAATACACAAACTAATTTTTTTTGTATCAAATTGTGATTGTTTTGTAGTAAAAATTCATAGTTTTTCATAAAATGTGGTCGCAATAATATGAAATTCACTGAGCTAAAATTCACATTTGAAACCTGATTTTTTTCAACCAAAATAGTTATGATGTTCAGAGAAGTCTGTTGAACCAACCATATAGATGTTTGGAGGGATTTAGCAAAGTTATTAAGTTAATTTATAGCACTGGCCGTCTTACCCCACATGGGTGGCCGTCTTACCCCGCGTATTTCATATATATACGATTTCAATTATTTTTTTTCCACAATAGTAAATTGTTTCCTTTTTGAATAATTCACAATTAAGTATTTTAATGAAGTCTTCCTACTTTTATTTAAAATTTAGTTTAAAGAAGGAAACATGTCTTGTTAGCTAAATATTTTTCCTCTTTCAATATAATTAGCATTTATATTTTTTTTAATGAAATTTTCCCTTCTTCAATATTAATTTCAACTTAAAGATGAGAAAAACCCCTTCAAATCTTCGATAATGGAGACAATTTTGCTTTTCTTCATATTTTGCAATTGATTTTTTTTTTTGCAATTTTCCCATCTTTGTATATACAACTGGAAGAAGGGAAATTCTTTTATAGATGTTCTCTTTAAACATTTCTATCACTTCTGCAATTTTTTCTCTGTTGGTTTATTTTTTCGCAATAAAATTGATTACGCAAGATCCCTCCTTTCATTTATTCAAAACCAATCTTAAAGACGGGACGATTAAAAAATAAATAAAAGCTAGTTAAATTGGTTTTTTGAATAGATGTAGGTGAAAAATAAAAAAAATGCGATTGCCAAACATTTAAAGAGTAGCAAAATGTTAATCTTAAAAGAGACTTTTCCTTCTATAAGTTTATTTTTATATAAAAGAAGGGAAAGTTTCATAAACAAACTCAATTTTCAAATATTAAAAAAGTATTTTTTTAGAGATGTTCCCTTCTAAAAGTTGAAATTAAAATAAAAGAAGGGAAAATTTCATAACAACTCATTTGCCAAATATTTAAAGAAAGAAAAAATGTACATCCATTAGGTTGAATATTAAAGAAGAGAAAATTGCATAAAAAACAATAATTGCAAAATATTGAAAAAAAAAAAACAAACTGCACAGCTTTTGAATGATTTTGCCTTCTTTAAGTTTTAAAATAAAAGAAGAGAAAATTGCTTTAAAAAACTTATTGCATTTCTTTAAAGAAGAGCAAAATGCAGATACATTATTTAGGTTGAATTTAAAAAAAAGGGAAACGGGAAAATAGTAATAAATAGCAAAATATTTAAAGACTGGCAAAACTGACATCACTTTGTTAGGTTGAATTTAAAATAAAAGAAGGAAAAATTTAATACAAAAAATAGCAGCAAAGTATTTCAAAAGAGAAATATCTTGATATTATATAAACTATTTTTAAAAGCATTTTTAAGTAAATTAATGAAAAAATTCATTTTGAAGCTTTTTAAAGAAATATTCAAAAAAGGGGAAAAATTGCATCTATTGGGAGAAAATGACAAAGATACTTGATTTCTTGAAAAAAAAACAGTTTTTTAAGTAAAATTATCTGGTAAGTTAGAAAATAGAAAAAAAAGCTTTACATTATTATTCTTTACAAAAGATAAAAACTTTATACTTTATAAAAAATAAATACAAAAAAAGCTAGCAATAATTATGCCAAACGTCCTTCTTGAAAACCCGTTATGAGGCTACCAACTCTTGCTGAGCAGCAAATCCGTATACTTTTCCGACATGGCACCACAGAGAACAGATGTATATCTAGGCTCTAACTTGTGTGTAAACACTGTTGCACTAAAAAAATGCGTTGCATACAATCTTGCATCAAAGAAATTAGAGTGTGCTGGATACGCTTGGCGGCGCCACCGTCGCGGCTGAGAATACTTGACTTAACAATGAAAAAGGCTCAATAATTCCGAAAGAAAATAAATGTTAACCTCGTTTAAATAGAAAATTCCCTTCTGTATAATTCCAGTTAAATAAAAATAATGCAAAAATGCATAAACATTAACGAAAACCTAACAGAAATTTCATTCAAAAATGATTTTTCAAGCGACAACTTAAAATAGTCCCTTTACACATGTTATGTCCGATTTCGTTTTGTTTACCTTCTTTGGCGCGTAAAATTTCAACCCTCTGATGAAGGACAGTCAGACATTGGTCTGATGTCGTTCGAACGGAATGTTTTATGTAGTGATTAGATGGTCCAACGTTCTGCTACTGTAGGCCATCATGATTTTGGAAGTGGCGCTATCTAGGCGGATGGTGCACACCCTAGCTCTTTTCAACGTATTTTGGTTTGAATTTTTACACACGTTTTTCAATGCTGTTTGTTCATTGATATACATCTGTTCTCTGTGATGGCACCATGGTATAACAAAAAATGTCAAGGAATTTTTAGATAAATTTGGAATTAGGGAATTAGAAATATTTTTGTTAAACGTTCAAAAGTTTACGAAATATCAAGTTTGCTTTTACGAATAATATTGTTGTCAGTGTTTTCACGAAAACATTTCTAGAGCTTTTATTGGAAAGGTCCTATAAATACAAGCACAACACAAGGTTTTCACAAGCTTTAGAAAGCCTTTTGATCTTTTATTTGATAAATATGTTTTTTCAAGGAAGTTGAAAAGAACAATTATTAATAATCAAGATTGAACTGAGGAAAACCCGGAAAACGATGCAAGTTATCCATTTAATATCAAACTGAAAGTTAAACAAAAATGTCTAATTAGCAAAAGCTTTGACCCAATTAAAAAAACTATTAATAATTTGTTAAAATTCCGTACAAATCCGTACTATGCGAAAAATTCCGGCCTGTTTAAAATCCGCGGAGAGGGTCGAAAATCCGTACGGTAAGGAAAAAATCCGTACAGTTGGTAGCCTTAGTTATGCCAAATGGGGTACACCCATTTTCCACATAAATGTTCCGTTTTAGCAATAATTTCATTTTGCCCCCTTTTAAAGAAATTTTGATGCTTGGGATAAAAAAAATAGCAAAAACATAAAAAAATATTGAAAAAAGAGCAAACATGAAGGGAAATCATTAAAATTCCAAAAAGATTCTTTAAATAGTTTGAAGGCCGTTGCAAAGTGTATGTCGCCCTTTTTTGAAAATTGATCCAAAAAGTCTAAATTTAAAATTTTAACGGAATTGTAAGTGTAATCAGCTTTAAACATTTCATTAAAATTTTTAATATGTTCAAGTTTGTTTAAAAAAAAATTCAATATTTGTAAATTTCCGTTCTACAGCGCTGCAAATTTTTTTTTCGGCGATAAAAAAAAAATTCGTCAATACTTAGATATTTTGAAAACCAATGATTGCAAAACATTAGGGCAGCCCCCTTCGATTTTGACAAGATCTGTCAAACCAACAATCTAGAGGGTTGTTCAATGCAAGTTCAATGGTCGATGTCAGACAGACTTTGATGACTGGCGCAAGGTTCTGTGTACAATGTTGCGGTCAATGAAAAAATAACAAACTTACCGATGGTAAAGAGTCGTGGCTCGAGCGTCGTGCAGAACGTGTTTCCGTCCATCAGGCCAATCTGGGCGCTCGCCGGTTGGTGGCGCAGGAGGTGCTTTTTGGGTGGGATCATGTCCACGAGTACTTCGCGGTGCGGATTCATAACCTCGGTGACCGACTTGTTTTGCAGTTCGGCAATCAAACGCAGCGATGACATGGCCGTTTCCCGGACGAGTGTGTGGGGACTGGTAACCTGGCGCACGAGCTCGTGGATTACGTCGTACATGGCCTTTTTCTGGGTGGCAACTAGTTCGTCGTTCTTGCAGTCTCTGTCTAACGGGGTCATGCAGATTTTCAGCATCTTTTCCAGATAGTTTTTGGCCATGTCGATAGCCCCGCTGGAAACTTCCCCAGTTAGATCCATAATGATGAACATGAAGGCCTTCAGAAAGATGAACAGATGCTGGTACAGCCATCGCATGGCCATATTTTGGAACAGGAATTTGAGGGCGATGCAGCCGCCCATTTTCGAGTACCAGGGACGTTCGTAGCAGAGGGCAGCCATCTTCTCTGCCAAGTATTGCATCATCGGCAGCCGACAGGCACGTTCCTTCGATCCCATGATGTTGGTTGCGGTCTCAAGAATTAGCACCATCGCCAGATTGCCCGGTTTGCAGAGTTCCTTCTCTTCATGGCCCATTATTTCTGTGAGTGCGTCGATCAGAACTAGCGGGTCGAGTCCGCTGTTTACATTGTAGTGCTTGTGGGGGAACGGTCCGGCCTGTTGGGCGATCGCGACCATTGTGTAGTGCCGGACAACGGCCACCATGGTGGGTAGGACGGAGCCGCGAAGTTCTTTATTTTTTAAAAAAGATTTTTTTTAGAATTATTAAAACAGGGATATAAATAGATGATCTGATTTACCTTTGGTGGCTGCGGCCACAAACATGCCGGTGATGGCCCGCTGGTGCGTCTGCCTCGCCTGCTTGTCATATAAGGTGTAATAAGCCGTAGTTGGCAGAACGTTGTTTTCGGTGAAGCTGGGATGCATAAACAGCTTCTGCAAGGTGTGTTTGTCATCGTCCAGGCAAATCGACGCGGCCAGATAGCAGCGAATCACTTCCCAACTTTGGCGCCAGTAAAACGGATCGGTGGTGCTTGTTTTGAGCGCGTTGAAAGCCGTCTCGATAACCTTGTCTACCGGGAAGTCGATGGGTTTACGGTGCTCCTGGAAGTAAGCCACTACGGCCGGCTGCAGGGTGTCACTTTCCAAGTACTGAAGCGCTTGTGGTTCAATCATCATTTTGCGATTTCCGCCGCCAAATTTGCCGAGCACACGGAACGCCACCACGGCGGCACTGTCCTGGTTACGTAGTGTTCTCCAAAGTGCCTGCATCAAGTCGGCACGCACCGGTTGAATGTGGTCGTACAGAAAATCCGGCTGCAGGTTGTCTACGCAAAGTTCAAGAGTGCGCAGACCTTGGCTGACCAGCGTGTGCGAACCGTGCAATGCAGAAACCAGGGGGTCCATGAGCATGGGCAAGTAAGGAAGCAGCGAAGATAGCCTTACAGGCACCGTTAGGCACAATTCAACGAAAAGGTCTTTCAAAAATTGCTTGTGGAAGCCACTTTGCAGTCGATTTAATCCCTCTAGCAGATTCGGCAGCAACGGCAGAAACTCCTGATACAGCAAATCGTGCGATCCACCACCAATCGACCGGAACAATGCACGCAAAAGCAGGAAGTAATTGTACGGCTCCTTGGCCGTCATCGCCAGCTCCATCGATTTATTTACAATGGAGTGCAAATGTGGTTTTAGCATGTGTTCGTTTTCTGCAGCAAACAAACTGACACTTCCAAACACCAACTTGAACAGCCGCAAGTAAAGATTCGAACGCTCGATGTTTGAACCCATCTCTTCCATGCGCTCGAGCAAATATTCCACCAAAACTGTGGCAAACAAGGGCGACGTTTTAGGGTTCGCCAGGAACGAATTGGCAATCACTTGCAGGGCTGAGTTTTTGTACAGCCGATCGACCATGAAATCGATAGTGGACGCGAATATCTCCTGGAAGTTTTGTGAATCCATCGTGAGAAACACTCCGCTAAAGTGTTCCAGAACTTCCTTCTCCTCCTTGGATCGCGGCATTTGGAGTGCTTGTTTTTGCTGGGGAAGTGTCTGCGGCATGCCCATGACCGGAACGTTGATCGTGTAAATGTCCAGGGCCTCCAGCGCCCAGTGGAAGAGATCGATAAAGATCAGAATTTCCGACGGATTAAACAGCTTTGACGCCGGCAAGCTGTGCTCGTTTTGGCTTGTCTTAGCCGCCGGACAACCCCAGGTGATGGTTTTTACGCCGCATACAAGTGTCTTCACCAGGCTGCGATACTCGGTTACGTTCAGGTTGTTCGGCTGGGGAAATCCAATCGTGGTCAGCTTGGACGAATTGTCCGACAAATCGAGCCCGAGAAAATCTTTCGCACTGTCGCTGGTCGCTGCCGATGTTTGCGGCGTGTGTTGAGGAGTGGCCACCGGAGCAACTGCTGTTGTGGTTCCACCTGGCGTCGGGGGTGCTGCACTGGGACTCCCACCACCGGCGCCGCTTCCAGCTTCCGGTTTCATCGTTTTCCACTTTTGCATGATTTGCGGCAGCTGAAGCTTCGAAATGGTGTGAAACTTTTGCGTGAAAACCTTCAGCATCATAATCAGCAGCTCCCGGCTGGCCGCCGCTTCGACGTCACTCTTCATGCGAATGCATTCGACCAGATTCAACAACAGCTTGCAGGACATAGTCTGAATGCTGGTTGGCAGCGAATCGTCGTGCACATTTTTGGCAAACAAATGAACCGCCTTCGAAAGCGCCGACAGCGACAAATGCTGCCGAACGTGGTGGACGAGATCAGCCAACGTGGAATACGCGAGCGGCCGCAGCGATTCGTGCGTGGTCCACCCTTTGCCCAGCAGGACATCTTCGTCAAACAGTTTGTCGATGGAGGAAACGAAATCTGAAAGAAACAACACAATTACTTTCCCATTACGATAATAGTGGTTGTCGCAACACACGATTCCTCAGCTCCGTCGCCAGAATGTGCCGGGTGGCTACGAGCAGTTCTTTCCGCAGGTGAGCCACCTCTTTCGGGCAGCTCTCCAGCAGGTTCAGCATCCCCTTGACCATGGTGGGTGCGTGATTCAGGATGACCTCCTGAAACAGCCGAATTATGTAGGCCGAAAAGGAAAGCGTCTTGATCTGGGCGCCCATAAAATCGACGTAAATTTCCTTGTTGAAAGCCGGGGAGTTCCTGAAAATGTCCGGTTTGGATCAATTCGTGTAGTTTTAGGTCTGAAGTGCGATTCTACTCACTTGTGAACTGGAAGCGGTTGTAAGGTTATGGTTGTCATAATCAGTGGTACAAAATCGACGACTTCCTGGTGCACGTTGGTTTTGTAAATCTGATACATCAGCACGACGATGATCGGCAATTCTTGCAGTACTTTCAGCGAGTTTATTCCTTTAGGGATCAAGTTATACTGTAAATAAAAAAAAACGAAAATAATTAATCCAAAATTCAATGCTTTAATCGTTCGAACTACTGTACCGTTATGTTGGCAATCTTTCCATCCGCCGTTTTCTTCTCCACCTGAATCGGGGTGATTGTGAACGTTTCCGGCAAAAGAACCTCAAAGTTTACATCTTTTAAGTCTTTCACTCGGATGGTCTGCTTCGGCTCGAACATCGTAGTCAGGTGCTTCGGCAGATCGGAATAGATGATTTTTACGTACGAAAGAAAGTCCTGAATCTCCGGATGAAACGAGGGTCGATACTGCTTGTGCATGTCGATGATGATTCGCAAACAGACCAGCACATTTTCCTCGTTGTCCGTCTGCAGCAGTTTGATGGCCAAAACAATGATGGGCTTGACGTATGGCCGAATAAGTTCCGACGTTGGCAACCGATGGATCATTTCCAGTACGAGCTTGCGTACTTGCTGTAAATTTAGCTCCGAAATGAAGTGCGGTTCGCCCTCCTGCAAAATCTTGATGAAGATTCGCATGGAGTGCTCCAGGAAGTTTGGATACGCGCTGCATTGCGTGATCAGCTCAAAGTGTTCGCTCAGTTCCTGGGCCGCCTTTAGCTTTATTTCGTCCTTTGCAGATGCATCTCCGAGCATGTTCACAAAACTGCGGAAATGGTTCATCTGGACCGTATCCACAACCTGAGGTTGTGGCGAGGACGTACTCTGAGCGTACATCGAAGTCATGGTTGTGGGATTGCGTAGGTTGCTATAAAAGAAGGCACTAAATTAATTTCGATTTATTTTGGCACACGATGTCAGTAAACTCACTCACACAAGCAAGCAATGTTTACCTAAAAGCCACAACACCCTCTCCACCCACCCCTTCAACGGAAGCAATCAGCTGTTGTTGGTAAACAAAACTCACCGACACGAAACGCCGACACCTGCTTTGTTTGTATTGGTGACTGCCTACTTAGGTCGATAGTATTGGTGACAGCGAAAATTAGAAATGCCAAACGCCGCGTGCGTCACCATTTGCAATTTTCGACTTTTAAATCACAATCTCAGCGAAAACCACGCATTTTTCACCAAAACTCCACTTTCTTCGTATGCAGTGGACCTTAATGCACGTATTTAAACTATTTTAGGTTGAAATATGAGCGTTTTTTTGCGTTTTATTTTTAAAAATTCACAGTGCTTGAGATGCTTCGGCTCGAATGAAAATTGTTGACAGTTACAGAATGATACACGCTTAACCAGAACAGCAAGAACACTGATAATCCACATTACACACTGTTCAGTTCACTTTTACACACTTGTATGGGTTTTTTCAGTTCAAGTATGATTACACGAAAGTGTGTAATCATACTTGAACCACTCAATAAAATCCACACGTTGATGCTACCTCACGCAGAAAAAAGTTTTGTAGAATCAGCCTGTACGAGGTTTGAATCAACAAAATTTTTGTTGAATATAATCAACGCCGATTTTGCGTTGAAACAAACCTTGATTTTATCGATTCCACAAAAGTCTTTTGTTGTTTTGAAAAAGCTGCTTTGACGTTTAGCGTTGATTCAACAAAAAAAATGATTTTCAAATCAACAAAACGTTTTGTTGATTCAAATATGCCTTATTTTTCTGCGTGCTGATAAATCCAGGGCAGCGTTGCCAGGTTTTACCGGAGATCATTCCGTAGACTTTTATTTTGCAACGCCACCTATATTTGAAATATAGTACTTATACTCTCGCCAAATGCCACCTATATTTGATACTTCATGCATGACACTTATTTTTTAACGATTTTTAAGGATTTTTTATCCTTTTTTATATCATTTGAAATATTGCATTATGCCATTTGAAAGAACGTTTTTTTTACATTGTGTGGTGATCCATTAGAAGTACAGTATTCTGATCGAGTAATCTGTGTAGCACTCTGGTCGGGTAGTCACGCGCGATGTCAGTGACGGGTAGGTCGGATGACGAGAGAGTGGAGAACGGTCATCAGGGCAGATTAGAGTAGAGTGAGTGGAGGAAGAAGCAGAGTGAGGGAACCAGGACGGACATCCCGGAGATCCGGTGTGGCCTGACCCAACAAGGGTGCCACAAGTGGCGACGAGGATGGGATCCTCCAAATGGTCCCGAATCCATCAGGTCCGGTTTGGTTATCCTCAATCAGTGACGAAAAGTGATGTAAACAAAAACAACGAGCAGGTGTAGTAAAAAGAAGAACGAAAGTAGTGCAAAAATTACCTCACTACGTCAAAGTCGCTTTTTATTAAAAAAAATACTTCAGTGACTACCGTATTATGATGATTCCTGAACAAAATCGACGACGACACCGAACGGTATGGCAAGTGTAAACAAAAACCAAACAATTGGTTGTTGGGAGTCTGAGAGTTTTTTGCTCGATATTGGGCTTCGAGCCCGGGGTGGAGCTTCGAGCTCGGGTATTGGGCTTCGAGCCCGGGAAGGAGCTTCGAGCTCGAGTATTGGGCTTCGAGCCCGGGATGGAGCTTCGAGCTCGGATATTGGGCTTCGAGCCCGGGATTGGGCTTCGAGCCCGGGATGGAGCTTCGAGCTCGGATATTGGGCTTCGAGCCCGGGATTGGGCTTCGAGCCCGGGATGGAGCTTCGAGCTCGGGATTGAGCTTCGAGCTCGGGATATTGAGCTTCGAGCTCGGGATATTGAGCTTCGAGCTCGGGATTGGGCTTCGAGCCCTGGATTGAGCTTCGAGCTCGGGACATTGAGCTTCGAGCTCGGGACATTGAGCTTCGAGCTCGGGATATTGAGCTTCGAGCTCGGGACATTGAGCTTCGAGCTCGGGATTGGGCTTCGAGCCCGAGGTTGAGCTTTGAGCTCCTTAAACAAAACAAAAACCTCTGAGCTTCGAGCTCGTAAAAAAAAACAAACTCCGAGCTTCGAGCTCTTAAGGAATGTGGGCTTCGAGCTCGTTAAAAAAAAACTCCGAGCTTAGAGCTCTTAAAAAATAATAATAATCACCGAGCTTCGAGCTCGAGCTTTCAGGAGTGTGAGTTTCGAACCCCTTAAAAAAACAACAAAACTCAAAGCATTCAGCTCCTCAGGAGTCTGCGCTACGAGCTCTTTAAAACAAAATCTGAGCGTCGAGAGCGCCGAGCTACAGACACGTCAACTGAGCCATGAGCTCGTAAAAAAAACAAAATAAGAAAAATCTTGGCTCGAGCCTCGTTTTTGAAAAACAAATTTAAGCCACAAGATCTAAAAAAAAAACAGAACAAGTAGAGTTACTGGCTGGAACAATAAATGAGCAACGAGCTCGAAAATAAGCCTAAAACTCTTAAATAAGGGTCAAGAGTTCGGAACCATAAACTCCAAGCTCGATAAAACTATATACGCTCTCAGCTTTGAGCTCATTGAGAAAGACAGGAAGCTTCGCGCTCGACAGAATTTTGTATCGAGGTTTTTAAGCGAAGATGGCGTTCGAATGGTGAACGCCCGAAATGTCAAAATCACGCAGTGGTACCAACATTACGGAACAAGTGTGCCATGGCATGACAGCCATATTTTTTTTCTAATGTTGGTGCTACTGCGCGATTTTGACATTTCGGGCGTTCACCATTCGAGCGCCATCTTCGCTTAAAAACCTGGATAGTATTAGAGCTCGAATTCAAACGTTAAAAAAGAGCCTCAATCACGTATTCAAAACAAGGTCAAAATAAGGAAGCCTATGAGAATCGGAGCCTTGAGCCCGAAAGGAATTGTAAATGAAAGACCTAACCTTAGTTTCAATTTTCATAAAAAAAGCAAGAAAAAAATAAAAAAAAATAAATAAAATAATGAAAAGGTAGGATATGCGGTATTCTTAAATAAAATAAATGTTGTCCAAAAAGCATCAAATCTTGTCAAGTAAGATAAAAGATATAATTCTTTAATTACACAACCCACTCCCACAATGATGAACGGCAGGTTTGAGCCAAAGATAATGTAGTCATAAAACGAAATACCGCAACCTATCGAAACCTGTCTCTTGCGACATAGTTTGATCTAGGGAATGAAAAAATGTCGATGTTAAACGATTGTCATACCCCTGGGTTGAGTTTTGTGCTATCGATGTTACGTCTCATCTACAATCTCAGAATGCACCTTCAATACAATGTCATATACACGTGACACAACCATTATTGATATCTGCCTTGCAATCTAAGATATGGTGATTGTTTCTGAAGATCTTGTCGGAATTAGATTGTAGATGAGGCTTTATGGTGCAAAGATGCTCACTTTGATATAGAAATTATCTGTCTGTAGAAAAAACGAGATGTGGTGATCCATTAGAAGTACAGTATTCTGTCACGCGCGATGTCAGTGACGGGTAGGTCGGATGACGAGAGAGTGGAGAACGGTCATCAGGGCAGATTAGAGTAGAGTGAGTGGAGGAAGAAGCAGAGTGAGGGAACCAGGACGGACATCCCGGAGATCCGGTGTGGCCTGACCCAACAAGGGTGCCACACATTGATTTTTTTAATGTCATATTAACATAACAATGAAATTAAAATCATCAAAAAATACTTACTTACTAAATTATGTTGAATCACTCGAAACTTGAACTTCGTAATTTGACCTCGCAGGCCCACCATGGTCTGCCACCGACTCGTCCGAGGGGCGTGACATTGGCCTTAACGTATTAATTTTCGCATTTAATATATTAAGGAATTAAATTCCTCGCGTCTTTTGATATTTGACAGCACCACACCTGCTTTGAAAACATTGATTTGCCTCGTGTCGCGTTCGCTCGCTCAAGTGTTTGAGTTTTGATTTAGTTTTGAGAAATAAAAGCTTCGCTGAGTTTTTACGGAAAACATATATTTTGATTGGAGGTCGCTGCTACATTTCTTTAACTTCTAAATGCGGTTGCAGCTGGATCTGAGCGTGTGGATGATGCCGAGCATGCTTGAGAGGATAAGAGGAGTGCCAATAAGGAAACGATTTTTGAGCGTTGGAAAAGTTTTAATTAATTTTATGTTTGTTTTAGATGGTACGAGCAGAATATGAACAAACAGTAGACGCAGTATTTGATGCTTCCGCCACCGGAGGTTCCCCAGCAGTTGCAGACAACTTTTCTTCACCGTTGAACATGGTTCCCCCGTTGCCGCCATTCCACCTGCTCCTGCTCCACCTGTGATTCAGCAAAAGCATCCAGTGCTGAATCAGCACCGTTACCACCAACGGCAGCAGCACGGTCAGAATCGCAATCAGCAGCAGCACAAAAACCGCAAAATTGCCAACAGATCCAGCAGCAGATGCAGCACCAACTTGGCAAGCTGAATTGCGCCGGGGAGTACGACGTGTACGCGAATCTGAGAGCGTACGGGACAAGCATTGGATGCAGCAGCAGCATATCACACCTTACTTCAACAACGATTTTTTGACAAAGAACTTTGTCCTAAGGGCACTGTCTACGGGTGTCAATCCAAAATTGCGCGAAGCGAAAGTGTAACGATTTGTGTAATTGTTTGAACGCTTATATCTTCCACCCAATTCAAGCAATCTGCATGCTTTATCCACCAAACGAAAGGGGAAGTCTTAAATTGCAAGTTGACTACCTCACAAAGTTCAGTATCAAGGAGGACTAGCTCGTTCCTTTTTCAGGGCAGAGACCATCTACTTACAGGTAGTCGTAGACCTAAGCTACTGACTACTCATCACTCAGGGTCTACATTTCTACTCAGCGATTCAAGTGAGACACGGATGAAATAAAAATCAAGAACCCACAATTCTAATAATTCTAATCAAAACGTGTATTTTGTCCAAAGTGTAGGGTGTGTGTGTGTGTGTGGGGAATGTAAGGCACTTCAGGCACAGACAAACAGACATGAAAGTTAGAACAAAATCGTGATCAAAAAGTGGGACCAGTTTAAATTTGAATTTAGTTTGCTCACTAGCGACATCTACTGGCTATTCCTAGAAACCACTTCTTATGTATGACAGCAGAGCTTTGATGTGTATGTGTGTGAACTGTGACAGACTGTCAACGTCAAAACAAAACATTCAAATCAGACATCGTGTCGGAACATAAAACACATCCTCGTCGACGGAACGTTCGTTCGCAGCTATTTGACCGCCAAGCGCGGTTTAAAAAAGAGAGGATATACAGTCATCCCAAATATTCGGAACGGTTTCCAGATCGGCCAATGTTCCAAAAATCATAGCAAATCGATAATTCAACTTAATGATTCGCTTTTACCTTTATTTTAAAGCTTTTCTTGCGATCTTTCGAATGCTGTATCGAACATCTGCAAATTTTAACTTTTATATCAAGTTTTTGAAGAATTACTTTGACCCTTGAAATCCACAAATTCGGAACACTTTTTTCTTACGAATGTAAACAAACTTTGAATCTCTCCAGGAGTACATATTTATTACCAAATAATGACTTCACACTCTGAATCCAATGAAACTCAAGCTTAGTGATGTTTTATACATGGTTTGATAACTTTTTTGTGAAAATATCAGTTAAATTCAGGTGTTCCACAATTGTGGGAGGCACCATAACATTCCACAATTATGAAACAGGCCTTTTGGAGGCAGTGTTTTGCTGCTCTGGACAAAATAGTCTTGGAATGAAGTTTTTTGTTCAAAAAGTACTACTAACACTAGTGAAATAGCAAGATAATGGCCAAATGAAGGTTCTAAAAATAGTAAGGTCGACAGAAAAGCTACTTCTGGCATGCTATTGACAAATTATCATAAAAGTGTTCCGAATTTGTGGGTGTTCCGAATATGTGGGATGACTGTAATGCATTCTAAATTGTGAACAGATGCTTTCTACGAACCGAACTCCTGTAAAGGTTTCCACCGATGGAGTTGTGTCTTCAGCCGCAGATTATTGTCTTTATTCCACCAAACCGAAGTGCGCAACAGATCTGTTCCGCAAAAAATCTGTTGCGCAGTTTCTCTGTCGAAATGTCAAACTTAATTTGAGTTTTTCCCTGTTAGCGTGTAGCCGATCAGATTTGACTTTTCTCGGTATGTTTTGGTTGTTTGACTTTGAATTTTTGGTACGTTAATATTTTTTTTACTTTAAATTAGTTGAAATCAAAAAAAAACATTTCATTAACTAGGAGTAGAGAATGCAGAATGTTCCTCGCAGAATGGCTCAAAAAGTTCAACTCAACCGGCGGTGTTAATCGCAAGAAACGGGACCAGGTGTACAAGACGTTTGGAGCAGCAATTAGATCAATGAGGATTTCATTCAGTCTGGATCTTGGACCGGGCCAAGAATTTCTGTGATCGGAAAAGGGATTGGATAAGAACCGGAAGAAGTTCGGCTTGATTGTTTTGCCATAATTGATGCATACGACTAAACAAAGTTTATTTCGAGAATAAGAGTGATAAAATCACAATGAAGCAATCATTCGTGGTTCGTTCCGTCTGTCCGTAACTTGGGTTGCCAGGTGCTGACTGAAGTCGTTCTCTTGCAACTGAACTGCTGTTTCCAACGCTGGTTCTTGAATTACGCCTACAAAAAACGCGTTCAAATGAAAAAAGGTCTTTGCCGCCTGGTCTGGTGATTTCCAGAACTTGGGATCGATTTTGCGACGGTTCTCCTTTTTCATGAACTTCCTTTTCTCGGTCATCCTCACTTGCGTTTCCGTCTTTGTCGCAGTGGGTCTCGATCGATTCGGTATCGACGCGTTCGTTTGCAAACGGATCATAATCTATGTCAACGGAATCCCGGAGGTATTCCTTCTCCTCATAATCGTCGTACTCCATCTCCTGCTGTTCCTCGGCACTGTCTATTTTGGAAATGAACAAAAACTAATGGTATTAGTAACAAATGTAAGCTCGAATTATCTAAAATATTGTGAAACGTACCATTTGTCGAAAAAAATTCCAAATGTTGTTTCAAGAATCACGTTTATTTTTGTTGTGGCTGTTTTTTTTTTGTGACAGATGACAGCACGAAAATTCTACACTCAAAAAGGGATCCCATAAAATTGTTTCGCGAGTGTTAAGTGATGGCCTTGGCAGATGCGCTCGAAATTTGATTTTTGACTGTATTCACAATATTATTTACTTAACAATTGTACAGATGGTTATGGGGTCGGAGTACAAAAGTCCAGTCTGTATTTAGGGGGGTTGGGGGACATATTAAAGAACGAAAGTACATATAAACAGGGGCCAACATGCACGATCAGTGCAATGGACTGGCAAGACACCAAAAAACCAAAAATCTTTGCAATCCAGACAGTTGAGGAGAAGGTGAAGTTCTTCGGTGGATTACACCAACTCGTCAAAACGGATGTGGACAACAGCAGCTAGCTTCCACGCAAAATCATTTCAACTGCACCGGTTCTGTATCAGTTCGAGCCACCTCCTGGTACTGCAGACTGTTCACTGCTCACAGTCAACGGGAAAACAAATGGTTCGTAGAAAAATGAAATGATGTCCCGAAGCGAATGCTTTTATGAAAAACCCCCTCTCTCATCAAACACACGTGTACTCATAAAGATAACATAAACAAAACAACACCGGAAATGAAGGCTGTCACTTGAAAACGCTGTCACAAAGGCGCCTCTAGCGGTGAATCCGAAAAGTAGTAACCATGCTTTCTGATTGTTTAAAAAAAGTCCGTTACATTTTTTGGGACACGTTGGTAATAATGACTTTCATGTCTGTTTGTCTGTGCTTCAGGGGCAACGTACCGTTCAGCAGCTGGACTCGCAGAGAGGCTTCGCTGACTCCACTCCAATCCTCGAACGCCTTCGGCGTTCACCTGCTCCAAGGCCGGTCACAGGAGCGCCCTCGACTGTGCCACCGCGATCCCGTGGGGGGGGGGGGGGATGTCGTTGAGCTGCTGGTTGGTCGTTGACTACCGAATGGCTTGAGCTGCTGCTGGGTTGGGCTGGAACGCAGAGGTAGGCCAGCGGGCGTTGCTGGTCCTACTTGCGGCAGGCGTCTTCCCTCAGTGGCGGATTCGGCAGCCCCAGAGTCCACTGATTTGGGCGTGCCGAGAGGGGATAATCTCCTTGACGAGTTATGGCGCCGCGCGCCAGAGATTCGGGTCAGTGTTTGACGAAAAACGTAGCCAACGGCTCCTGCGCACTCACAAGGCTAGGTTCACCGGTTCCCGTGTGCCGTCGCGCTGACGGACTGGACTTCCGTTCTGGACACTTCCACTTCCGGAAGGCAAAGACGTGCGCAGTACAAATAGACGATACTGGCACAAACGGACACGACTTAACACACGGACGCCTGAATGGCAAAAGAGGCCGATGCTAAACATCGGCGGGCCAAGAAGACATTTTCCCGCTCGAATACCAAACGGGAGGGGAAAAGCTCCATTTTCTTTTCCACCCAATTCGAGTAGTTCTGCCTTATCGCTGTCAAGGACTATCTCGTTACAGCGGCACGGCTTCTACTGCTATGTATTGTGTGATGTTGTATGTACGGAATCAAGTAGAAAAGTGAAGGTTCGTTGAAGAATTGTAACCAACGGTTACAAAGTTGATAAAACTTTGTTAAAGTATTCAAAAGTTAAGATGAAAATAAAAAATGAATGCAGGAAAAATCCCGACTGCAGATTAGCTGAGAACACTTTACAAATTTTGCCTTGTCTCCTGCTTTCGTGGAACTGTCACGCGAGAATGTTGCATCACTGTTGCCACATTTCATGGGAACTATTTAAGCTAGCACTTAGCCTCAGAAAATTTCAGTGCCTTACGAGGTTTCATCAAAGACGGATCCACGGTGGTAATTTTATTGCTCACACACACGCACACATTGAAAGACACAGTTTGTGCACTAAATTGGGAGGAATTCTGTTCTAATGAAAATTTTTAGGACGGTCAACGGAAAACCAGAATGACTTGGGCAATGGGGTTGGGACCACATTTACAGGATATTGGCCACACCCGTACTGGCCAGTGCCCTCGGGAAGGTTCTACCGGGGGGACATTAATCGAACCATACGACTTGGGGCAATATGGGTATCAAAATTCATGGTTTTTGAAACTAGTAATGAAAATGGCCAGTTTGACCGGATTGGCCACACCCGGAGTGGCCAGTGCCCTCGGGAAGGTTCTACCGGGGGTACATTAATCGAACCATACGACTTGAGGCAATATGGGTATCAAAATTCATGGTTTTTGAAACTGGTAATGAAAATGGCCAGTTTGACCTGATTGTCCACACCCGTACTGGCCAGTGCCCTCGGGAAGGTTCTACCGGGGGGACATTAATCGAACCATACAACTTGGGACAATATGGGTATCAAAATTCATGGTTTTTGAAACTGGTAATGAAAATGGCCAGTTTGACCGGATTGGCCACACCCGTAGTGGCCAGTGCCCTCGGGAAGGTTCTACCGGGGGGACATTAATCGAACCATACAACTTGGGACAATATGGGTATCAAAATTCATGGTTTTTGAAACTGGTAATGAAAATGGCCATTTTGACCGGATTGGCCACACCCGGAGTGGCCAGTGCCCTCGGGAAGGTTCTACCGAGGGGACATTAATCGAACCATACAACTTGGGACAATATGGGTATCAAAATTCATGGTTTTTGAAACTGGTAATGAAAATGGACAGTTTGACCGGATTGGCCACACCCGGAGTGGCCAGTGCCCTCGGGAAGGTTCTACCGGGGGTACATTAATTGAACCATACGACTTGAGGCAATATGGGTATCAAAATTCATGGTTTTTGAAACTGGTAATGAAAATGGCCAGTTTGACCGGATTGGCCACACCCGTAGTGGCCAGTGCCCTCGGGAAGGTTCTACCGGGGGGACATTAATCGAACCATACAACTTGGGACAATATGGGTATCAAAATTCATGGTTTTTGAAACTGGTAATGAAAATGGCCAGTTTGACCGGATTGGCCACACCCGTAGTGGCCAGTGCCCTCGGGAAGGTTCTACCGGGGGGACATTAATCGAACCATACAACTTGGGACAATATGGGTATCAAAATTCATGGTTTTTGAAACTGGTAATGAAAATGGCCAGTTTGACCGGATTGGCCACACCCGTAGTGGCCAGTGCCCTCGGGAAGGTTCTACCGGGGGGACATTGATCGAACCATACATTTTGGGACAATATGGGTATCAAAATTCATGGTTTTTGAAACTGGTAATGAAAATGGCCAGTTTGACCGGATTGGCCACACCCGTACTGGCCAGTGCCCTCGGGAAGGTTCTACCGGGGGTACATTAATTGAACCATACGACTTGAGGCAATATGGGTATCAAAATTCATGGTTTTTGAAACTGGTAATGAAAATGGCCAGTTTGACCTGATTGTCCACACCCGTACTGGCCAGTGCCCTCGGGAAGGTTCTACCGGGGGGACATTAATCGAACCATACAACTTGGGACAATATGGGTATCAAAATTCATGGTTTTTGAAACTGGTAATGAAAATGGCCAGTTTGACCGGATTGGCCACACCCGTACTGGCCAGTGCCCTCGGGAAGGTTCTACCGGGGGGACATTAATCGAACCATACAACTTGGGACAATATGGGTATCAAAATTCATGGTTTTTGAAACTGGTAATGAAAATGGCCAGTTTGACCGGATTGGCCACACCCGGAGTGGCCAGTGCCCTCGGGAAGGTTCTACCGGGGGGACATTGATCGAAGCATACATTTTGGGACAATATGGGTATCAAAATTCATGGTTTTTGAAACTGGTAATGAAAATGGCCAGTTTGACCGGATTGGCCACACCCGTAGTGGCCAGTGCCCTCGGGAAGGTTCTGTCGGAATTACACCGAGCTTACGCAGCGGTAATCGCGAGACGGTCGGAATCGAGAAAAGAAAAGTAGAACTCGCGGTTACAATCGAAAAGAACTTTATTCTGCCGAGCAACTTCTGCTGCGACGCGCACGCGGTAAATTTTGGAGAGAGAATGAGGTAGTGTAATCGCCAAGGCTCTGTCAACCAAGGTTGGCGTAATAACGGCGCACCAAGGTGGTGTGAAATAGGGGAACACTGTATATTTCATCAGGTTCTACCGGGGGGACATTGATCGAACCATACATTTTGGGACAATATGGGTATCAAAATTCATGGTTTTTGAAACTGGTAATGAAAATGGCCAGTTTGACCGAATTGGCCACACCCGTAGTGGCCAGTGCCCCCGGGAAGGTTCTACCGGGGGGACATTATTCGAATCATACGACTTGGGGTGGTTCTATCCCATTCCCCAAAGTTCCATTCCCCAGAATGCCATTCCCCAGAATGCCATTCCCCAGAAATCCATTCCCCAGAATGGTTCATTCCCCAGAATGGTCCATTCCCCAGAAACTCATTCCCTAGAATGACCCATTCCCCAGAAAAGTTTTATTTTTATTATGAATGTACTTTATTTCAAAAAATGATCAGTTTTAAAGTGTGAAGTATTTAGATTTCGCCTTTTTTGTGATAACTGCTGACAAAAGTTAAATGTTCCCTTCTTTAAAGAAAGGAAAACGCTCTTAACTTGTGATGATTGCTGACGAAAGATGAATTTTCCCTTTAAAGTTGAATTTTCCCTTCTTTGAAACAACATTTAGATCAGTGCATTGCGAGCACCGTGTTCTAGTTTCATTTCCACCAGTTCTAAAAATTTAAAACTGCTCGCAATTTGAAACAATGGAGCATTTCCATTCTTTGAAACAACATTTAGATCAGTGCATTGCGAGCACCGTGTTCTAGTTTCATTTCCACCAGTTCTAAAAATTTAAAACTGCTCGCAATTTGAAACAATGGAGCATTTCCATTCGAGCAGTTTTTGCTTTTTTCTACAATGTATTTCTTATGGAGCGAACTGTCAAAAACTGCTCGACTGCGGGTGCTCCATTATAAAACTTCGCGCTGCAGACAGTTTTAGGACCCTATTTAAGCTTCATTTTAGGACCCTATTTACCCGCCGGCTCGGCCCTGCATCTGAAACATTTCATACAAGCGGCAAACCAACTTCACACCACGAGATTAACCATGGTCGTGGTCGACCAAACTGTCATTTTACGCGTACAAAAGTTGCTTGTAATCGTCGTCGTCCTTCTACCAAACTGAGCTGTTCTTCGTAAAAATATTAAAATATCTCGCATTTTCCGTAACATTTGCAGCCTTTAATCACTGAAAATGCCGGACCATCTCGGAGATGATATGCGGAAGGTCAAGGTTGACAAGGAGGCCGAGCCGGAAATCGAAGGTAGGATGAAATTCGGGGTTTGTTTTTTTTTTTATGTTAAGTAAAGTTGGCTGTCTTCGGAGGTTGTTTGGTGAAATATTTGAGTTTTCTGAACAATTACTTTGTTTTCAGCTCTTGACGATGTCGACATCGAGCTGCTGAAAACCTACGTAAGTATTCCGACTAAATTGAGGGGTTGGCTCAAAATTTGTCAGTAATAATATTCGATTACTGAACATAACCTCAAAAATCCGTTCCGAACAGGGACAAGGCCAGTACCACAAAGCCATCAAGCAAATCGAGGACGACATCCAAAAGTCCATCAAGCAGGTCAACGAGTTGACCGGAATCAAGGAAAGCGACACCGGGTTGGCCCCGCCGGCGCTGTGGGATTTGGCCGCGGACAAGCAAATCTTGCAGAATGAGCAACCGTTGCAGGTTGCCCGGTGTACAAAGATCATCAACGCGGATTCCGACGATCCGAAGTATATCATCAACGTGAAGCAATTTGCCAAGTTTGTGGTTGATCTGGCCGATTCCGTTGCTCCGACCGACATCGAGGAGGGAATGCGCGTTGGGTAAGTTTGATAACGGGGGTCAAAGAAGCTGGTTGTATCTAATATAGTTGATTTTTGCTTGTAGCGTTGACCGGAACAAGTATCAGATTCATATTCCGTTGCCGCCGAAAATCGATCCCACGGTGACCATGATGCAGGTCGAGGAGAAGCCGGACGTGACCTACAGCGATGTCGGCGGATGCAAGGAGCAGATTGAGAAACTGCGCGAAGTGGTGGAGACTCCCCTGCTGCATCCGGAAAAGTTTGTTAACCTTGGCATCGAGCCACCAAAAGGTGTGTTGCTGTTTGGACCGCCCGGAACCGGCAAAACCCTGTGCGCACGAGCGGTTGCGAACCGTACGGATGCCTGCTTTATTCGAGTGATTGGATCGGAACTGGTGCAAAAGTACGTAGGCGAAGGTGCCCGCATGGTTCGCGAGCTGTTTGAAATGGCCCGCTCCAAGAAGGCTTGTTTGATCTTCTTCGACGAAATCGACGCAATCGGAGGAGCTCGATTCGACGATGGTGCCGGTGGTGACAACGAGGTCCAGAGAACCATGTTGGAGCTGATCAATCAACTGGACGGTTTCGATCCCCGTGGTAACATCAAGGTCCTGATGGCCACTAATAGGCCGGATACGTTGGACCCGGCACTGATGCGTCCAGGTCGTCTCGATCGTAAGGTTGAGTTTGGTCTGCCAGATCTGGAGGGCAGAACGCACATCTTCAAGATCCACGCCCGATCAATGTCCGTTGAACGGGACATCCGTTTCGAACTGCTCGCGCGTCTCTGTCCCAACTCGACCGGGGCCGAAATCAGATCGGTCTGCACGGAAGCGGGAATGTTCGCTATTCGGGCTCGGCGCAAGGTGGCCACCGAAAAGGATTTCCTCGAAGCCGTCAACAAGGTCATCAAGAGCTACGCCAAGTTTAGCGCCACTCCGAGATATATGACTTATAATTAGATCTATTTCCTAGAACATCGTATTAATATACCTTGAAAATAAATAAACTGCTACCCTTGATAATCATAAATCGGTACCGTTTTTAACTGCATATCACAAGCTCGCTTTAATTTATTTAACAAACCCTGTAAAAAACATTCCACGCAAAATCGCGATAAAATTGTATTAGACACATTCACCGTTCTGGTATACCAGTGCGATAATTTTAAAACTTACTAGATGTTGTGATTGGATTCTACATAGTTACAGGTTACATAGTTACTTTTACTAAGTTTCAAAGACGCAAGTGTAGTTTGGAGCAACATCTGAAAGGAGAGGTACGACATTGCTCTTACGACTTTTCATTACACGTGTTTAAATTGGAAGAAAGGCCGAATAAAAAGTCAGCAAATAAAATTCACCTCAAAACTACCTCCGGAACATTCGAAAAATTTCCGGTGGTCAGGTGAAAGTCTGCGTGATGTAAACTTTACGAAATGTAAATCGGGTGCTAAAAAAACCTTGTTTTTCCAAAAACCAATGAAAAGTTGATACGTATGGCTGGTAAATACTTTCAGAATCTGTAAACATATAAAGGTGTTTTCTTTTTAATTTCACGATCTTTTCAGTTTAACGTCACGGCAGAATGTTTCTAATAGTAGTTTATGCAACATTTATCCAACGAGGTTCACCGAGTTGGATAAATACGAAGAGTGCTGAAAAAATCAAGTTTTGCAACGAGTTCCATACAACATTTTTTGCAATTCCAAAAAACACACACTGAGTGAAATTTTATGTCAAATTTTCATGTATTTAGTCAATAAATCGTTTAAATCAAAAAAATGTTGAAAAGTGTTACTTTTCGAAACAAGTGCTGAAAAGTTCAACTTTTCAGCACCCATTTGAGTGCTGAAAAATAGAACTTTTCAGCATTTATTTTGAAAAGTGTTGCTATTCGATTCTTTTATTTTTGGTACAGAAAAGTAGGCTATTTCGTCGTTCAAGAATGACAGGAAAAGTAAATAGTTTCACGTCGGAATTGCAAAAAGGTTTTTATTTCTGCACATGGGACTACTAGGCGGACATTGACAGTACAATGAAAAGCTAACTTTGCTACAACAAAAAATAAATTGACCCAAGTGGAAATATTTCAGTTTGATGATTGACAAATTACGATGAACTATTTTATCCAGGACGCAAACCCGATCAAACCAAATTTCACAACCAGATGGCGATAGTGTACTTTTTTTTTTGGATGGGAGTCGTTCATAAACCACGTGATCGATCACTGGCACGATCGGCAAATCGGCAACAACTGTTGAGCTTGCAAAATGTGACAAGCTAAAAAGTTGTTAGTTTTCTATCCTCACGTAATTCATAAATTCAAGATCCGTTAAAAACTGTTTGTCTGTGGGTCAGTTACCAAACTGCCTTTTGCTATAAATCGTGCCAACCGCTTTTTGCTATAAATTGTGCAGGCTATTCTGTAACCTTTTGAAGAAAATCTTCGTCTTAGGACGATTTACGGGGTAAATTAATAGTAGTTTATGCAACAAGTTGCAAAAAGAGGATTTTTTCAGCACGAGTCGTACATTTATCCAACGAGGTTCACCGAGTTGGATAAATACGACGAGTGCTGAAAAAATCAAGTTTTGCAACGAGTTCCATACAACATTTTTTGCAATTTCGAAAAACACCCATTGAGTGAAATTTTAAGTCGAATTATCATGTATTTTGTCAATAAATCGTTTAAATCAAAAAAATGTTGAAAAGTGTTACTTTTCGAAACAAGTGCTGAAAAGTTCAACTTTTCAGCACCCATTTGAGTGCTGAAAAGTAGAACTTTTCAGCATTTATTTTGAAAAGTGTTGCTATTCGATTCTGTTATTTTTGGTACAGAAAAGTAGGCTATTTCGTCGTTCAAGAATGACAGGAAAAGTAAATAGTTTCACGTCGGAATTGCAAAAAGGTTTTTATTTCTGCACATGGGACTACTATGCGGACAGTACAATGAAAAGCTAACTTTGCTACAACAAAAAATTAATTGACCCAAGTGGAAATATTTCAGTTTGATGATTGACAAATTACGATGAACTATTTTATCCAGGACGCAAACCCGATCAAACCAAATTTCACAACCAGATGGCGATAGTGTACTTTTTTTTTGGATGGGAGTCATTCATAAACCACGTGATCGATCACTGGCACGATCGGCAAATCGGCAACAACTGTTGAGCTTGCAAAATGTGACAAGCTAAAAAGTTGTTAGTTTTCTATCCTCACGTAATTCATAAATTCAAGATCCGTTAAAAACTGTTTGTCTGTGGGTCAGTTACCAAACTGCTTTGTTGCATGTTGTGCCAACAACCGCTTTTTGCTATAAATTGTGCAGGCTATTCTGTAACCTTTTGAAGAAAAGGTGCTGGTGCTATTTCTTAACTTAATGATAACATGTTAAAGGTTAACAATCCATAGGTCGCCTTCCCTTAGGTGTCGTGAAAAGGTCCAGCTTGTGATAAACAATCGAATTCCAGAGGGGAAAAGATCACCTGTTGTGTTGGTCCGAGCCGGGAGTTGAACCCCGATCTACCGATTATGAGGCGGAAGCGTTACTACTCGGGCTCGGTCTTTACGAGGTAACAATCCAAAATTTCGCGAAGTAAAATGAAACGCCAGAAGATGAAACACCCTTTCCCCATCACGGGCGTGCGATACAAGGATTAACACTGCAGTTTTTTATTTGGAAATTGTGATCGCAAGATACAAAAGTAACAAAAACGTTCCAACTTTCAAGGTGTTTGTGGTTTCCTTTTCTTTCTTTTAATCTTTAATTAGCTTATTACAAAGACAGCGGTAAAACGTGATTTTGTATGGAACGCACTTTACTTGGCCTTGCTGTTCAGAATGATACCGTCGTACTTCTGCTGGAACCACTTCATTGCGTCCTCCTTCGTCAGGCGGTGAATGAAACCGATCTTGCCGGTCTTGCGTCGTCGCTGGGCGACGTTGTATCCTGGGCGTGTAAAGAAGGAGACAAATGTTAGTTTTTCTTCAAATATTACTCAGTCAATGATTTCAGGGTATTGGTGGAAGCGAAAGAAGTTTGTTCGAATGAACGATGACCTGCAAAAAGGAGTAGTTTTTTACAGATCGTATTACGTCCAGTTCATGCATAGTCTTAATCTTTGCACAGGACTGAACAGTATCCGAAGAGAGTGCAGATACTGTTTAATTAAAGTGCAGTAAACCATTATTTGATTATTTTATTTTTAATTTTGACCTATGGCTGGAAATAATAAAGTTTGAAATTTCATACGGATCGATGTTTCTTTGCCGTCACCGAATATTGGTGAAATCGGTTTCCAAATTACTGTTTTTATTTCCTTGGCCAGTTTTGGTTGGATTTTTTGGCAACACTTTTTTACACTTCATTAATCATTCACTTGGTATTAAGGCCACAAAAGCTTGTTATCAATCCCTCGGAAAGTGCTTAACACTACTTGTTCGGGAGGGTTATCTTACCGCTCCCGGAAACCTAGCGAACGAATATTTCCAGTCGAAAAATGCAACATTGCACCGTTTTAAAACTAGTTGGTTAACACAAGTTCTTCTGAAACATGCAGGACAAATCGTTCCAGAATATCACATTAGAATTCAAAGTAAATGAACTGCCTAGTTGCTTTCCACTTGTATCTGTTGTTGACGAAAGAACCAAACTCACCCGGGCGTCCCAGAACGACGTAAAAGTCCAGACCGTAGATACCGATCGACGGATCGTACTTGATGCCCAGATCGATGTGTTCCTGGATACCGAAGCCAAAGTTGCCGGTCTGGGAGAAGTTGTCGCGACGCAGCTCGTATTCCCGGACCTTAAGGCCACGCTCGAGGATCTCCTCGGCCTTGGCGCCGCGGACTGTGCAGTGGACAGCGATCTTTTCGTTACGGCGGATACCGA
Organism: Culex pipiens pallens; assembly: GCF_016801865.2. Taxonomy (NCBI): domain Eukaryota; kingdom Metazoa; phylum Arthropoda; class Insecta; order Diptera; family Culicidae; genus Culex; species Culex pipiens. The sequence goes on from NC_068938.1 coordinate 118,748,529, forward strand.
ACGAACGCACCGTATAACGGGCCTTCGAGTAAACCGGGGTCTGGCCGGTCAGCTGCTCCAGCACCTTGGCCGCACGGGTCAACCTGTCACCGGACTCACCGACGCAAATGTTCAGACACAATTTGCGGATCCGCAGATCACGCATAATGTTCTTCGATTTGTCCTTGCCTGCCGTTTTCGTGGCCTAAAACAAAACAAAAAAAAACAAATCACTATCGTGTGTTCAACAGGTGTTCCGGCATTCCGATCCACTCCGGAAAAAAACTGTCCATCGGATTGGTCCTTCCTCGGGTTGCTTACCATTTCTAAAAAGAAAAGAGAAAGAAGGAAATTGAAGTTAGACAGAAGTAACAACGTTTACATTCGACGTCATGGCCGGCTTGGAACGCGAAATTTCAAAACCCAATTTCTAGCCACAAAAGTCTACTTTGAAGGGAAATTTCAACGTCCCACTGAAGCAGTTTGACTAGAGATTTGTTTTTCGACAAAACTTAAAACAAATTTTAGGATTTAAACATCAAAACTTACTGAAATTGTCGCGAAACGATGGAAATGTGTCCACACAAAAACGTGCACGGTAGAAAAGAGCAATTTTGGTTAGATTTGTTGGCGGCCCTGATATTCTTGATCGACTTTTTTTTTTCATCGACATTTTCCATCGATAATCGGACGAGGGGCGTCTATTTGGTGAAATTTGTATGGGCGCATGTTTGGTTCAGTATTCTAAAATATTTATATTATATTTATTTATATGTTGCTTGATTCGAGATTATTACCGTTATAAGGCTAGTACGGAGTTCGGAAGGAAAGGGGTCAAGAAACAGCTTTACGAACAGTAGAACAAAGGAGAGGGAGCGATTTCTTGGGACATTTCTTCACCCTCTCTGACTTGCTCTCGCCGTCGCTGCTGCCCATTTGATTTTTTTCTTGACCGATTCCTTCCGAAGTGCATATATGCTATATACAGCTATAACCCAGTCACAGAATATTCTAGCAGAGCTGGTTATGTCAGAATCCTGCTGGAACGGTAGAACATTTCTGCTAGAATGCAGTAAGAATATCCAACTCTGTAACACGCACAAAAATTGTGTAAGTTTGAATGAACAAAACAGTTTATTAAAAACAACTATCACGGCTTGAAGGCGTCACAAACACTTTTTAGCATTTCGATAATCACCGTTTTTCGGTTCAACCAACATTTTGCCGTTTTGACAAACACGTTTGTTGTTTGAAGCTAATCTCATTTTAACGTGTTAGGAAAATTAACAGTGTATGTTTTCAATCAACAAAGATGGCCGAAGTGAAATATGTGGAATTCTGAGGGCTTTTGTTAATTTGATTTGGTTAACCGCGGTGGATTTTCTTGAAATAATTCGAACTGTCAAAAATCCACCAAAGCATCTACCGGTGGATACTTTTCTACCACAGATTTTTGTGCGATCAATGTGGTAGATGCTTTGGTGGATTTTTGACAGTTCGAATTATTTCAAGAAAATCCACCGCGGTTAACCAAATCAAATTAACAAAAGCCCTCTGGGGATGTTTACGAAAAAGGTAAGTGTGTATTTTATCTGGTATTCAATTTATGAATAAACCATATATTGTTCTGTTCCAGTCATTGTTCGTGTCATACAACTAGGTTGGAGTAAACTATGTCCGGGTATAATGAGGTTTACCTCATTAGCCGAGCCATGTAAATTTGTCTTCCCAAGGGGTTCGATTTTTTCAGAAGTTCCTTTTTTCAGATAACTTGCACCATGTCTCCAGCAGCTGATATTTCTTGCCGGCGTCAAGGGAAAATGATTGTAAAATAAGCGTGACCGGAATTCTCCATAATGTGTTGCAATTATTAGTGAAAATAGTAAAATAAACCTTTCCATTAACCCAACATTTGTTTATTCATATTAAGATGAAAAAAAAAGAAGAAAAAAACCTATCCAGATTTTTTCATTGCCATAAAACTGATCTTTGAATCAACTATCATGTTTGTTAAAACATCCCAAATGATTATTATATTTACAAACATGTCAGGCCATGGCAATGACAAACATGTTTGTTGAAACCACAAACATGTTAGGTTGAATTTGGCAAACATGTTTGCTGGCCTCGAGATGACAATCGTGTTTAGCAGCTGTACCCAACAATTTGCCAAGTTCACAATCAGATTTTTCTGCGTGAAGAACTCTTCTAGAATCCTGCTAGAACGTCCTGACTGGGAACCCTCAACAGGGGCTAAAAGGGACAAAAGGACCAAACCGAGTGTTAGGTTTATTTTATTATACAGCGATAAAAGGCATACCAGTGAACCATTCCTGATTTTTTAGATTGGGTCCTAAAATGAAGCTTCGATTGCTGATATTATTGATTACAGCGATAGAGCTTATTTTTCTGAGTACTATGACCTTTAAAGAGCGAGTCCACGAGCAAAGCATACCCATCTCGCATCGACCTCACCAATCTGCCTGAAATTTTCAGGGGTTGTTTGTACATATAAAACTAGCATCTGGCCAAAATAGGAGCACTCTAGGTCAATGGGAAGTGGGGCAAATCGGGACACAAAGTTTAAAGGTTCAAAAACGTCAAAAATCTTAAAAAGGCTATAACTTAGGCAAACACACAAAAAAATATTACGGTAATGACAAAAGTAACTTACTTTTGAATTAAAAAGTTGTAAAAATTTGCTGCATTAAATTTTTTTTCTTGTTTTGAAAATGAAAACTTTTACTGTTACAGTTTTTGAAAATCTCATTGCTCACTGATTTAAAAGTTTTTACTTTTAATCCGACTGTAACATTTCTTTCATTTTGACGTTCTCGTGTAACCGTATACGCCTAAGTCGCAAATGTAAACAAACACTTTGGTGGGTCCGGTGGTGCTGGTGAGTCTAGGACGCAAAGCAAAGCCGACCGCGGCAGCAGCCAGGACTCGGACGCGGAAACCTTCGTGAGCCAAACAGCAGCAGCGGAACGCCTTCGAAGGAGGGTGGTGCAGGAGCGGGACGAGGTCGAGTGCTCGAAAAGGACAAGGCCAGCTTCCTGCAAGAACTGCAGCTGTTCCACGGCCGGAATGCGTAAGAAGGAAGCTTGGGTGTTTTGTGGGGTTTGTGATTGATTTTGTTTGTTTTTGTAGGATGAGAGGTAGGAATGTGGATTCGCACCGGTTGTATTGGGTGGTGGTGGCCCGGGATTGGTGGTTGAAGGTCAATTCGCGTGAGGACTGGGCGAGATCATCGAGGAGATGGCGCTGCCGAAGCGTTGCGTGAACAACGAGATTGCGTTGAAGAAGATTAACTTCCGGTTTTTTGGACAAGTATGCGAAAGTTTATTTTCACGATGAGCCTCCGGCGAAGAGGAGGACGACGAAAAGCTACATAATCGGAGGTGGTCAGCGCAGATGTTGCACTCGGTGCCGGCGGTTTACAGCACCGGTGAGCAGGGTTGTTAAAATATCAAAATATCATCTCTCAGTAACTACAATTATCCCGCCTGATTATTCATGCCTCAAATACAACTGCTCTTCTCTCCTTATTGAAACTCTCAGAACAGAACATAGCTGAACACGTTTTTGTGTTTACAAACTCGCGATTGACATTTTCCTTTTACCTCTTATTCCCGCTTGCACGATCATCCAACCCTCACATCGTTTAACCATAAAAGCCGGCACAAAACCAATTTCTGCAAGCCTAGTTTTAAGGGACGTCATGCGTGGTCGGCTTCTAAGGGAGCGTTCTTTTATTACGTAACGCAGTAGGGGGGGAGGGGGGATCGGAGGCCGTGTTACGCTCCATACAAAATTTTTAAAATTTGTATGGAAATTTTGTTACGAGGGAGGGGGGGGGGGAGGCGGTCTAAAAGTCCGATTTGTCGCGTTACGTAATAAAAGAACGCTCCCTAATAGCTATCTCGCGTTCTTTCATTGCAGTTTTCGGAGAGATTGAGAGACTCAGTGGTGAGAGCGTACAGTCGAGGAAAAGGGGAGGAGTGATAGAGAGAGAATGACATCGCTGGGAATCACGAGATACAAGAGAGGATCTCACAAGCTATAGTGACGGCCGCTATACTCTCAGATGTTTTTGGTGTAGAGATAATCAATTGATAGCTTTTCTATCACTCATTTGCAACACTGCCGGTGAGTATTGAGAATGTGTGCAGTGGCTAGCCAACTTCACTTATTTTCCATCTCTTTTAGCAACTTCCCGCCCACAAACACTCACGTCGCGACGGCGTAGCTTCAGCCGAATGAATCTGGACAGTGAGCCAAAAAAAATCTGTGTCATTCTCGAAGTAGGATTACGTGCTCAAAATCGAACTCCGTTCCGAGGGCCTCATCAACTCCATGTTCCGGATGCGCTTCCAATTCCAATATGAATGATAAAAACATGAATGATAAAAAAGAAAGTGAAATGTTCGGACACGAACAATAGAAGCAAGCGATGACTATTGAACCAATAATTTATTACCCACCACGAGATGTAACAATGTAGATCGACAGTTATTAGACAAACACTAGATGTTTTCAACATTCTTTCAATGTGATGTTATGTAAGAATTTTCCCTTCTTTTGTTAATCAGTTGACTTTTGTGACTAAATTTTACCGAATTTTATTATGTATAAGGCACAATGTTTATTTTCAAAGAAGGGAAAACCTCAAGAAAATAAAAAGCTTTACAGAAAATCAATGCATAATACGTACTTTCTTGAGATTTTTCCTTCTTTAAAAATAAGCATTCTGCTTTATAATAAAATTTGGTAGAAGATACTAACAAAAGTCAACTGATTAACACAAGAAGGGAAATTCAAAATGCATCTGAAAGGGCTAAAAAATGCAACAAAATGCAGGGTAGAGCATCCCGATTGATTACATCTAAAGGGAGTTATTGGCATTTTAGTGAAAAAATAGCATAATTTTCAAACTCAAATAAAAAAGTGTTCCATCCAGATATCAACTCGGTTCGACCTGCAGCTTGTAGGGGACATCTGGGACTACAATCTGAGACTGAGAACGCTTTGAGTAAGGCAGTTTAACATATTAAATAGACACTTTTACTTTTAGTGATTTTTAGCTGTATTTTTTTTCCCGGGGGACCCCTTAGATCCCATTTTCTGGTGATAATTTTATCATATTCGTGTTCCTGAGACAATTTCACAATAGAAACATGCATAAAAATGTTTATTTTGATCCATTTTAACCCTTTAAAAAACAAAAGTTGAATTTTGAAGTTTGATGGAATTTTGTCTAAGTTATAGCCTTTTGAAGATTTTCGACGTTTTTGAACCTTTAAACTTTGTGTCCCGATTTGCCCCACTTCCCGTTGACCTAGAGTGCTCATATTTTGGCCAGATGCTAATTTTATATGTACAAACAACCCCTGAAAATTTCAGGCAGATTGGCGACGTCCCATACAAAGGGGTATGCCCTGTTCGTGGACTCGCTCTTAAACGACCGCAAAGGATTTAAAATGGATTTTTAATTCAATTTTGAAAAAAAAAAGTACTTCACGGCCCTGCTTGACAGAAAAGGTTCTACCTGACTGGTTCGTTCCAAGGGGACCATAGTTGATCCATCGAAAAAGTGTTGTTTTGTCAAATTTTTTTTGCGTTAAAAAAAAAGTGATTAGAAATGGTTTTCAATCGTGTTGTTTACCGTTGTACATAAAAATTTACATAGGGTTTTAGTACCCAATTCTCATCCAACAATAGAGTTATCTACGTGCGCATGTATTAAGTGTACGTACACGAAAAAGATTGAGGTTAAATTTTGTACCAGCCAGCAAAATAAATGGTCTGCTAGTGTGTGTGAGATCGGGCTTAGATAGCCAAACCGAAGTGCGCATCTCTTCTGTTGCGCGAAAAAATCTGTTGCGCCGTACAAAAACTGAGTGGTTTGTCATAAGCGTGTACATCAGCCTGCAGCGCAACAGGCTTTGACAGGTTGCGCTCGTATTTTGATTTTTGTCTGCCTTCACAATTCGCGATTAAAAGCTCCATAATTCCGACAGATGGCACAAAGCATCGAAGAATGACGATTCAAATTTTCGCTGTTCGGTTACATAGGAATGCAAACTTAAAATTTAATTTACAGCTCCTAGAACAACTTTTGAGAAAAAATTCAAGTAGTACGAGTGTAAACTTTTTGCCCTCTGAAAAATAAACGCAATAAAAAAAAATTGAAAAAAAAATATTTTGAAAAAATAATATTGTTTAAAATGATAGAGCATCAAAAGTTAACAAAGTATCAGCTCGAATTTTTGCTCAAAAGTTGTTTTGAGAGCTGGAATTTAACAAAACAGAATTCGCATACATAACCTCAAAGGGCGGACATTTAAATCGACATTCTTCGCTCTGTTCTGCTACTCAACACCAGGTGTCGCATGTCGTTTGGCTCTTGAACGGCAATAGCGATACACATTTTTTTAAGTTAATCATAGATTAACATTAAAGACTGAGTAGCCTTTATATTTTTCTAATAATGTCAATCCAATATGTTTTTCTTAAGAAATTGTAATACCTTGCGACCCATAATGTACCTCTGAAATTAAAAAAAATGGTATTCGAGGTTTAGCCTAAACATATTCGAAGCTTTAGGTCAAATTCTCACTGGGTGGTATCATTTTGTTTCTGAAAAATTAATTGCACCAATATATTTGTCGGAGTTTCATCATTGTGTATGAAAGGCTCTATTTCACCACTGATGATATTATTTAAATCGGGTTTTTTCATTTTAACGCAAAAAAATATTGGCAAGTCAACATTTTTTCGATGGATCAGCTATGGTTCCCTTGGAAAGAGCTGTCAAGTAGGACCTTTTCTGTCAAGAAGGACCGCGAGGTTAATTTTTCAAAATTTATTTAAAAATCCATTTTTAACTCTTTGTGGTCGTACAAAGGGTCATTGTACTCTGAAAAATAAGCTTTATCGCTGTAAATAATAATACTCTCAAACCCCGATGGTTTGACACCAACTGTTGTCAAACGAACGGGGTCACGTTTTAGTTTGACACCCCTTTAACACGGAGTTCACACACACTAACAAACGTTTGTTTTGATAGTGTGCGTGAGCGCCGTGTAAAAAGTGACAGTTCATCACTTTTTAGTTTGACTTTGACCAACCAACGGGGACAAACTAAAAAAGTGTCAAACGAAAAAGTGACCAACCACCGGGGGTTGAGTGTATCAGCAATCTAAGCTTCATTTAGGACCCAATTGGGTCCCAAAATGAAGCTTAGATTGCTGATATTATTGTTTACAGCGATAAAGCTTATTTTTCTGAGTACAATGACACTTTGTACGACCACAAAGAGTTTAAAATGGATTTTTAAATCAATTTTGAAAAATTAACCTCGCGGTCAGGGGCGCCGACTTTGGGGGGGCACGGTACTTTTTGCCCCCCCAAAAATTTGGCTGGGGGGGCAGCCCATACATTGTGCCCCCCCCCCAGAAATTTTGAAAGAAAAATATTTTATTTCAAATATAAAAAAACACAGAAATAATTGAAAATAATATCAAAAACTTAAATGGAACATTGTTTGTACACACGGATAGAATTCTTGTAAGCGAATCCGTAAAATAGCTCAAAAACATTTGTTGTTTTCGAAATCATTGACATTTTTTTACAAAATCGTTTACAATTTTCTGGATTTAGATGCATTTTTTTTTCTAAATCGACAACGTTTTATCTATACCATTGTGCTCTCTAGGAAAATCAGTAAACTTTGTACAAGAGCACAGAGGCATCGGTATATGATTTGAGAGATTTCGTCAACATAGATTTTACGGATTTGCTCATAAGAATTCTATCTGTGCATGTTGTTTCAAAAACAAAACCAATGTACTTTTTCCATAGCACCTTATCTACAATCAAATTTACACAAACTCTTGCGAAAACAATCATCAAGTTTTCAAACGCAACATTCTGCGATTTGCCATTGTAGATCAGGATTTAGCGAATATAAACTGAAACACTTTTCAAAATGGTCATTTGTTGACTGCTTTACATTTACAAAAATGCTGATAAATTCAATAAGTTTTTCAGCAATTTTAAAATGGATTTGAAAAGATTTCACATACAAACCGTTCTATACCAATTTTAGACGAAAACTACAATTGTTTCAAAAAATTATTTTTTGAAAACCAGAGCACCGCTTTACTGAAAAGCCGACAAATTAAAACATAATCTGAGACAATTCCACATTATAATCTTAAAACACAAGTGTATCGCCTTCTGCATTTCATGATCAATTTAAAAAAAAAATAAAAAGGCTATAGAAATTTTAACTGCACCCTAAAAAAATATGCCAAAAAATCAGGGAGTAGAAAATTCTGAAATTCTGAAATTCTGAAATTCTTAAATTCTTATATTCTTAAATTCTTCAATTCTTCAATTCTTCAATTCTTCAATTCTTAAATTCTTAAATTCTTCAATTCTTCAATTCTTCAATTCTTCAATTCTTCAATTCTTCAATTCTTCAATTCTTCAATTCTTCAATTCTTCAATTCTTCAATTCTTCAATTCTTCAATTCTTCAATTCTTCAATTCTTCAATTCTTCAATTCTTCAATTCTTCAATTCTTCAATTCTAAAATTCTAAAATTCTAAAATTCTTCAATTCTTCAATTCTTCAATTCTTCAATTCTTCAATTCTTCAATTCTTCAATTCTTCAATTCTTCAATTCTTCAATTCTTCAATTCTTCAATTCTTCAATTCTTCAATTCTTCAATTCTTCAATTCTTCAATTCTTCAATTCTTCAATTCTTCAATTCTTCAATTCTTCAATTCTTCAATTCTTCAATTCTTCAATTATTCAATTCTTAAATTCTTAAATTCTTAAATTCTTAAATTCTTAAATTCTTAAATTCTTAAATTCTTAAATTCTTAAATTCTTAAATTCTTAAATTCTTAAGTTCTTAAATTCTTAAATTCTTAAATTCTTAAATTCTTAAATTCTTAAATTCTTAAATTCTTAAATTCTTAAATTCTTAAATTCTTAAATTCTTAAATTCTTAAATTCTTAAATTCTTAAATTCTTAAATTCTTCAATTCTTAAATTCTTAAATTCTTAAATTCTTAAATTCTTAAATTCTTAAATTCTTCAATTCTTCAATTCTTCAATTCTTCAATTCTTCAATTCTTCAATTCTTCAATTCTTCAATTCTTCAATTCTTCAATTCTTAAATTCTTAAATTCTTCAATTCTTCAATTCTTCAATTCTTCAATTCTTCAATTCTTCAATTCTTCAATTCTTCAATTCTTCAATTCTTCAATTCTTAAATTCTTAAATTCTTAAATTCTTAAATTCTTCAATTCTTAAATTCTTAAATTCTTAAATTCTTCAATTCTTCAATTCTTCAATTCTTCAATTCTTCAATTCTTCAATTCTTCAATTCTTCAATTCTTCAATTCTTCAATTCTTAAATTCTTAAATTCTTAAATTCTTAAATTCTTCAATTCTTAAATTCTTAAATTCTTAAATTCTTCAATTCTTCAATTCTTCAATTCTTCAATTCTTCAATTCTTCAATTTTTCAATTCTTCAATTCTTCAATTCTTCAATTCTTCAATTCTTCAATTCTTCAATTCTTCAATTCTTCAATTCTTCAATTATTCAATTATTCAATTCTTAAATTCTTAAATTCTTAAATTCTTAAATTCTTAAATTCTTAAATTCTTAAATTCTTAAATTCTTAAATTCTTAAATTCTTAAATTCTTAAATTCTTAAATTCTTAAATTCTTAAATTCTTAAATTCTTAAATTCTTAAATTCTTAAATTCTTAAATTCTTAAATTCTTAAATTCTTAAATTCTTAAATTCTTAAATTCTTAAATTCTTAAATTCTTAAATTCTTAAATTCTTAAATTCTTAAATTCTTAAATTCTTAAATTCTTAAATTCTTAAATTCTTAAATTCTTAAATTCTTAAATTCTTAAATTCTTAAATTCTTAAATTCTTAAATTCTTAAATTCTTAAATTCTTAAATTCTTAAATTCTTAAATTCTTAAATTCTTAAATTCTTAAATTCTTAAATTCTTAAATTCTTAAATTCTTAAATTCTTAAATTCTTAAATTCTTAAATTCTTAAATTCTTAAATTCTTAAATTCTTAAATTCTTAAATTCTTAAATTCTTAAATTCTTAAATTCTTAAATTCTTAAATTCTTCAATTCTTAAATTCTTAAATTCTTAAATTCTTAAATTCTTAAATTCTTAAATTCTTAAATTCTTAAATTCTTAAATTCTTAAATTCTTAAATTCTTAAATTCTTAAATTCTTAAATTCTTAAATTCTTAAATTCTTAAATTCTTAAATTCTTAAATTCTTAAATTCTTAAATTTTTAAATTCTTAAATTCTTAAATTCTTAAATTCTTAAATTCTTAAATTCTTAAATTCTTAAATTCTTAAATTCTTAAATTCTTAAATTCTTAAATTCTTAAATTCTTAAATTCTTAAATTCTTAAATTCTTAAATTCTTAAATTCTTGAATTCTTAAATTCTTAAATTCTTAAATTCTTCAATTCTTCAATTCTTCAATTCTTCAATTCTTAAATTCTTAAATTCTTAAATTCTTAAATTCTTAAATTCTTAAATTCTTCAATTCTTCAATTCTTCAATTCTTCAATTCTTCAATTCTTCAATTCTTCAATTCTTCAATTCTTCAATTCTTCAATTTTTCAATTCTTCAATTCTTCAATTCTTCAATTCTTCAATTCTTAAATTCTTAAATTCTTAAATTCTTAAATTCTTAAATTCTTCAATTCTTAAATTCTTAAATTCTAAAATTCTAAAATTCTTAAATTCTTAAATTCTTAAATTCTTCAATTCTTCAATTCTTCAATTCTTCAATTCTTCAATTCTTCAATTCTTCAATTCTTCAATTCTTCAATTCTTCAATTCTTCAATTCTTCAATTCTTAAATTCTTAAATTCTTAAATTCTTCAATTCTTCAATTCTTCAATTCTTCAATTCTTCAATTCTTCAATTCTTAAATTCTTAAATTCTTCAATTCTTCAATTCTTCAATTCTTCAATTCTTCAATTCTTCAATTCTTCAATTCTTCAATTCTTCAATTCTTCAATTCTTCAATTCTTCAATTCTTCAATTCTTCAATTCTTCAATTCTTCAATTCTTCAATTCTTCAATTCTTCAATTCTTCAATTCTTCAATTCTTCAATTCTTCAATTCTTCAATTCTTCAATTCTTCAATTCTTCAATTCTTAAGTTCTTAAATTCCTAAGTTTTTAGATTCTTAAATTCTTTAATTCTATTGTTATTTCTAAATTTCTGATTGTTTAAATTTCTGCTTTTGATTTCTTAACATTTTCAAGCCATGAGTTTTTTTAACCCTGGATTTTTTTTTTATACCACAGTTAAACCTCTTTTTATGCGATGCGTTACGTTTTTCTAATTTTTAAATTTCTCTGGAACGACGGAACATTTTTGCAAAATTTTAAAAGCAATTTTTAGATTGTAGGTTCAGATCTACAAAACGCTTTTTGAAGCTTACAAAAATAAAGAGAGGTTTCTCTGTATTTTTTATTAATTTTGGAATATTGAATTTGGTGTATCTGTTATTTTTTTCTAAATTGCAGATTTGAAAATGGATTTTTTTTTAAATGTGTATTTGTATTCTTAAATTTCTGAAGTTCTAAATTTTTGCTTTTTACTTTTGTTTCTATTTTTAGAATATTTGTATTGTTCAATTTCTAAATATCTGATAATTTTTATTATTGACTATTACTTCTAGAAAATAACTAAGAATATGCCAATGAGAATGAATTCGCCTTCCAAACATATGAAAAATTCCCCCTAATTAACATTCTCAATCACGTTTTAATAAATTATATATTTCTAAAAAAATGGATTCCGGATGAAAAAAATCCGTATCACATCGTAATAAAATTATTAAAATTCATGATATACAAAAAACATAAACATCTAATCGCCACTCTTACCTATCGATTTCGGAAAACAACCGTGCCCCCCCAACATTTTGGACTACTCGGCGCCCCTGCTCGCGGTCCTTCTTGACAGAAAAGCTCCTTCTTGACAGCTCGTTCCAAAGGGACCATAGTTGATCCATCGAAAAAATGTTTTCTTGTCAACTTTTTTTTTTGCATTAAAATGAAAAAAGTGATCAGAAATGGTTTTTAATCGTGTTTTTTTACCGTTGTACATAAAAATTTACATAGGGCTTTAGTACCCAATTAAGCATAAATTTGTGGTATTATTGTACACAACGATAAAGCTTATTTTTTCTGAGTACAATGACCCTTTGTACGACCGTAAAGGATTTTTTTTTCACAAACTTATTTTTATTATGTCTTTTTAGGTGTTGAGACCAAGTTAGGACCGGGAATCTGGATTAAATTATTAAACATCAAACAAAATAACTTTGGACAACGCCGAGTTCACTGCGAGGTTCTTGGCGACTTCCTTGAAGAAAGGTTCTAACGGCTCGAGAAGCAATCTGGTTGGTTCACTCAAAACCGTCAGAACCATTTCCAAAATTTTGGAAAACGGTATTGGCATTCATAAGCTAAACGACATGCGACATCTAGTGTTGAGTAGCAGAACAGAGCGAAGAATGTCGATTGAAATTTCCGCCCTTTGAGGTTATGTATGCGAATTCTGTTTTGTTAAATTCCAGCGTTCAAAACAACTTTTGAGCAAAAATTCGAGCTTATACTTTGTTAACTTTTGATGCTCTATCTTTTTAAACAATATATTTTTTTCAAATTTTTTTATTGCGTTAATTTATAGAGGGCAAAAAGTTTACAGTCGTACTACTTGAATTTTTTTCTCAAAAGTTTTTCTAAGAGCTGTAAATTCAATTTTAAGTTTGCATTCATATAAATCGGAAAAGTGAAAATTTGAATCGTCATTCTTCGATGCTTTGCGCCATCTGCCGGAATTATGGAGCTTTTAATCGCGAATTCGGTGGTCTTTAGACTGCCCATTCTGCTTTTTGGTGATTTTTTAGAGATTTTTGGAAAGAAACGAATATCTGATAACTTTTTAAGAAAACTATTGTAATTATGCTTTTTTATGACTCTAATAGTTTTCAAAAGAGCTTTTTGGTAAATTTGAGGAAAAAGGAAAAAAAAATTAACTCAGCCCCTATGATTTACACATCATTTGATTCGTCTATGCGATTGCCACAATTTACAATAACTTTCATCGATGTTAAAAAATTTAAGGAAATAAAAATCAAAAACTACCAAAAATTTTAATTTTTCCATACACGCTGTCATTCTGAACATCGTCACGTAGTGCTTCTACTCGCCACCAGGATGCGTGTACGTTTCTGCCGAATCACTCAATTTTGCATAAGACGTTTGAAGACGTATGAAATGTCATTTTTACTTAACTCCTGACTAGGTTTTAACAAAGGTTTTATCAAGGCTTTGAGGATGTTGTTAGGATTCAGTTGTAAAGCCTTGAACTGTTATGTAGGTTTTATAAATAGTCCGTAACAACCTTTGGCGGAGGTCCTTTTTGGTTTTGAGTGGGGTTTATCAAGGTTCTGGCTGGTTCTGGGGAGTTTGTTAAGACTAAGTGGTTTTAATATTGGTTTTGGCTGATAGGTTTTATATCGTTTGTGACAGCTTTGATATAGCCTAAAATGTTATTTGGGTCATCAGGTAAAAATAAGTAACTGTACCAATTTTGAGCCAAATCCGTTAAGGTTTAAGAGCCGCTATAACGTCATGATTCGAATTCCCGGGCGCTTCTAAACCCGGATATTGTCCATTTCTTTCAAAGGTACACGCCGCGCGGTATTTCAGAATGTGCCGTAGACATTGTTGCCAGCGATTTTCTGCACTTTTGGTGCAATTAAAAACATACATATTTGCCAACAATGCCAGGCGACTCGAAGAAGAAGATCAACAAAAACAAAACGTGTAGTATGGGATTTGACAGCGCGCATTTGCCGAAAGTGCGGCGCGTTGTTCCGAGGCTGGTTTGCCGCGTGTCTTTCTCGGGAACACGCGCAATACCTCATCTTGTTTTATCAATTATTTGGATATAAGTTCGCACTATGAATGTCAACTGTGTTATTTGATGAATTCTAACATCAACTTTCAATTAAAGTTTGTTTGCACGCTGTGGTTAATGCCAAAACAATTATATAAAATAAAATTATGTGTTTACCAAAAATTAGAAACATTTCGCTGAAATATTTCATGAATCGGACATTCACCTAGAAGACAAAACCTAAATTTATGGTTTTGATTTCCTTAAATTCTAGCTATTTTTTTATATAAAATATCGATTGTTTTGATGTTTGAGCTTATTTGAGACCTAAAGAATGCCATTCACTAACATTTCAGTCCAAATTTGTGCGATTCATTAACAAAAACGAGTGTCCGGATTTCGAATCAGCCTTTTCAGTGTCCGGGATTCGAAGCACAACAAGTCATTTTTGTTTTAAAATACTGATGAAAATTGTTAGAAAATGCATTGAAAATTTAATTACCCATACATTTCTGCGGATTTTTCCATACAAACTTCAACAATCAAAAGCGACCCTTCTACCTTACCCGATATGACTCAAAATTGGCACGGTTACTTATTTTTAACCTAAAGAATCTAGCAAGGGATTTTCTAAAATTTCATTTTTTTGTCACCCTAGGGAGCATCCATAATCAATGTCACTCATGTTCCTCTAGATACCTTTGAGACACACCTTTCACCCACCTGAATTGGTTAAAACTACGATTTGTTAGAACCACTATTTCATCATTGTTTTCCGTGTCTCTACTTCCGTTATAATTAATTTGATGATTTTATAACTCAAAAACCGATAACCCTTTTCATGCTATAGTCCTGATTCACCTCAGCTGACTGATTTGCGATCCACTTGGCTAAAATCTCAGGTTTGCAATTCTCGAAAAAAAATCAGTGAAAAAAGTAAATTTTACTCTATTTTGAAGGTATTGGTGTTTGAACCCTCGTTGCTGGGCCACATGATAGGGGCTACTCGGGGAAATTATTAACTTGCTACCGACGACGCTACCACGTGACACCATGAAATATGCCCGGTGCAAACATAAAGCATAAACAAATAAATACGACCTGTGGGGGTGGGTGATGCACCTAAATTTGGTTTCTATGGAAATTAGTTTTTCATTTGAAGTTGTTTGAATGGTATAATTTCTTCTGCAAATCCGAGTCAACATTTTTTCCTTAATAAAGAATCTATCAAAAATTAAACACGATGGAAGATGAAGATTTTGTTGAGACCGGTCCATCTTTACCGCACCTGTTTGGGGTTGTATCACATGTCGTGTTGGAAGATAAATCAACCAATTTAATTGAGCAATTGGCTAAAAGAAAACGCAACTTGAAACCGTAATAATCAAATTTCCAGTGCAATGTTATCAATTATTTAAAACCATTATCAATAATTTATTCAAGCATCAATGAATCGTACTCCGATGATAAGGAAAGCATCCGTAAACGATTAGCAGAAAGTGATCAAGTAATTTCGGAGCTGCTCCACGATGGCCGGGAGCTTATACAGGACATTCGCGTTGCAAACGATAAAAGAGAGGTGGAAAGACGTATTAAAGAAGCCGAAATAAGGGAAGGTTGGTTGAATGTTTCATTCAGTTTGTATGAAATTATGATTTTTTTTATCATTTTCCCAGAATTGTTGGATAAGCTGCAAACGGAGTCGGTGGAGGCCATCGCAAAATTTGAATCAATTTCCGAAAAATGGGCTGAGCTGAAGGAGCTGAAGGATCCAATGAGCATCAACGATGAATTGGAGCTGCAAAAAGAGCGAATCAAGGGTTTGATGAAGCAAAAAGACATAATAATTGTTGAGTGTCGCGATGAGTTGAAATTGGCCGACGCACGATACACAAAAGATTTGCATAAGCAAGGTGGGTTCAAAAAGTGTAGTTTTTTGTTCTACAAAACTGGAGAAAACCCAGTTTTTCTACGAAAACTTAACACTTAGTTTTTCCTCAATTTTAGCGGCTGACATCCATTCTTTGGTGGAGCGCGTGGACAGTCAGATAGAAATTATGAAACGAACATTTAAAGAGCATCTGGACTTGTTAGAAAACACAAGTAAGTAATTACACCAATATAGTGAATATTGTTAAAATACCCCGTTTTGTTCCAGTTGAAGAAGAAAGACACACTTTACGCTCAGTTGCTTCAAAAAAGTGGGATGATCTCTATACAAGACGCGCGGTGAACGAGCGAATCAAAATGAAGCAAGAGAAAGAAAGGGTATACTTATTTGATATTTCTAACTGCTTTCACTAAATCATATGAAAACGTTTACAGTCCGAATTTTTTCGCTACGAAATTGATCGTATTGAACAAGAGCACATTGAAATTACACGTGCAACGAGGATAAGACTCGAGCAAGACAACCAAGCGTTGGAAATTGAGCTTCAAAAAGTTAAAACGAACACTACTCTCAACTCAGAAAAGCTTGACTATAACTTTCAAGTGTTGAAAAAACGAGAAGACGAAAACTTAATGGTGCGAAATGCGCAAAAACGACGATTGACCAAGTTGAATGAAACTATTTTTTTATTGAGGAGGAAAATTAAAGATGTTCAAATGAGTTGTCTTATTGAAACGGAAAAACTTTCATCAGACATTTTGAAGCTACGTGCCAATATATCGCATATGACTACCAAAGTAAATACATTCGCAGAAGTGAACGACAGAAAGGTAATATTTGTTTTTATATTTAAAAAAATAACTTTTTCTGTTCGAATTTTGAAGCGAAGCTAGCAAAATCTTAACTTAGATATCCAGGATTTGGGCTAAATGGGAAATATGCCTATAACTCTATGAAAAATCATTCAAACTTCAAAAAACTATATTGTTTTGGAATCGGCTATCGGCTATTTTTTAAAAATCAGCTATCCATTGAATCTTTTCACAAAATACGTATTTTTCCCGTGTTTATACTAAATTATTCTAAAATAGTAGTTTATGAAACAAATGACGGTTTCCACGCGAAATCGACCATAAAAATACGATTTTGAACCGGACCATTTCCGATCTTAATAAAACTTGCTGGATCGTTTGTCCTACTCAAATCAACAACTCCTGTGTACTCCAGTTTAGTAATTCACAATGGCATTTGAATTTTAGGAATTCTTTTAGTTTTAAATTATTGGTAATTACATTTAAATTGAAAAAATCATATCTCTCGAAGCAGATGTTCTAAAAATCGATCGAAAGTGTGTTTTAACGAAAATCGTGCGCTCTTTTCAATGAAAATATTTCCAAAAGTCGAAACTTTCATTTTCGATCAAAAAACAGCCAATTCTTTCATAGACACCAAGTTGGAGCGAAAGCGTTTTCGAGTGGTTTGTAAATAAAAACCTTTTTTAGTTTTTTTTTATTTTTTTCCAAAAAACTTAATTACATGTTTTATGGCTTATTTTTTAGCAGATCCCATTTATGACAATTGTGCCGACAAATCTATGAAACAAAATAAAATATTCTTTATCAAAATTTCACTAGCAATCCAAAAACATCAACATTCTCATTAAAATTGTGTGGTCCTATGTCTTTCGGTTATGTCTCTGACATACCATCTTGAACTTTTTTTTTCAAAAATATTGCAAAAAGATTTTTTCGGCACGATTCGTAGAACTTTTCAGCGCTGGTATTGAAATGTGTTATTTTTTTCTACAATATGGGTATCAAATTATCAAAAATTTGACAAAAATTTTGAAACGAATAATAATTTGTTTTATAAGCATAAAAAATGTCACAAAATCCAGTATTTTCAAAAATGTGCTAAAAAATTAGTTTTCTACAAGATGGGTATCAAATAACCGGGAACCTTTCATGCATATCGAATAAAATATTTTTCTAATTCACAAAACTACGTATATCTGACGAAACTTCGATTTTTTTTGCAATATGGGTATCAAATGATCGGGAACTTTTCATACATCTCGATAGAGGTATTAATTTTTTTTGAAATACTAAAATTTCACAAAACTACGTATTTTTGATAAAAGGTATTGCAAAATGGGTATCAAACGTTTGAGAAAAATCAAACATTTCGAGAGTAATCATATTTTTGTTGAAGATACTCCATTTTTTTCAGAAACTAAGATTTTGCAAAAACAAAAAAAATTTCCGCTATATTGATATCAAATGGTCATATCTGGAGTTTTAGCCTTCCTCACGTTACTGAGGAAAGGCTATAAAATCACTCGAAAAATGAACTTCTCAATAAGACCTCCTAGACCCACCTTCATGTATACCTATCGACTCAGAATCAAATTCTGAGCAAATGTCTGTCTGTGGTGAGATGTTGATAAAAAAATTGTCACTCGATTATCTCGACATTGGCTGAACCGATTTTGTCCGTTTTGGCGTCATTCGATCCGTCTTGGGGTCCCATAAGTCGCTATTAAAAATTATGCAGTTTAGTTAAGTACTTCAAAAGTTATGCTCAAAAAACGATTTTAACAAAAGTCCGGAAGATTGTAAAAAAGGTGGTTTTTGTAAGAAAACCCGTCATGCTATACATTTTCAGAAAGGTATTTAAAAGATCTTTCCAACGCGTCCAAGACATTGAAGATCTGACAAATCTATCAAAAATTATAAGCACTTAAGTGTTATTTACGCACTTTTTGCATTTTGGATAGCACTTTTTAAATGTGAGGAAGGCGCCAACCATCTAAGGGTGGATTAAGTAACGTTTTTTTTAAAGTTGCAATAAACCAAATTTTCAGTTTTTGCTTTTTGAGTGTTTGTTTAATACCCTTGACTCAAGGCGGTATCAAAAACACCCAAAAAGCAAAAAAAAAATTGGTTTATTAGACCATTAAAAAAAACTCCAGCTATTTTCATATTGACTCATAAACAGATATAATAAACAGTTTATATCGAAATTTATGAAAAATTCTCGATCATTGAATTCCCATATTCCAAAAACGAAATTTTAAGAAACATTGCATTTGAGAAATATAGGAACAAATACGTGAAAATTTTCATGTAATTTTAATTTCAATGGATAGCTGACATCATCCCGACATCAATCCCATATACTCGGTAATGCATCCCCCATATACGGTGCTGAAATAAATTCATTAGCTATGGTACATAATGTACCCTCCCTGAAAAGGCTCATGAATTGATCTCAGTGGAAATGTTCTATAAATTTCTCTAAATTTCTTTCTCTTTCTCGAGCAGAATGGTGAAATTTTAAAGCAAATACTAATTCTAGAGTTATTTTTCAAATGGTCCTATGCACCATTAGTTTCCTATTCTGATAGGAACTTTTGAAAACGTAATTGAAAATTTAATTAAATTTTATCAAGGAGTTATCAATATGGTGGTCTAGGGTGGTCAATTTACTTCCTTTTTTTCAATTTCGGTCATTTGTGCATCTTAGCCATTTTTGCGATTTTTCGGTGTCACACTGGTGTGCACTGTTTTCATCAGGGGTGCCCAAAATACAAATTAGAAGTTCACATGACCCGCAAATGTAGAAAACTGTTCACAAAAAAATCACGTTATTTCGAACTATGAGGCTTTAAAAAAAATCTTCTATCATTTGTGACATTTGTGATTGAAAGTTACACTAAATCCAAGATGAGTTACGCTTTGCAACAAAATTTCTTTTTCAGTTGTTGTTGTTGTTAGTTGCTTTATTTCCGGCAGCTTTAACCTTTCGGTCATTCGCTGCCCCCCTTTTCAGTTGGTTTCGGTTAGAACTGCATCAGAACGGTTAACAGTTCAAATTCACAAAACATAATAATTGAAAGTATCAAATAACATTAACATTCTAATTGCCAACTAACATTAAATGGTAATAATTTCCAGTACCAATGCGTTTGGCAGATGAATAAAGACGAATGCTTGAATGTCCTTAAAAGCGCCCTGGAGATCGACCAAATTCTTGTTGAACAACATTTGGGATTAAAATGGCAAGCCCCAGTTATTCCGGATGAGTATATTCAAAAACTGTCTGAAAAACGAGAATTATTAAGAACTGATACATCATCAGGACAATCTCCAAGTAGTTTCGATCAATTGATGTTGTTTAAACCGTTTTATTTTATGATTCGATTTTTTTTCAGATAGCTTATCAATTGTATCTTTCGACGACAGCAACGAGTGTAACCAAATTATAAATACTTTACAAGTAGTTCTGAAGCAAGCAGGCTTTCTGATCGATAAGACTGCCATAAAATTGATCGAGAAATATGCAGAAGAAGAAAAGAATATTGTCTGTTTGGTGAGATCATTTCATTTTCATATAGGAAATGTAATGTTGATTAAATTTTGTTCGTACAGGATAATGTGTTCAATGCATTAGGCATTTCAAACTGGGATGACTTACGCAAACTTAAGGACAGATTTGAGGAGATTATGAAGTGCAGACAATATGGTTTGAATGATACGAGCTCCAAAACAGATGACTCAATCATGCCAAAGAGTGACTACAGTATTGAGCAGTTAAAGGTTTGTGTCGTAAATAATATTTATCATGATTAAATAACGCTTAATTTTTTGTAGATTTTAGAAGAACGTGATGCAAGTGAATCGGAAATAAGCTCTATTTTGGTTCCTTCTGAAAAACTACGCACCTTAAAAAACTTTTCACAACAGCTAGCCAGTTCAGAAACTATGTAAGTTATCAAAAATATGATCTAATACATTTTGATTGTACGATACTGTTTTTTTGTAGCGATCCCCAATGCAAATATGGTGGATTATCGAGAACGCTCATGACTAGAGAAGTGAAAGATTATTGGTCCAACATAAAACATCTCTTTTCACAAGATAGAGTAAAAGTATGGGATACAATGGAAAATAACCTGACGCATTACTTGAAGGTACGTGCTTTTAAAATTAAAGTATTCAATTAAAGTGATAACAAACTTAAGTGCAGAAAAACAAGCTTTTTTCATAATACCTTTATTATTATAGGTTTTAAAAGAGCGAAAGAATCTAGACGAGGAGTGCGATTTTCTAAGGAAGCAGAATATGGAACTAAATCATTTGATGCAAAAACTACAAAATTCAAAAATGAATGGTGTTCAATAAAAATCCAGGCGTCATATGCATTTTTTGATTGGTTCACAAACTTGAATTAAACTATTTTCTACGCAAATTCACTTGTTATTTTACTACCGAGCCCAAACAGGCTACATTCGCAAATTTATTCTTTAATACATATAGGGGAAGGTGGGGCAAGACGACCATATGGGACAAGAGGAACAATCGCTCGTAACGTATACGTATTAGTGTGGTTCAGGGCCCCTTGGAAATGCAAAAATGTCAGCAAACCCGCTGCATTGTTGATAAAATCATTGTTTGTTGTCCACAGAAGCTCCTCTGAAATTTTCAGCAAATTTGGTTCAGGTTTCGTCACAGCTCTTTAGCATTTAAGTTTGCATGGGAATTGCATGGGGAATCTACATTTTTTTCATTTTCTAACAGCAAAAAATCTTCTATTGGATCAAAAATCCTGAAACCTCACAATTTTCTAGAACACCCCAGGTTGATCTAAGCCGAACTGACTTAGTTATAAGTGGATTAAGTGAAGGTGTCGAAGTTGTATTTTCCAAAGGGCCTCTTTCGCTAAATTTTCACCAGAAGGCTCACTTTGATCGATGGCAAATCGTTTGACAACTTGTTTGTTGTTAATGTCAGAAGAAAAAAGCTGGAATGGCGGTTTCAACTTCGGTGGAACAATTGAATAATTTTTTTCCGTCTTTTCAGGTTTAATTTGAAGATGAGCTTTTGTCCAGCGCTGTGCATGACTTGGACTCGATCTGGAATCAAGGATTTTCTCCAGCAAATTGCTTAAGGCTTCTGTTTAGTGTGGGAGTTGATGGATTTCGTGGTGGTTAAAAGCTCAACCGACGTTCTCGCTCCGGCAATGTACGTGCCGCCAGAGTAGCTCCAACTACACTCTGCCGCTTATACCTTCTGGGAGGGGGAAAGCTAGGGTAGATTGATTTGTGGCTTGTTCACCATTGGAACAGTAGGCAACCTTGAGCACGGATGACCGTAGGAAGGACGCTTGGATTGTGGATCCAACTGCCGACTAGCGACGCTACCGAGGCAGATTTGTTTCCCAAGGACTCCTACACCTGGACTGAGCTTACGACCAAGATGCTGGGTTAGGCCAGGACTGACATTCAATTTCCCTTCCAACGGAAGGTGTGATCAGACAAATTCTGTCTCGCAAAATGCCACCGGGGTTTGCTGGTATTGAATCCAGACCAACAGGGATGAGACCAGATCCGGCACACGGCGATTACCCACAAAAGTATCCTAAATCTAGTCAATCTATGTTATCCAGGGGTTCGAGTGGACAGTTCACGCTC
The DNA here is from genome assembly GCF_016801865.2 of Culex pipiens pallens. Classification (NCBI taxonomy): domain Eukaryota; kingdom Metazoa; phylum Arthropoda; class Insecta; order Diptera; family Culicidae; genus Culex; species Culex pipiens. Next base: position 118,770,860 of record NC_068938.1, read on the forward strand.
TCCCACTCCCACACTAAACAGAAGCCTTAAGCAATTTGCTGGAGAAAATCCTTGATTCCAGATCGAGTCCAAGTCATGCACAGCGCTGGACAAAAGCTCATCTTCAAATTAAACCTGAAAAGACGGGAAAAAAATTATTCAATTGTTCCACCGAAGTTGAAACCGCCATTCCAGCTTTTTTCTTCTGACATTAACAACAAACAAGTTGTCAAACGATTTGCCATCGATCAAAGTGAGCCTTCTGGTGAAAATTTAGCGAAAGAGGCCCTTTGGAAAATACAACTTCGACACCTTCACTTAATCCACTTATAACTAAGTCAGTTCGGCTTAGATCAACCTGGGGTGTTCTAGAAAATTGTTCCCCATATTATTTTTGATATATATGTGAGGTTTCAGGATTTTTGGTTCAATAGAAGATTTTTTGCTGTTAGAAAATGAAAAAAATGCAGATTCCCCATGCAATTCCCATGCAAACTTAAATGCTAAAGAGCTGTGACGAAACCTGAACCAAATTTGCTGAAAATTTCAGGGGAGCTTCTGTGGACAACAAACAATGATTTTATCAACAATGCAGCGGGTTTGCTGACATTTTTGCATTTCCAAGGGGCCCTGAACCACGCTAATACGTATACATACTAGTCGTGCGTATCAAACTTCTTGATTTTGAATGGGGACATGAGTTATACAATCCTCTTTTTAAAAATATGAAGTTTGATATGACGCAAGAGTGGTTCCAGAAGTTTGTCAAATGAGATCATTAGATCACCTCCGCACGCACGAGAGCAAGCAGCAGTCAAATGCTCAGTGCACCATCTTTTTTTCGCCGTAATTGATTCTGATTACCCGCGAGTTTGCTTCTCCCGCATGACAAAGGCCGGCCGTTGCCGTGGCAGTTCGAACCCGTTCCGGTACTTCCGGTACCACGACTAGTGGCACATCAACATCCGCCAACATCCCCATCAGGAACGAGTTCCAGATGCTGAGCGACGACGAAGAAAATAACAACAACAACACCGACGGTAGCAGCTCTACCGACGACGACGACTACGATGGACGTGCACGCCAAAAAGTGTCGACGTCAAAAAAGAACAACTCTCCAGCGGAACGTAGACCACCTCCAATTTTTGTTTTGGACACGTTGGCGGACGATGTTGACGAGTTTCTGGAAGGCCTCGGATATTGTCTGAAAATCGGTAAGTCAGCAGTGCAAGTGATCACACTGAATAAAAAGAATTTCGACCTGGTGTTTGAAGAATTGAAGCGTAGCAACTTCAACTTCTACACATTCAACCCCGAGAAGCCCCCTGTTAAGGTCGTCTTACAGGGTTACCAAGACCGTCCAGTTTCCGACTTGAAGAAGCACCTTTCGGACGCCGGAATAAAACCACGGGAGATAAAAGTGCTCTCGCGCAAGACAACGGTAACAGGTACTCACACACTGCACCTGTTGTACTTCGAACGTGGCACCGTCAAGATCCAAGACCTGCGGCGGACTAAGACGTTGGACGGTTTTTGGGTAAACTGGCGGTTTTACACCAAGAACCCGACGGACGTAGCGCAATCCCACCGTTGCCAGAAATTTGGCCACGGCTCGCGAAACTGCAACCTCCGGTCCCGCTGCGTGAAGTGCGGTGAGTCACACCTCTCGGAGGCGTGCGTACTGCCACGAAAGGCGGACTTGGGGACAAGGCAGAACAAACCAAGCCGCGCGTAAAGTGCGCGAACTGTGACGGCAACCATACCGGCAATTACCGCGGATGCGTCGCGCGCAGGCCTACCTCGAGGAGCAGGAAAAGAGGAAGAAGAAAGCAGCAGCGTCCCACCCTCCTCAGCGAAGTACGAGCGCAGCCGTTCCTGCAGCTGGACAGCTTACGGTTCCAGCGGAAAACTCAGCGTTCCTTCCTGGTTGGGGACGTTCGTTCGCCAGCGTGGTCGCTGCCGGTAGCGGCAGTACGGCCCAGCAAGAAGTCACCGGGGAAGATCTCTTCACCCTGCTGGAGTTCTTTGCTCTTGGTGATAATTTTCGTCTCTTTTGTGTCGCTGTTTGTGTGCATGGGGTGATTGGGTATAACAATTGAATAATGCCATCAAAAGTTTAGTGCTTCTGTGGACGCGCCGTTCGTTTTTTCGCGATAATTTTCGTCTCTTTTGTGTCGCTGTTTGTGTGCATTGGGTGATTGGTTTTATGTGATTTGGTTTTATTTATTTTTTTATGTTATTTTCTTTCTCTTCATTTCCGCAGTCTGATTTGCGATGACTTTACGTTGGTTCGCAGTGTTTGTTCGTCGTCGGTGTGTTTTTCGTTTTTTTTCGCGTGCATGTATGTGTGTGAAGGTGCGGCTGGATCTGGTTGTCATCGATGACAATTGAGCCTTTCCAATGCCGATGCCTTTCCGTCGGGTTGCAGAGTTTTTTCGCGTTCCTCGTCGGTGTGCAATAACAACAAAACCTTATCATACCATTTCAGCTCGATAAACATCGTAACTCGTCATTTGCTTCGTTAATCAGTACCCCACTAAACATCAATCATGTAAAACTCGGAAAAACATCTCAATTAAAAAGTTACACTGTTAAATCCTTCATCCTTTAATTACAAATAATTTTGGTTTTATCTTTCCACAGCCGGCTGTCTAAGATTAAATCATTTCAATTAAAAGTTAACAGCCGATAAACGGGAAATGTCTCATCCGCAGCATCCGATTGCTTGCCTTGAGAATAAAACAAAATACCTTAGAACAAACACTATGATTTTGGGTCGCATCATCATCTTCTATGATGAACCCTGAACAATCACCCTATCCTACTAACAAATTTTCAGGTTCCTGGCGCTTGTGGGGTGTAAGCACAGAGTAAATCAGCTGCCCTAGTAGCAACCTGCGCTAACTAACATTCCCATCCCTTAAAATCGAGATCTACAAACTGACATGGCGGGCGCCGTTGGTGGCCAATGACTTTTACCTATTCGCAACTGATCTTGTTTTGGCAATCATGGTGTTTTATCTTTTCAGCGCATTCATACATGCTGTTGATAAGGGAAACACCACTAGATCGTCGAAGCCTATGATCAGTAGTGCTGAAAAGATATTACGGTTCTGTTCAGCAACGGAGGGGCATCCATGGGTGGTCTCTCATGCTCTCATGCTCATGCTACATGAATCCGTTATTGACCAGGACCTCCAGAAGTTACATCCACGAGCCGTGGAAGATGAGTGGGAGCTATCTTTCCTCGCTTCGCAACTTCTCAAAGGCCCCTATCATGCTGATCAATACAGGCGCCTTCCACGACCAGTGGTAGGGTCACGGGGAAGTGGAATGTTAGTCCGATACTTGAGTGATAGAGACCGCCCAATCGACTGCATCTCCGACAAAGTATCACATGAGTTTTGAAGGTGTTAGTAGATGGGTATGAGGTCAGGATTCACGAGTGGCAGTGATGTGACCATGAGCATTTTGTTTATCGGTTGAAAATTTAAAATCTTAGGCAGCCGGCTGCGGAAAGATATATAATTGATTATTTAAAACGTTTTTTTATCGAGCGCGTGCCAACCGAGCAGTAGTGCTATGGGCTGGATTTATCAGTATATTTTTACTGTTTTTACAATTTAGATAACGCAATCAAATTAAAAAAATAGTTAATAAATGACGCTTTACTATTCATAAAATCGATAGTCCCGAGAAGCACTGCACTTATGATGCCAGATTCGGATGAGAAAAATTATTTCCAACAATTTGGTGTACAACTTTCCAATATTTGTTTGATTTTTCTATTAGAAAATTGTAAATTTAGAAAAAGATAGTAATTTTGATTATTTGGCAAAAAAGTCTATCAAAAATCAATAAAAATGGTTGAATATACGTTAACGCATTTGTTATCAACTATACAACTATTTATTTTATTGATATATAAGGGGAAACTCATTTTTTCGTGTTCCAAAACATGTTTTTTGAAGAAAAAGTTCACAAATTTTTGCGCGCCCAAAAATTGATGTTCATTATTTTAAAGCAAAAAAAAAAGCAACCAGTTTCAATAAGATTGATGCAGGGAATAATGAGAAATAAGCGATTTTGTTCTTCAATCCAGCAGAAAGGAATACGATTTTTGGCAAGTAACCTCATTTTGGCGCCGCCTACATTTGAAATACAGTCTCGCTGCAAAACCTCAATAATGTTGATTATGAAAGAAAAAATACATTTTTTTCAAAAAATCACATGTTTACGCAATTAAAAATTTGTTCATTTACACTTGCCCCACTTTTCCCTATAGCGAATTTTCTAATTCGAATGGAACTGCATTCGAGATAGCGAATCCAAACTCGGTTATTTATATATTCGTATTATGTTGATATCTGTTTTTTTAAAGGTCCAATAAACCAAATTTTCAGTTTTTGCTTTTTGGGTGTTTTTTAAAACCCCTGACTCAAGGCGGTTTCAAAAACTCTCAAAAAGCAAAAACTGAAAATTTGGTTTATTGGACCTTTCCAAAAAATACTCCAGATATATTCATATATTCATATGAATGAATCAACCTAGTTCAAAAATCTAACTGGAATTTTTCGTGTTCAATAAGAACTTACTGATGATTCTGATATGTTTATGATAAAATAGTTTCTTATTTGAATCAATGAAATTATCGTAAACCTTTCAGAAATGTTTCCTAAATCACAACAAGATGTCTCTGCCAAGCGTGATTTCCAAGATCTGGGAGGAGGAGAAGCTACCGGAGGAATGGATGGATGGTGTCGTGTGCCCCATCTACAAAAAGGGCGATAAGCTGGACTGCGGCAACTACCGCGGCATTACGCTTATCAACGCGGCCTACAAAATCCTCTCCCAGATCCTCTGCCGTCAGCTGTCACCCCACGCAAGGAGGTTCGTGGGGCCCTACCAAGCGGGCTTCACTGGCGCGCGCGCCACCACGGACCAAATATTTTGTCTCCGACAGATCCTCGAGAAATGTCGTGAGTACAACGTGCCCACACATCACATCTTCATCGACTTCAAGGCGGCCTATGATACAGTCGACCGCGAGCAGCTATGGCAGATTATGCACGAGAACGGATTCCCGGATAAACTGACTCGGCTGATCAAGGCTACCTTGGATGGTGTGATGTGTCACGTGCGTGTTTCGGGGGAATTAGCGGAACCCTTTGGATCACGCCGAGGGCTGCGGCAAGGTGATGGCTTATCCTGTGCGCTGTTCAACATCGTCCTTGAGGGCATTATTCGAAGGGCGGGCATCGAAACGAGTGGCACGATTATGAACAAGTCCTACCAGTTGCTTGCTTTTGCCGATGACATCGACATTGTGGCAAGAAACCTGGAGACGGTGATGGACGTCTACACCCGACTGAAGGTACAAGCAAGGCGTGTAGGACTTGGCATGAATACGACGAAGACGAAGTACATGAAAGGAAGGGGTTCGAAGGATGTCGGCCCCCCAAGTCTCACCCCTCTAACTGTGGATGGTGATGAGTTGGAGGAGGTGAGCGAGTTCGTGTACTTGGGATCGCTGGTAACCGCCGACAACGACACCAGCAAAGAGATCCGGACTCGTATTTTTGCTGGGAATCGTGCGTACTTCGATTACGGAAAACTCTCACTTCGGATCGAGTGCAACGCCGCACGAAGCTGACGATGTACAGAACACTGATCAGACCGGTAGTCCTCTATGGCCACGAGACCTGGACGATGCGGCAGGAGGACGAACGTGCCCTTGGAGTTTTCGAACGGAAGGCGCTACGAACGATCTACGGTGGAGTGCAGGTGTCTGACGGAGTGTGGCGACGACGCATGAACCACGAACTGCACGCGTTTCTTGAAGAACCGACCATCGCCACCCAGGCGAAGATCGGGAGGCTCAGGTGGGCCGGCCATGTCACCCGAATGGACGAAAACCAGCCTGTCAGACTGCTATTTGACCGCGCTGAACCAGCTGGCGGAACAGGCAGAAGAGCAGGGAAACCGCGCGCACGGTGGGGAGATCAAGTGAATGGTGATATCCGGAAGATCTGTAACCTGGGAAATTGGAGAGTAGCAGCACAAGACCGAGAAAGATGGAAGCGTCTTCTTGCTACAGCACGCGTACCTGGTGCGCTATGCTGATTGGTATGGTATGTATGTCTCTGCCAAGCAAAATGAACATAATGCGAAATATTTAGGTTAACCGGCTTTTATTCGCACTTTTTTTTATTGACTTAACCTCCAAATTGAACATAAGATAACTGGACTTTATAAAACAAGTCGTCCCTAACTGGGAAAATACGCAGTAAACAGGAGCTGCCTTTCATCGTTCCATGGTGCTTCAAAGGAAAGAGGTCAAGAAATAGCTTTACCAACTGCAGATTAATGGAGAGGGAGCGATTTCTTGGGGCTTTTCTTCACCCTCTCTGGCTTGCTTACTCTGCCGCTGCTGCCCATTTGAAATTTTCCTTGACCGATTCCTTCCGAAGTGCATATACCGCTTAAGGGCCGGTATGCTCTTCAAAAGAATGGGGGTCAAGAAACAGCTTTACGAACGGCAGATCAAAAGAGATGGAACGTTTTCTTGGGGCTTTTCTTCACCGTCTCTGGTTTGCTTTCGCTACCGCTGATGCCCATTTGAAATTTTTCTTTACCGGCTTCTTTCGAAGCTTCCTTACATAAGGCCGTTACAAATATTTTTTGAAGTCTATGTCCCTCGACTCTGACCAAAGTCGAAGGGGGAGTCGAGATGGATCACAAACGGTCTTAGACGTCAACTGACACCGCAAAGGAAAAAAAGTTGAGGGGGTGAAGCACTGATTTTTTGGACCAATTTTGAAAGGGGGGGGGGGAGGGGGTTTATGTCACAGATATGCATTACACATCTGTCCAGTTGTTTTGCAATCACAAGTTACCAAAATTTCTGAGTATAGACTAACATTTTATTTATGCGAGGAAAAAGAAGTTTTTGCGGTGATATAGATTGGAATTCCATTAATGGTTAAAATATTTTTAAATGAGCTCAAACATACTAAATATGATTCTCAACGCAGAATTGGGCATTTTAGACCGTTTTCAGTTGATTAGACTTCACAGCAAAAAAATCGATGGTAAAATCCTGGGTGATGAATAGAGGAAATTCGTAACGTGATTTTCGAATGATCCCCTTTGTTTACATCTACAAAGTAGGAAGCATAAGCATGACTTTTTTCTTACTGATAAATTGGCTGTTTTATAATCAGTAGTATGTGTTTTATTTTGTCTAGTTTTCGACATTTTTGCTGAAAAATTGCGTGTGTTTGCAAGTTTCGATCGGTTAGAAGAGGTTTTTCATGTTTACGGGTGACGCAGAACTGCGGCGAGAGTGTCATTCTGCGATGTCGCAGATAAATTCCCTAGCTGATTTTGAAATCCTGCAGCTCTTCCTGATCCAGCAAATAGACATCGCTAATTCGAGCGAAGCTGATCCAACAAACAGCGAAGATTTTCACTAAACCAGTAAATCAAACGGAACCAAACCTAAGAGTTCTCGACTTCAACTTCAGGTCCTCAAAAGCCACATATTTTTCTTTCTTGCAAAAAAAACTAAGTTTTAATGATTGATAACAACACTCCCTACTTTGGCGAACAGTAAATTGGTTCCACTTTGACAGTTCAAAATTGAGGCCGTTTTGCGAACCACTATTCAGCACCCAGGTAAAATCGCATGCAAAAGCGTGACGTGTGTCAAAATAAACACTTAATATTACACACTGCATGTACATTTTTTGCAAGTACAAAAAAAAAGTTCAACCGACGGGATTCAAACCCAGCACCAACAGCGCCTTAGCCCGCTCGGCCATCAGACCGATGATAAGTTGTAAGGATAAACGTATATAAGAACTTGACATTTCGGTAAAGAAGGGTTCCAATACTGATGGGCTACATATTTCAGGGTGTAAAATCACATAACATTGCATAAAATAGTGCTATATTTATTTTACACCCAGGCCTTTTACACGCAGCTGGATTACAACTTTTTAAGCTGTGTTCTAATTCCATTAAAACATTCAAGTTTCTATAAAAATAAAATATTTTTTCTGCCCACTGATTTTTTAGACCAATTTTGAAGGAGGGAGTGGGGGGGAGTGAGTGATTTGCCCATACGATTTCATAATTTTATTTTTATTGCACACTTGTTCACACATAGCGCGGGAAAATGATCATCTTCGTTTTATTATTTTTTGTATTATCGTTCCTCGGTTCTTATCTGGTCGCAGCATCTAAGAAGACCTAATAAAAATAAGCTATGAAAAAAAAATATTTTTTTTTAAATAATGTTTTGCATTGATTTTTATTTTCATCGGTATTAATTTATTTGTTTTTAATTTGTTAAATTAAACTATTATATTCTAGAAAAATATGTATTGCGCAAAACTAAACAAATGTGCCTTGATAAAATATATTTTTTGTTTTTAATTGATTTTTTCATTAACAAAGCTTTTTAGACGATATAAAAAGCAAACAACACCGGTTAAGCTAAAACTGAAAAAGTGATGAGCTCTGAAAAACATTTTTTTTCTTGAACAAAAAATGTTGGTCTTGTTGGTAAAAATTTACAGCAGTTTACCAATTTCAAAACTCTATTATTTTGAAAAAAAGTAATCGAGCTGAAAATATTTCCATGGTCATTTTTTAACTCGAGAATGTAAAAAAAATCAAAAAGGTCCAAACTTTAACGTTTGTTTTTTTTTCTTTGATGAAAAAATAAATTTAGCAATAAGTATGAATTTTCAAAAACACTTCGGTAGAAATATTCATACAGTTGAATTTGGCGCCCCAATTCTTTATTTTTACATTTTAAGTCAAATCATCTATTATTACCATTTGTAATTCTATTTCATAATTCAGCGCCCTTTCTGTTTCAAATATCTTATGAGGATGTTATAGCTGACATGAAAATTTTGTACAAGAATCTATGACATTTCCCCGAAACCCATATTACCGAAGGGACATTTCCCCGAATGCCACTTCCCCGAAAAGACACTTCCCCTAATAGTTATTTCCCCGAATTCCGTTTACCCGAATTTCCCATTTCCCCTAATCGTCCACATCCCCGAATGCCATTTTCCCGAATGGGCCACAATCCCGAATGCCACTTACCCGATTAGTCATATCCCTGAAAAGTCATTTCCCTGAATGCCATTTCCCCGAACGCGGTCAAGCGGAAATGCCCGGTGCCCTGGAGCGCGCGCGCTCCTGGGCACCGGGCATTTCCGCTTGACCGCGTTCGGGGAAATAGCATTTTAGAAAAAAAAAAATGATGGCAATTTTTATAACATAAACCAAACGGTTCGTATTGGCCTTGAATGATCAACTTTATTTTTGGCTTCATTCGAAAGAGACGTAGCATTTTTGGGGGGAAGGGGTGTTGAATGGTTTGGTACTATTCATTCAAATACAATAAATATTTTTACAGACTTTTTTTTATATATTCTGAAAACAAATACTTTTTTCTTATAGACATTATAATAATAATGCAATAGAAGTTTTGTTATTGTTTATGATTCAAAAAACATACCGTGCGATTTTCATAGTACAGAACCCCGTTCACACTGATCATTTTATTCACATTGCTGGTTTGGGATCTGGTGAAAAATTTAAATTAAATTTAAATTTAAATTAAGTTTGTACCAGCCTTTTTTACCTATTTGTTCGATTTTTGGGTTCTTGAACAAAATTCGAAAAAAGACAAATTTCCTTGCAAAATTCTCAAAAACATCATCTAATTATGCGGTTCAATACAAATGTTAATTGAACAAAAAAAATCTAGTGCAGTCTAGACTCGATTTATTTCAAATAAAATAATATTTATCCGAAGGCCTCGGAAAAATTTCACGGAAAAAAAAATCGATACCTAATTTTTTATTGTCGAACTTAAGTATGACGAGCATACAAAAAAGTTTTTTTTTGTATAGGCAATTGGCCACGAGGGGGGGGGGGGGGGGTTGGTAACAGCTTCCCAAAAAAGTGTCCACGTGGTTTATGGATGGTCCCATATGAAAATTCGGGAAAATTAAATTTAAATAAACGGCAATTGGCGTAAGTGTCACTTCGGGGAAATGGAATTCGGGGAAATGGTATTCGGGGAAATGGTATTCGGGGAAATGGCCGATTAGGGGAAATGGCATTCGGGGATATAGCCGATTAGGGGAAATGATATTCGGGGAAATGGCATTCGGGGATGTGGCTGATTAGGGGAAGTGGTATTCGGGGATGTGGTCAATTAGGGGAAATGATTTTCGGGGAAATGGCATTCGGGGAAATGTCATTCGGGGAAATGAGCTAGACCCGTAAACTCAACATTTTTAAATTCATAAAATCAGTTAAGCTATCTACAAGTCTACAATTTTTGAATACTCTCTCACCTTTACCATTAACAATTGTTAAATTTTTGTCTGTCAGATTTCTAATCGATACTTTGCCAGATTTTTTAAATTTTGACCTGGTTACCCTGACCCTTAAGATGAAAGATAAAAAATGTATTTGTTAAGTTGTATTATTACCAAATTCAACTTTTTAAAAACTGGTTGATTGTCCATCATTTCATATTTCATCTGGCAAAATTCAATTAATTCACGGTGGTAAAAATCATGAGATGTCTATTTTCAAAATAAAATCTTTTTTTGCAGCACCGTAACCACACGCGATTGTGGAATGGGGATTCGAACTGTATACAGATTAAGTTTTCTGCAGTTACTTCGTACTGGTGATGGTTGTCATTATGACGTTAGTATGGCGTGATGTTCACCTTAACAAAGCATCTTGGGTGAGATTTTCATTCAATTCAGACTGAGGCTTTAGTTCCAGGCTGAGGTCAATTTTTCATTTAATTCAAGTGCATGTTATTTCTGTAAATTTTCCGTCTTAAAAGTTTGTAAGCGTTGTAAGCGTAACCAAAGCAACAAAAGTATTACCTGTAACTTCAGGGATACTCGTGAGAATGTTCAAAATCAATGCCCATTTGGCCAAGAAAAAATAGTACCAAGAAATTGGATTTTTTCTACTGGGCGAACAAATGGTGCACTAAAAGTGAAAAATGAATAGTTTACTGCTAAAAATCGCATCGGTTGCAGTAGTTTTCGATTTTATCGAAGCCATTCCCGTCCCAATTCGTTCTTTTGGTAAGTCTTGGGCAATTTCTACGAACAAATAGCCTTAAGTATGTATAAAAAAGTCAATGTGTGTACTTTGTGTGAAAGTGTGTGTAAGCGTTAATGTTCTCTTTTCACGAACGAGCATCCTTCACTTTAAGCTTTTCATACACCACATAGAAAAGTTGATGCAACTCACTTCAACAGAAATCTGTGCTGATGTGCAATGTGTTAAATAGCTTTATCTCTCGTTCACAATTACAATTGTACACACATTCTTTTTTATCCAGTGTAATTAACTTTATGTAATACAGAATATATTTATATTTCAAAATTAGATAATAATAATAACTACGTAGCCAATAATAATATTTCTGGTGCTTTTGTTTTGAGTTGAAGTATTCATGCCAATTTTCACAAATATTTTCTTTATATTTATTATTTATATGGATCAATTTCAATGTTAAAATGCATAGGCACTAGGGTGACAAGAAAATTTTAAAATTTTGGAAAATTTCAAGAGATTCCCCACTCTAAAAAATAACCCTGCAAAGTTAGAAAAAAACACGAAATTTGAAAATGAAAAATTTTGTTCTAAATGAAAAAATGACCCTTCTGGGTCAATGTAGATTCGATAAGTACATTAAATTTCCTATAAAATGTTCCAAAATTTTTTACAGTCAAGTAACGGAAAATGGGAGAATTTTAAAACTTTTTTATTGTTTTTTTTTGATGAAAAATACGTTTTTTTCGGAATTCTGAGTACGCCATCAAATCGGGCGTCTAATTTTACATAAAAGTCCCTTTGAAACCAAATTTCTATCTCATCACCGTTTCAGGCTGCAAATTATTGAAAAACACCTCTTTTTTCGCATGTTCAAAAATGGAAGGGGTCGTACCGCCCCTCCGTCACGAGATATCAAAAAAACGGACCTCGGAATCGTGATCAGGGACAAAAGTTACCCCTTAGGACAAAGTTTCACGCAAATCGAAGAGGGGTCGGGGCAACTGCTGTGTGAGTTGGCGGGGAATTACCCTTATATAGAATTTCCAGAGTTATATAAACTTTTATACTAAGTATTTAGTCCACTTTATATTCAATCCAAATTATTTTTTTAATCAGTCAAGGATGCCTATTTGGAGTTAAGAGACTGGATTTATGGTGATTTGTCAACAAATAACATTATTTATGTTAATTTTTCGAAAGGTGTACAAACTTTTTTTGCACCTTTTTTGATTTCTGTAATAGTATTTGTTATATAACTTTTTAGGGAAATCATTTTTTCATGAGCTTTTTATAGCAAAATGTTCGGCATAAGTTTCTGAACAAAACGTAGTACTAGGTTTCTGTCAAACTTTAAATTGTTTACATGTTTCATCACAAAATGTGCATTGTGCCCAAAGGGGTGTAAATACTTTTTTACATACTGTACGACTGTATATAAAGGATATATAGGAAGTATATAAGAAAATACTTTTTACTAAAAAAATTACTAAAAATCAGGATCAACTCGGATCGTTTTGCACCCTTCGCAAAGTTGTACACTGAAAAAAATAAAAGTATCAAATTCCTAAATTCTAGGAATTTTGGCTCCTTTCCTTATTTAGTAATCCAAAAAACCCGATTACTAAATAAGGAAAAGAGGCAAAATTCCTAGAATATAGGAATTTGGTACCATTTTTTTTATTTCAGTGTAGAATTGAATTTCCTACAAGAATCTCACACTTAAACAGTTTAGGCGAGACCTGCGCCACCTGGCAGAAAAAATACTGAAACGACGTTTTCTGCATACATATAAACTTCAACGATAAAAAGCGACCTTCTAACATTAACCGATTTGGCCAAAATTTGGCACATACATTTTTGCCTAAGAAATCGAATGAGAGGGTAGAATTGATTTTTCATGGTGGATTTTGTCGTTCTTATATGTTTTAAAAGCCATCATTCATTTTATGGGCCCGTGTTTTGCATAGTCAGTTCTGTGAAAATGCTACGCAAAAGGCTCACGTGCTCTCAATACACGTGTACTTTTGATTGTCAAGCTTAAGTATGACACCTAAACTACTCTAAAGCGATTTAGATTTTTTAAATTCGAGATGGCCAAAATGGCGTCGATGAAATATAGAAATGTAATTCAATAGGCAATCAACTATTCAAATTTGACTAAAATGAGGCGGCAAAACTTTGAATTTAATGTTAAAAGTATAAAAAATACATTTTTTTCTGTTCATGATTTGATTATCCGAAGTTTCGTACAAACCTTCAGATAATCGAAGCTTCGGATAATCGAGTCTGGACTGTATAGGTTATATTTTTAAAGGGATTATGACTATTGAGGCTTATCTACTGTAGATACTGAAAAGCATTTGCTATAAAACTATAATTTGTTTTTATTGAAAATGTTGTTGGCTACCGGTTCGAAGAAATAATTGAACATTAGTATGAAATCCGCTAATTGAATATTATTTTAATATTATGATTGATGTTTCCAATCACAAAAAATAAAAGTCATCTTGCATAACATATTGTATGATTCTGGCTACACCTCTGGTTTTGATGGAAAAGAACAAAGTTTTTGATGATATATGGTCGCAATAATATGACATTCACACAGACAAAATTCTTGATTTTTTTTAGCAAAATTTCTCCTTACTTGTGAGGCTAGTTTTTCAACTAAAACTGTTAAAATGTTCAAAGATTTCTGTTCAACCAACCTCATAGGTATTTGAGTGGATTCTGCAAAGATTTTTAGTCGTTTATAGCATTGACCGTTTTATCCCCATGGGTGGTCGTCTTATCCCGCGAAATTTATACGACTTCAATTACTTTTTAAAAATTGATTAAAAGTAATGAAGAGTCTGTTTTAGACCAACTAATGTATGTCATTTCTATAATCTGTTATTGGTTTGAAATTTATTTTATGATACAGTTGTGTTAGTTTTATGAGACTTCTTTTTAGTGTGCTACCCATACACGTTGTTTAGAATAGTAATCTGCCCTGGAAAACTAACACAATATTTAAATCTTTCTTGCGAACAATGTAATTGCGATTTCGTACGTTTTTATTAATTACAATTTGAAGACTTGGCCAAATTGTTTTGTCATTGTTTTCCAAATTTCATGCTTTAACAACTGCTGACTCATAAAAGTTTTGCAGGTAGACATGTTCTTTTGAATAGGCAGAAGAATAACTTTGCAACAGCACATTTTTAGACTATTCAATAACCTAAGTTAAATCTGCTTCATTACAGGCGAGAGAAACGTTGCTCTACTCAGTGTGCTGTCATGTATCGGCATAGGCGCTGCCATTGGAATGTGTGTTTTTTGTAAAAAGAAAAAAGGACAATTTAAGGTGAGAGACACATCTGCTGCACCGGACAATGGATACAATCAGTTAAATATTTTTTTCAGAAGTTTGAGAATGATGGTAACGTCGATTCAAAAAGTACGGAATATCCCATTCTCAAGTCGCTGAACTCGCTGGACACGAAGAAAACCGGAGCAATCATACCGAGTAGTCCAACAAACGTAAGACAAACATTTTCATGATAAAGTTAGTTATCTGTTAATAATTATCAATTTTTACAGTTGTCTACAGATAATCTGCTGGAGCAGTCGGTTCAGTACCAGAATGAGTCTTATAACGATGATTTCAACTCTAACGTTCTGTTGTCGAGTAAGGAGTCGTTAAGTTCTGCATCGCCGATTCCGGCCAGAACAAGTTACTCGCTGGAGCAGGAAACAACTTCGTCGAAGCATTCGACCGACTTTGGTGATGAGAAACCGCTGATTGGGGAAAGCTCTGTTGATGCCGGAATTGATGCAAAGAAGGAAGGTGACTCGAGCCAGTTGGATGCCGCTGTGCAGTCATTGACACACCTCGAAGATGTGACCATAAGCCTCAGTGGAAGGTTGACTTTCCCGAGGGAGGAAACCACAACCGCATCGGCCCAGGAATATGGTGCCCCAGAGGATGTAACTCCCATGGACAGTCTTGAGGACAATTCGTCCATTCACGAGACAAACAGTATTGAAGAAGCGCTGCGAGCACTGGACATTGCGATTGACGGGGAGGACGAAAGTGATGATAACAGTTTTGACGAACCAAGCTTTGCTGGTTATTCGATCGATATGGACAAAAGAGTGTCAAGAGATGAGCCCGAGGACATTGATGATGATATTTGTAACGAGAAAAACTCATCTTCCGACAGTGGCATGGATGAAATCGAGATGAGCGAAAAGGCTACCACGCCGGATACCATTCTTCATGAATTGGTTCGTCAAGAAGCAACCAAGCTGGTGAACGAAGTGCTACAAGTATGCCAAAGTCGAATTGAGGAGATCCTCGAATGTGATGAATCGGAACAAACGAACCAAGCGGTATCCGTGGAAGAAGATTTCGATGATTTCAATAGTGGTGTTGTGCTGGAATGCAGCACCCCGTTCGTCGCAAAAAGGTTCGACGATATCCTGGAACACTTACCCGGCGTGAAGAATGCTTTGTTCTGTGATGATAAAAATGATAACAATGACACAGCGAGTGAGAATCTAGCAGAAGCATTGCTGGACAACTCGGAAGACGACGACAACTGTACGCAGGTTGAAACTGGACTCGCTTCAAAGGAACCAAACGTTACCTACCAAACTAATATTAATGATGAAATTGATGATCTTGAACAAATTTACCCAGCGAACAACAATACCGTAACTTTATTACCCGTAAATACAACACACACTATTGGATCCGATAGTTCCGAGAAGGGACAGAACGTCGGTCATCTACCGGAGATCACTGTCGAGGAAGCCACTGATGACGCCATGCCGGATAAACTGACGGCCACGCCGATGAACACGCCAATCGAGCTGGGATGCCCAACAACGGCCGAATGGGATCGATGGCTGTCGGCGAATGCGACCGGAGGAGGAGAAGCACCGGAGTGCACCGATGGCGATTGCTTCAACAGTCAGACCTTCGACGAAGGATGGTTTCTGCACGCGCAGCCCGGCTGTAGTAAGGACAATGACTGCAACGAAACGTACGATTTGCTCGACCAAAATGACGATCTAGACTCGACGTATGATTTGCTGAGGAAACAACTTGCGGAAATGCTACCGCATGCACAGGTTGGACGACTTTTTCTCGTTTGTTAGGGGTGTTTTAAAGCTTTTTTTATTGTTTCTTTGCAGGGTGCCAAAGAAACGGCTGGATGTTTGGAAGAGTAAGTTTAATAGTAGTTTTTTTTTCAAGAATTACGAATTTTGAGCGAATTTTAATCGCGTACCTTCTCTTTCAATAGCAGTGGTAGTCCGGACCACAGGGGGGAGAGAGGATTGGACGAAGCTAGCAATGTGCCGTCGACGTCGGCGGCGAAGGACAACGAGATGATCATCAACTACAAGCGAACTCTGTCGCCGATTATGGAGGAAAGCGAGGATGAATCATTTTATAACAAAACTTCGTACTACAAGGAAGCGTCCAACTATGTCGAGAGTACCAGGTAGGTAACATGTAATTTATCAAGCCGTTTCGAATTTTGTGCTAATTTTTCCTCCTGTGCAGTACCGGCTGCATGGAATCTCTTACAGCGATGGGTGTGAATAAAACCCTGATGGCGTCCAACGATACTTTGTTCAACTTTGAAGATGTTTTGGATGAGATTTTGTCACCGCGCATTCCCTCGCAGTCTCACACGCCAACCAACCGTGATCGGGACATCACCGATCAGCGCTTACGATCTCCCCGCCATGTGACGCTCACCGAATCTACTAGCACAAACGAGTTGCTTCCGCAGCTAGCACGCGATTCGTCGCTGAGCTCAACGGGAGACACGGCAAGGATTGATTTCTCCCAAGACTCAACATTCACTCTGGACGAAAAAACGTGCATTTCATTGAGCAGACCAAACGAAGAAGATGAACGCATTTCGGAAATTTCTGAACCAATTCTTGTCTCATCCTCGTCCGGGTTAAACAAACCAGATGACGCCAACAGTCTCATGGATGAGGAAATCGCTTCGATTGAGGATGATTCGTTCGATAGAATTCTGGAAAAGGAAAAACCGCTAGAAAATGAACAGTATAACCATTTTTTAGATTTACGTAACACTGTGGAACCAATGCTAGAGTTGGATCCACCCGAACCAGATGAAAATTTTGATCCTGCTTTGATGTTGAACAGTGCTGGCCAAGAAACTGTCTATCTACAGAACAAGATAAATTTAGAAAGCATGTACACTAACCGGAACCTAGATGAACAAGTTGTCATCGAGTCCATTGATCGGTTTTTGCTTAAATCCAGAAACATTAGTTTACCCGATGACAAAAGTACAAATGGCCATTTAAGTAGCTCTAAGATATCCAGTAGATCTGATGGTAAAAACATTTGTATAGACTATGATAATCTGAACTAAAAAAACACACATTAACAGTGTTGTAGAAAATAGAGAGCAACAAGGAATGAATCTAAATAAAGCTGTTAGATATTTATTATTGAATGATACGCTTACCTCTGATTTCTTTTGTAAGTTGTACTGATCAATTCACAAACAACAGTTAACCTTGTTTAGATAGCACAGTGTCGTGTTTTTTTTCCTGGGAACGGATCAAACCATTGTAATGTTTTACAATAATCCCTAACTATTATCGTTAAAATGTCCGTTTTGATGACACTTTATTTTGTTTCGAGGGTTTGACACCAATAAAGGACTAACAAGAAATTTACCAAGAACAAGAGTTTTACACAAACTGTCTTATTTTTTAGAATATCGTATGCAAAAGCAACCCGCACAAAAACGTGAATGGACTTTTACTATTTACTTTTCATAGGTATTTTTTAACGGTTTGTTTCAATGTCAGTGTGATACTTGCGATAAATTTAGTATATATAACTTTGCGGGCGGTTCCACTCGGAAACGGTGCACTGAGCTAATTGCAGAGTCGCAACCGGGGTTCCTTAAGACACGACATTCCGGTCCGATTCCAGCACAACTCAACCACACTCACACTTCCACGCCGAACGTTCACTCTCAACTGTCCACAGCGTAAACATAAATATATGCGCACCTCTTTTCTTTCGCTGTCAAAATCAAGGTTTGTATAATATCTCCAGTAAAATTGGACCACATTTCCCCACATCTGAAATGTCAAAATATAGACAAATTTGGATCTTTTACAACCGGAAGCATCCAATTTGGTCAATTCTATCAAAAGTTATAATCTAATCTAATCTAATCTAATCGAACACAAGCGCAGCCAGTCCGAAGAAAGCATCCTGGAAGAACTTTTGGTTAGATTACGCCCCAAGTCCTTTCTTGTCAATATTAATGATTGCATTACATCCGAGTAACCCCGAACATGTATTGCAAAAATTGAAGCGGCCAGGCCTACTGCGTTGCACTAACCGCAGAGACAGATTCTGAGAACGGATCACATTTCACAGAATCAAGAGGGGAGGAAGGATGCGTGGACATACCGTACAAAACGCTCCGATAAATTCTATCAAAAGTTATAAGATTATTAAAAATGGTGAAAATTACGACCAGCACGTTTGAGTTTTGAGGAATAAATAGCCTCATTGCAAGGAATCTTAATTTGTCTGGGGGAAATCATTTTTTTTTGCATTTTCACTTTCAACTTAATTAAAACCTTTGAACTTTTTACTCTTTAACATTTTACTTACACAAATTAAGTACCAAATAATGAAATGAAGGTTGAACAGTTTATAATCTTTCGTACAAGTTTTTTTCATAAACATTTCAATTAGAGTGAGTTGGTTTTTAATGAAAGTTTTCAACAAATAAAAACAAAGGCCCACAAAACAAGTAGTAGATTTTTGTGGTTTTGTATTAACTTTAAATTAAATAAATATATTGGATCGATAACTACAAAATGACAACATTTCACATGTGACAATTATGTACTTATGGGCAGTGGTCCACTATATGGGAGAGAATTAACAAAAAGAAGAATTAAAAGAAATATAACCAACATGAAAAGAAGAACAATCGGAAAAAAACGTGTAATTTGTGTGAATTGAATAACTGTGCATATATTTTTCACAATGCCTTACATTTTGTTTTTTACAAATTATTAGTCAACTGTTATTTATAAAACCTTTGCAAATTTTGAATTATTGCCGCAACCTTCTCTAGGGAACTCCCAAATGATCCCTTAAATCATAAAAGATAATTTCTTGGTCGTTTTCTGCCATTATCTGAAATAAAATGATAGATTTAGTCATTCAGCTGAACTGTGGCGTGAATAATCGCTAATTGTACGTACCGCTTGGTTGTGTGTCATTCCGAGTAACCTGTATCTTCTGAGTTCGGATGCTGTCCGCTCGTTTAGTTTGATCTCCGTCTTGCTTTTCATATCAATTAGTGTGACAGCGTTCTCCCTGTCGACGCATAGTATTCGCGCATGGTCCAGGAAAAACAATGATCGATATCGTGGTGACACGTGCTTTAGAAAAACGATCTGACCATGATGCATCATCGATCCCATTTCAATCCCTTCTGAGCTGGGTTTATGCAAATCTAAATCATTCAGTGTGGTGCTGGGTGATTGCGTCTGATGATCACCATGAATACGATCACGATACAGCTCACGTTCATTCTGGACGATATTTTGTATCGCACAAGATTTATTGCTCAGAATGGGAGTTTTTTCGGCATTTGGAGCCAACTTTGCGTTTTTGTACAGTACTCCTTTTCTTTGCCAGGTTTCGTATTCACTGTTGGTTACTTTTAATATTTGAACTGTGTTATTCAATGAATGAGCTATCAACAATTCTGTGATATCGGGATGTTTCATGAATGTCATGGTCGGATCTGAAATTTATTATCATAAAAATATATTTTGGTTGTTGGCAATATTGAGTGGTGATAACAAGATTATATGAAAATATGAGGTAATTTCTACTATAAATAATCCAGTGAATAGTACCGTCATCAAGGCAGAAATTTGTATGACCCAATCTCACCCCTAAGACCCAATGTCATTCCTGATGACGTTACCTTGAAAAAAAAAATGTGTTTTTAGACTGTGATGTACTTACCGCAAATCTTTATAATTGCTGAACATTTTTGCTCAAGATGATTAACTACAATCAGATGTGAGTTCATGGCTATTATCACATTGTTACGATTAACTATCATTTCTCCGGAAAATGTGGGACTTGTTTGAATGTTTGGGTTTTCTATCTTAAAACTCTTTTGGTTTGTTATAAAATTAGATAAGTCCAGGTTATATTTATGAGACAGACAATATTTGGCATTATGGAAAACAAGATTCAGGTTTTGTTTGTCCATATCTGCAACTGCATACTTGTCTTGCGGGGATAACACCCAGGTGACTAGTGTTCCATTTCCAAACAAGGTAATTATCTACAAAATAAAATACAATTATAATTATTCTGTTCGATTGCTAAACGTTTAACTAGCTTTACCTGATCAATGATTAAACACTTCAGATTATTCATTTGACGTATGGATTTAATTGCAACAACTCCTCCGTAATGTTTCAAATCAGTGTTTCCTATCATCTGTGTAACTATTTGAATCGCACCGTTTCCCTCGTCAGTCTTTTCGATATCCCACAAACACAAAGCTCTGGAAGGAAAATAAATGGTGGTGAACTTGTTTGCAGATGATAGTTCCAAAAGATTGCTTACCCGCTGGCCGTTCCGGCAATTACGATTGGACCGACCTTTTCTATGCAGGTGACATTTTCCCAGCATGAAAGAACAACCTGTGGCTCGGTGAATCGCCTGGTGTCCCATATGCAAATGGAGTACTCGTTTCGTTCCCTCTGATGAAGTACCTGGCACTCATGAAGCGTTAGAAAAACGTGTAGCGAGCTCAAATCACATCGAACTGAGCTAACAACACTGTTCTGTAGAGGATTCATTTGCTTCAGATTTACTGAATTGACGGCTGATTGTGGCGAAGATTTCTTTCGTTTTTTATTAATAGCCATTTCCACCAATGCACATGATCGCTGAAGAAATCGGTGCAGTTGGTCTGGACTAATTAATGGTCGCTTTTGTACGTGATCTGATGAATGTTTAGATTTACTGTGAAGATTCGAAATTAATTTTGAAAATACATCATTTTCCTTGGACCTGGGACTACCATCGAGGCAGCTATCTGTGCCAAAGCCACTCTTCTCTTCAAGATACGAGCGGTTATAATCTTTTCTAATTAACGTCTTTTTGGAAAATTGCGGTGGATATTGAGACCAGCAGGTTCTGTAAAAAACTTCTTTGGTTTGAGATTCAAACGATACAGCTTCTGACTCAGTTTGAGAGTAATTCAAAACACCACTATTTGTGGCATAATTTAATAGAAAGTGTTCATGAGACGCAGGCTGTTCTTCATACAGTTCGAACGGCATTGTATTGAGTGTGATTTTGTTAAGGATATCCGTGAATCGATGTTGCAACAGAAGTTTAATGATACAATTTCCTTCGTATTGACCACTATTCATACCCGAATCAGGTTGATTGTCATCCGATTTGCTAGTAGCAGAGCATGCAACACTTTCAATTTGTGGTTGCACCTTTTTAATTTGTATTTCATAGTGACCAGAATCTAGCTTTTGCTCTATGGTTGGTCTATCCTCTTCTTCCGTGAATTCTTCTTTAACATTATCTAGAGTCGAAGATTGATCCGAATCGGCGGGCTCACTGATGGTTGAATCCGAATCTGAATGTTTGCTCGACGATGAAGATCCACACTCGAAATCTGATTCGTAAGACTCAAACTCTGATTCATACTGATCTTCATTGTCAGTTTCATTGTTTCGTTCATAACTTTTTTCCTCAACTGGTGGTTTAGTACTTGTCACATCAATTGACTTTGTACTCTTAACCTCTACCTCAAACGAAACAGGTGCCTTACGTTGATCGCTAGGAATCTTAGCACTTTCTGGCGCAACATACTTCAACACAGTCACTTCTTCCGGTTTGAGCGTTCTAGTTTGAGTTCGTACACGTGGTGGTACTGGGGCATTCGAACTTACTTTTGATGGCCCAGTTATTATCGCAGATTTGGTTGGAACTACTTTCTTGCTTTTGATATCCGGCTTTGCAGGTGGTTTTGTTCTAGATAGCTCGGTTAAGCTTACAGATTTGGCTGGTTCGGTGGCCTTGGTAGGACCTCTGCGGTGTTTGACATCGCTCTTAGTTGTCGGGATAGTTCTTGTGGTCATCCGAGGTTTCAACAGAGCACCATTCTGTTTCTTAACCTTCGGCTCAATTGTGTCATCGTTCTTGGTTACAGAAGTGAGCGTCTGAGCAGTTGGTTTCCGTCTTATTTGCGATGATGCTTTCATTGTTCTGATTTACAAAATGAGAAAGAAAAAAAATGTTACTATCAGCGCCGTACCTAGGGGTTGGCGCAGTTGGCGACCGCCAAGGGCGCCAGCCCTTGGGGGGCGCCAAAATCGATGATTGTACATAATTTTCATGTCAGCTATAACATCTTCATTACATATTTGAAACAGAAAGGGCGCCGAATTATAAAATAGAATTACATTTGGGTAATTCTCTACCAACTCACACGAAATCGGGAAAAGTTGCCCCGACCCCTCTTCGATTTGCGTGAAACTTTGTCCTAAGGGGTAACTTTTGTCCCTGATCACGAAACCGAGGTCCGTTTTTTGATATCTCGTGACGGAGGGGCGGTACGACCCCTTCCATTTTTGAACATGCGAAAAATGAGGTGTTTTTCAATAATTTGCAGCCTGAAACGGTGATGAGATAGAAATTTGGTGTCAAAGGGACTTTTATGTAAAATAAGACGCCCGATTTGATGGCGTACTCAGAATTCCGAAAAAACGTATTTTTCATCGAAAAAAACACTAAAAAAGTTTTAAAAATTCTCCCATTTTCCGTTACTCGACTGTAAAAAATTTTGGAACATGTCATTTTATGGGAAATTTAATGTACTTTTCGAATCTACATTGTCCCAGAAGGGTCATTTTTTCATTTAGAACAAAATTTTTCATTTTAAAATTTCGTGTTTTTTCTAACTTTGCAGGGTTATTTTTTAGAGTGTAACAATGTTTTACAAAGTTGTAGAGCAGACAATTACAAAAATTTTGATATATAGACATAAGGGGTTTGCTAATAAACATCACGAGTTATCGCGATTTTACGAAAAAAAGTTTTGAAAAAGTTACTTTTTGCGCTTCTCTTTGTTTCGTCGTCCGTGTCTGTCGCGGGTGACCATGAACGGCCATGATCGATGACGACCAACTTTTTCAAAACTTTTTTTCGTAGAATCGCGATAACTCGTGATGTTTATTAGCAAACCCCTTATGTCTATATATCAAAATTTTTGTAATTGTCTGCTCTACAACTTTGTAGAACATTGTTACACTCTAAAAAATAACCCTGCAAAGTTAGAAAAAACACGAAATTTTAAAATGAAAAATTTTGTTCTAGATGAAAAAATGACCCTTCTGGGACAATGTAGATTCGAAAAGTACATTAAATTTCCCATAAAATGACATGTTCCAAAATTTTTTACAGTCGAGTAACGGAAAATGGGAGAATTTTTAAAACTTTTTTAGTGTTTTTTTCGATGAAAAATACGTTTTTTCGGAATTCTGAGTACGCCATCAAATCGGGCGTCTAATTTTACATAAAAGTCCCTTTGACACCAAATTTCTATCTCATCACCGTTTCAGGCTGCAAATTATTGAAAAACACCTCTTTTTTCACATGTTCAAAAATGGAAGGGGTCGTACCGCCCCTCCGTCACGAGATATCAAAAAACGGACCTCGGATTCGTGATCAGGGACAAAAGTTACCCCTTAGGACAAAGTTTCACGCAAATCGAAGAGGGGTCGGGGCAACTGCTGTGTGAGTTGGCGGAGAATTACCCATTTAACTTATTTGGTTTAAAATATAAAAACAATATTTAGGGGCGCCAAAGTCAATTTTATGAATATTTCTACTGAAGTGTTTTTTGAAAATTCATACTTAATTAGATTAGATTATACTTAATGCTCAATTATTTTTTTTATCGAAGAAGGGGCGCTCGAGCGACAGAAAGTTAAAGGAGTTTTAAAAGAAATTCTCAAAATAAAAACACGTTAAAGTTTGGACCGTTGTATAATGAAGTTTAAGTCATACCTTCCAGACTATAAAAATGTCCCGCTATTTGTTATTATCACGTTAATTTGGCTGTGAATCACAATATTCTATGAAATGGGAAATATTTTAACACTAAAACATATACCTTTCTTTTGAAATTTTTACATTCTCGAGTTAAAACAAATGGCCTTTGTAATAATTTCAGCACGATTTCCCCTTTTATAATCAACTTCGTGCATTGAAATTTGTATACTCTTTTTCAAAATACAAGGGTTTTTGAAATTGGAAAACTGTTGTAAATTTTCACCAATAAGACCAACATTATTTGGTCAAGAAAAAAGTGATTTTCAGAGCACATCACTTTTTATGTTTTAGCTTAACTAGTGTTGTTTACATTTTAAATCGTCTAAAAAGCTTTGATAATGAAAAACAATCTATTTTTTTAAGTTAAAACCAAAAAATAATATTTAATTAAGGTTTGAAATTGTATAGTTTTGCGCACAAAAATATTTTTCTAGAATATAAAATTTAATTTTACGAATTAAAAATAAACAAATAAATACATATGAAAATATATATCAATGCGAAACATAATTTAAAAAAAAATAAATGATGAAATATATTCTCAAAAATCGTGTGGGCAAATCACTCAAAATTAATAAAAATTTCTCATCTTTATATTTTTTTTAACTTTTTTTTTTCTAACAAAACATAAAATTCGTCGATACTTGGAAATTTTGGAAACTTATGATTGCAAAATAACTGAACGGCCCAAGTAGCAAGTAAAACATCGCTTTTTATTGTTTTTGTTGATCAATTGCTTCACTAGCGTTTTTAAACGTTAATTATTGAACAAGTGTCAGAAAATTTGGTCAATTGTTCACATTTTGATCAAAAAACCATTATTCAACATGGTTGTGTAACACAAATGCCAAATCTAGCAACGGATTAAGAATAGTTCATTTTGAAGTTTATTCTGACTTAAATAAAACATGCTTGTAGAACTCGAAAAGCAAAATGACATTTGCAGACATGATGATTCATTTCATATATGTTATCATATGTTTAGCAAACTGCCCTATATAACAGTTCTAACGACGTTTACCTTACCCGGTTCAGTATCTTATGGTCATGAGTTCTTATGACATGCTCAAAAAACGTTCTCTATGCAAGTATGACTTGCACTTGCAAAACTAGCTCGAAACACGGACTTTTCTAACGGATGAAGAGATGTTCAACAAAAGAAAAACGTGCGCTTTTTCCAGCGTTCAAGAGTTCTCGGGGACGTTCGGAAAACATAGTAAATGAGTTTAACAACCAGTTCGGAAATCTCTTGGCGAACAAATGTGCTACTAATGCATTTAAAAACACTTTTTTCATTGAAATGTTGAAACCGTGGCCGGTAATTTAAATTTTTAAACTGTTTTTGACGAAATTTTGTTTTGCCGCTGCATGTTGAAAAATTATACTTCGATGCCGGTGTGCTCTTTTGAGCTAAGCTTGCTGGGATTCCCATCTAGATAGAACAAGATAGCACACGGTTATCGAATTATATTTTTTAAAATTTTTTTCGTTGTAATTATCGAAATGAAATCCAAAGCCAAGTCAGCTAATTATTTTTCGAATCCTGGAAAGTTCTTTGCTTTTACAATCAAATTAAGACTAGATCAGATCAAATTATGCAGGCTTAAAAATATAAAATTTGCTAACAAGTTATAGCAAAATTTATTATGATTGAGCATTTAATTCCGTGCATTTATCTGAGAAATAAATTAAAAAAAAACTGCTGTCATTATCGATTTTATGAAATTTGAGAAAATATTCAGCCAAATTAACTCCTGTAATAAATTTTCAATTCAACCTATCTCATATTAAATGAACAATAAAACATACAATAACTGTGTTTCTGAATTTTATCATATTTAGGTCTCCAATTGCAATTATAAAATCAAAACTCATATTGAAGCAATAATTAAAAATCAATATCAATTTATCAAAATGCTTGTTAATTTGGGAGGGGCGCCAAATTGATGCTTCGCCAAGGGCGCCGTAGACCCAAGGTACGGCTCTGGTTACTATTATAGTTTTAACACGCTTTTATCAATATAAAAGGTAAAATCTTTCCATCTTTATTTGTATAATACGCGAACCACCAATGAAACTGCAGCTGCGCTTGACTTTTTGTTTCTTCGGGAGAAAAATGTGAGAATGCATGCATGCAGGCTGAGATATTATTGTTGTTTTACGTTTCGACGCCTTTCTTTCGCCGCTCTGTGGGTCTCTGAAATGCCTTTCCTTTTCATTTTACGCGCCGGCCTTGACTTCTTTTAATGCGGTAAAGTTTATCAACGAAAAAGTGGCCGTTGCGTAACTTTACGCGTTCTTGCCATTCACAGATGAATGGCCGTGAATGGCAAGGTGTCGATGTTTTGATGTCTTGTCCTGTGCTGAATATGCAGAAGGAGATTTCCTTCGTATACGTTTTGTTATTATTCATATTGTAGGAAAGGATAATTGTTAAAATTAATGGGTTTTGCCTGCAGGCCGACGTGACGGAAAATACATATTGAGGCCGAAATGAAAGGCCATGGATATGGACTGTAATTAAGAGATGCAACAAAACATTTTTATTAAAAATTAAAAATTATTTCGTTTTTCATCAGCGTTTTGAACCAATTATGAGTATGTTGAGCGTTGCCAGATCTCAGCCAGTAATTTTTTATTTGTGGAAAGAAATTTGAACAGTAGAGCTTTTGGACGATTTAATTAGTTGTTTAGTGTTTTCTTTTTTTTAACTCCAAGAAGCCTTAGCCTGAACGGATTCTGACATTCTGACTTTTCATTCTTCTTAGTGGCCATGTTATTCCTAAGAAGGTTAACTAGAAACGTATAAGGTCAAAACAATGTTAAGGCATAAAACCGAGATAACCCGAAAAGATCGATTTTACAGTGTTACCGTCATCTGGGGCGGATCGGGACACATGGAGCGAATTGAGACAGCTGTTTAGCCTTGTTTCTGCACAATATTTGGATATTTTTTTATTGGTTTCGGATAGAACAGTCATAGACTAACAAAAATAGTGCATCGTTTTCCAAATTTCGAGATATCATGTGGTCTAAAAATAGCGGTCCTTATTCAGAATGTAGTCCCGATTTGCAACAGTTGACGGTAACATTATTGATATAGATTCTAATGATTCTAAAAATTTGCAACCAATTTGACTACACCCATAATAGAAGGCCGAGAGGATAACTCTACCAAATTTATTCTTATTATCTTTATATTCATTCATTAGCTAACAGCCGGAGGCTGGTTCAGCTCAGTTTAAGAAAAAAGTGCTTCACAATGATAGGCCCTTCCGAGTTCAATTTTACAAAGTATTTTTAACAGTTATATGTTATGGTATATGTCCGCATCTTTGAGCAAATTGAGCATTAGTTGTTCTGCCACAGGGTCGTTGCTCAACGCTTCTCTCACGCTGGAGCTGATTGAATTTTGTTGTCTGGCGGCTTGGTATTCTGGACATATACTGATGATATGCTGCACCAATAATCGTACTCCACAGACTCTACCAAATTTGAATTATAGGATAGAGCAAGTGAGAAAGAGGGTACCGGATTGCATTGATTTTTTTAATGTGATTTTTTAATAAAAGATTTCATTTTGATTGCGATTTAATATTTGCAATATGCTTCAACGGGGCACACTAACCAGATATTTTTAAAACTACGGGAACTATCGATATATTTTTTATTCATCCCTAAAGTACTGTCTACTAAGCGACTTACAACATAATTTGCCTATTTTTACAATCAGATTGTTGCAGGATTGGGTTGGGTCGATTCGAAAATTATTCAGCAATTTGCTATCAAATTTTCATTGTTGGCAAAATAGTTCTGCTATTGAAACAATTCAATGTTTTAAAATATTTTCTAAATGCAGAGAGTTTGCAAGCAAAATGAGCGCTTCCCACTCACGGACGGGAAAGTCAAGTACCTATTTTGAGGGGAAAATTATCCGAGGAGGGGAAGTAGCGGGCCGAAAACATATATAAGTAAGGGCGCCAGTTTTCAGGCCTACATTCACGTCTCAGACGTCGGACAAGCCAGACCAGCAGCAGCAGAGCAGAGAGACCAAAACAGCAGTAGAAGAGGACCAGAGCAGCAGGAGAGAGAGGAACCAGAGCTACAACAGAGCCGGACCGTTCCCAAGTAGCAAGTAAAACATCGCTTTTTATTTTTTTTGTTGAACAATTGCTGCACAAGCGTTTTTATACGTTAATTATTGAACAAGTGTCACAAAATTTGGTCAATAGTTCTCATTTTGATCAAAAAACGATTGTTCAACATGGTTGTGTAACACAAATGCCAAATCTAGCAACAGATTACGAATAGTTCATTTCGAAGTTTATTCTGACTCAAATGGAACATGCTTGTAGAACTCGAAAAGCAAAGTGACATTTGCAGACATGATGTTTCATTTCAGTTTGCTAAACATGATAACATTGTAGAATTGACCTCTGGCTTCGGATGGGATTTCACGTAAACAAGTTGTTTATGTGTAGTTCGCGTTCGTGATTTAAAAACCGAGCAAGAACATGTTGACGAAACAAGCACAGATAGTTCTAAAAATAGAAACAGCTTATGTTCAGAAGAAGTTTTGGCAAACTGTTAGTGATCTTGGGTTCGATACTTGCCCTGAGCATTCTTCATAAAAAAGGAAAACTGAAAATGCAGCACCGGGAACCAGCAGCAGTAGTAGAGTTGTAGTACCAAGCGATGTTAATTATCACTTAAACATAATTGAAAAAAAAAATCCCCAAAGGCATAATTAGGAAATTGAATGATTTTAATGGTTGATATTTTTTATTATCCATCATTCATATTATTATCATTCATAAATTGCGTATCCCTGTCCAAACCAATTAATTACAAAAAACTGGTAGTTAAAGTATCGTAAAGCGACATTACTCACAAAAAAAAGGATTAAATTAAGAAAAAAAAACTTGTGAGCGAACACCTGGAACATATTTAATGAAAAGCCTGTTTAACATTCTTGTCTGCCACGATATGTTCTTGGACGGTTATAAAAACGTTTGCCTAACTCCCTCCTGAATCTTTAAGGCAGAATGTTGTTAAACGGTTCTAACGACGTTATCCAACCCGGTTCAGAATCTTATAGTCAAGAGTTCTTATGACATGTTCAACAAACGTTCTCTATGCAAGAAGGACGTGCGCTGGTAAAACTTAATTAAACCACGCACATTTCTAACAGGTTAAGAGATATTCAACAACCGAAAAACGTGCGCTTTTTCCATCGTTCAAGAGTTCTCAGGGACGTTGGGAAAACATAGTAAATGAGTTCAACAACAAGTTCGGAAATCTTTTGGCGAACAAAGTGTGCTAATTGGGTTTGAATATTCTGAGGAAGGGGGTGAGGACTGCCCAACTCTTCGGAGTTGCCCTCACTCACCGTC
This sequence comes from Culex pipiens pallens, assembly GCF_016801865.2. Taxonomy (NCBI): domain Eukaryota; kingdom Metazoa; phylum Arthropoda; class Insecta; order Diptera; family Culicidae; genus Culex; species Culex pipiens. The sequence goes on from NC_068938.1 coordinate 118,800,530, forward strand.
CCCCGTCCCACCCGGGACGAGACTGCAACAACAAAGCGTCGCCTACTGCCTTCTCGCCGAACAGTTGCCATGGCCAAGCCGTGGTTGTCAAACAAGCAGGAAGGGGATGAGGACTCTAAACTTTTCGGAGTTGCCCTCACTCCCCTTCTCTCGTCCCACCTGGGATGAGTCGGTGAAATGCCTTTCAGGATCAAATGTTGGTCTTCGGGGGTGACGGATTGCACAGCTTTCTGAGGCTGCTCTCGCCCCCAACCCTCCCCCCCCCCTCCCCTAATTATGCTACCAAACATTCGGTTCGTGAAAAAATCGTTTTTCGTTCTGCTCTTTCCTTCCTCCATTCTATGTTGTGGTTTGAATAAGACTTTCTAGTCAAAGATTTACCAACCCATTCAAAGTATGTTTACTTAGAGTTATCTAAGCCCGATCTCACGCACACTAGGACGCCTTTTGTTTTGCTGGAGGGTACAAAATTTAACCTCAATATTTTTCGTGTACATGCACGCAATACATGTGCACGTAGATAACTCTATGGCAGCTGCGGTTTTGTTCGCATTAGATTTGCCATCTCTTTCTAGTAGAGAATTCAATTCGAATCGTTTACTAATTCCGTTTCAAACGCAACAACCGGTACGTACATGGTCCGATTGGGTTTACTGGTCTAAGAGTGTGTAAGTTCTGTCTTGTTGGGGGGTCCATCTCCCATTCACGATCTTATTCCGTTAATGTATTTCAAGTATCTAGCCAATTCTTCAAATCAAAACTTTACGTAGTCTACGTCATTCCGGTTATGTCTGTGACATAACTACTTTGACTTTTTCAATTTGTGATAATGTTTAAAAGAGCAAAAGTTTTGGTGTGCCTTTTAAAAGTCCAGATTTACGATGTTGTCCCGTCACCAGACATTGATCGGCACTAAGAGCTCTTCATAACGGCACTCAGCTTGTGATAGGCGACATTTTCGTTTAAAGTAATTTTATGCTTGTTATTCGTTGTTAAAGACTTGATTTTAACATGAATAATATGTAGAAAATTTTGGTTCTTTGGAAAAACTGATTTTAGCTATGTTTTCACAAGGATGAGGTCATAAACTCTCAAGAAGAACTTCTGAAAAGCTCTTTGAGTGCACTTAAAGGTTCTTAACCAATATCTCACTTCGTTTTCAATATAATCTCTCCGGGTCTTAATTTACTTGTTTTGTTTTCCCGTCTAGAAGTGGGTTTTGGTAGCAGGAGTGTTTTTTTTTAAAAAATTAATATACAATTAAAACAAGAATGTTACAATGCCACTTTTCTATTTAAAAAAATATATATTCAAGAGCCCCATCTTCCGTTGTAGAGCAACTAATGTTTCAAAGAATTCGTCGTTGGATTATCCCCAGGTGTTAGCGGAAAGAAACTCTCTGAAGAGATTGATAGATACAAATATGTGGAGAGCACTTATGACGTTATAGTGGTGAATTTGGAGAAGCAGCCGAAATTTAAAGCCAGGGTTTGCAAAAAAGAGCACATGAAGAAGCCGGGGCTGCCCACTGCTGACCGATCACGCGTTGGGTATCTGCTAGTGTGGAGAGGCTTCTCAAGCTACTCAGTATCATTTGAACCATCGAGTGGATCGGTCGCGATTTAGCTTGTGGATTTGTTTCGTTTAATCGTTGATATTCAAGCGCAACGGGGCGGTTAGTGACTTAATCTAGTGGATGGACGGCGAACCCCTCCGTATGCGGCACTTGTAGGGTAGAATTAGGATTTGCAGACTGTTTCATGACTTTACAGTTTTTTGTGTGTTTGTGCCGACGAATTTTGAGAAAAAGTGAAATTTCGGAGCCTCAAGGACAATTGAAACTGGAGCATTCGGTTTGTGAAACCAGTCCAGTTTGGCGGTGCAAGCTCACGTATCGTACATTAGATATAAGCCTTAACATTTTGCATTGTTCTGATCGGATTGTTATTTATAACAACGTGCAAAGTTGAATTGAAGTCATGATCAACGAATGAGTTCGGCGGCGCCGATGAGGTGTGTAAAACGGTTGAGCAACCTGATCAAACTTTGACGCAGGTCAGTGTGCCGCCGCGAATACCAGACGCTGCAGGAACAGCAAAGCAGGCTGTGACTCAAAGTGCTGAGGTGTTCTATCCTCGTGTTGCACTTTCTCGTTTGCTTACGTTATTTTGTTTATCGTGTACGCGCTTACGCGTGCACTTCCCGGTAGAGCAGGGTAAACTGACCAGTTTTGTGCGATTTTCTAGAGATAAAATGTTTTACATTTTTTGTTGTAGGGTTAAATTCGTATCTCAAGAAACCAACTCCTTCTGCCATACAACATTGATTTATGTCTTTTTATTACGCAACAATTGTTATTTTGAGTGATGGCTGATCTCATTTAAGCTATTGGCTGTGAAAAATAAGTTTATTTAATGAATAACAAACCCATTAACGATCAGCAATGAGAGAGGCCCGGTCGTAAAACTTACACTTTTCGTGAAGTGTTCCTTTTCTTGTAATCATTACGCAACTTTAAAATACGTACCACGGAAAGAAATGGTTCAGCTAACTTGGACATGAATGATTGGCGTTGGCAATTAATTTTCCAGTTGACCGTTTTTTTGGTGTGGCAAATCTCGCCGTGTGTGGCCGCCGAATTTTGCTGACCATGAAAGTGAAAGGAAACAGAATTTCGTCCACAAAAACGGCGCAGCACTTGCACCAGCGAACCTTTCTGCTCTATTTGCTTCGGTACGGTGGCGGTGGATTGGTAGCATTTTTTTTCGTTCACCTTGTTTTAATTTTCTACTTATTGTTTTCGCTTTCGTACTGACGAGTTTGTTGAATTTAGTTCGTTTGGGCAGAAACTTGGGGTAAGCGATTATTACGATCTGTCTCGGTACAAGATCGCCAATTATAATCCCAAGTAACAATCTACGTTTTAATTCACTCTGGAAGTATATTTCAAGAGTCTCTGGAAAGATTTGAGCAAAAAACCGCTTTATCCTGAAAGCAGCAATAAAGAAGAGTTAAAGCAGCATTAAGTGTAAAATGGACTATTTTAGGAGGTTGTCGAGAGCGTATTTCAGGAGAGTTTTAGAGCCAAACAGTATTGCTGTTGATTTTTAACGGTTTCTCCAGATACTCTCAAGAGATCTAGTAGAACTTATTCTAAAGCTAATCAAATTTATAGCTTTATTGAAGATCTCTTGGTAGCCGCAACAAAATATATCATAAACTTGAGTATTCTTGATTAGGATAAATTATATTTTATGAAGAAAATATGGGTGCAAGATTTATTTTATTAAATCCAACTGTTCTTTGAAACTTTACACGACAAATGGTTAACTTTATTCGGTGATAAGAATATAATGATTATATAAATAAGTGCTTGATTATCGATTCAATCATAAAGAAAAATCCATGCCATTAAATTTACACCTATCAATTTCTAGAGATACCTCGAAAAAGTAGACACCGAATACAATATTCTATCAGAATAACTCTCATTTTTTCATAAAATTGAAGCAAACTTTTCTTGTACAGCTGTAAACACCGTCATGGCGTCCATATAGGTCGCTATTTTTTCATTTAAACATGGCGAAATTCTTTAAATCTATTTGTTCTTACTGAAAGCTATTAGAAAAACATCTTTTCTGGAGATACTCTTGATCAAGAATAACGTTTCTTGAAAAGCTCTTGTTTAAGATTAAGCAAGGGGTTCTAGACTGAAGTGAGCTTTGATATAGTTTTAATCTAGAGTAAAATGCACAATACTGCGACCGTAGCGCATGCAAGTTTTAGCCCACTGGAGATAGATCCAAAAAACATGTGTTGACACATTTTCGTCATTTTCGTGAATTACGAATAGCGAGTTTTTGTCATATTTGAATCAAACTAGGGTTACGTTCAATTCACCGTTTTTATTTATTAATATTTATTTACAACAACTGAAAATAATACTTGTCACTTTTTCTCACTTGATGATTCGGAACCGTCTTTCAATTTTCATGCCGGAAGCTCAGAAAGAAGCACAACATTAACTTGTTTGATCACCTCACGAATCTAAATTTGACACAATTTAATCACATCACAATTAAGAAAGCAGTTAAATCTTTTTGCTCAACAAATTAAATAAAAGAGCTTGCCCGGCACATTGGAAACGTCCGATCTTCTTGCTGTTAAAAGTAGACTGAGTTTGACACAAAGCTTTCCCTAAACAACTTGGATTTAATACTGATTTGGCGAAGTCTTTTTTCTGGGAATATCTTCTTCAAGATAACTGTAAGTAAATTAAAAATAGATCAATAAAGCTTTGCTCCATGTTCTTCAAGAACATTTCAAGATTTTTCCAAGATATTTCCAGAACAGTATTTTACTAAGCCCAAAGACTTGATAAAAGCTTTTATAAAAGAAAGAAGCTTTTTTTAAATGTTTTATAAAAACTGATAAAACTTAGGAGCATTTGGATTGTTACTTGGGAATCGCTTTTTAAAACATTTCCAATGATCGGTTCGACATTTATTTACTTGTTTAAGTTTTTCAAGTGTAAAACATTTTTATGTTGAAAAAATGAAGACAATTTAAATTCATATTGTCATAAAATTATGAGTGTATCGGAGATACTTATGACTGCATATGTATGCTTCCTTCTCCTCAACTCAGTATCAGGATAGTTCAAGTTTAAGTGTGTGTGTGTGTGGTCCAATCCAATACCCGCTAACCGGTAGTGAAATTATGGAAAAGTATAATCTGTATCAGACTTTGTATATGTCGAATGCTGATACAACTTATCTCAGTCCCGGGTATTAGGTGCTTCCAGCGACCCAATTCAGAATGTCTGCCTAGCGGCCCAATTCCGAGGTCGATGGGCATTGTCCGGCCCCTCCCTAACAAAGAAGCAAGCACCATACGGATCCTTGATCTGTCTTAAGACTACCCCCCTCCCCTTCGTATTCAAAGTTCAAATTGCTGATTTCAAATTTCAAAGGTCCCGACCGAAGATTTGACTTTCTGCTTGCGAGACAGAAGCCGTAAACATTAAGAAGCCTGTTAGTATTAGGATGGTTCAAGCTTAAACAAACAAACAATATTTTAGATTTCACTGAACATTTATATTTTCTAATATTACTCGCCAAAATAAACTTCAAAAATGCCCAAAAAGGATTTGGTACATTTATATGCTGACGGAATTATGATCAAATATATATATATATATATTCTATAGAATATATAAATGTTCAGTGAAATCTTAAATATTGTTTGTTTGTCCTACTTTCGCGAAATCTGTTCAGATGTTTAATGTTTAAGGGGTTACATACATGTAGAAAATCACAAAATTTCATATTCGGAAAATTTATTAAATCCACTTGAAAGATGATTTTCAACCACTCCTGAGAGTTTTATGAAGGTATTTCATGATTGAACTGAGTTAGAGACGATTTATGCTCAGAGTTTTGCCATCCCAAGTAACAATCCAAATGCTCCTAAGTTTTATCAGTTTTTATAAAACATTTGAAAAAAGCTTCTTGCTTTTATAAAAGCTTTTATCAAGTCTTTTTGGGCTTAGCAAAATACTGTTCTGGAAATATCTTGGAAAAATCTTGAAAAGTTCTTAAAGAACATGGAGCAAAGTTTTATTGATTTATTTTTAATTTACTTACAGTTATCTTGAAGAAGATATTTCCAGAACAAATTGACTTCACCAAATCAGTATTAAATCCAAGTTGTTTAGAAAAAGCTTTATTCGAAATCTTTTTGTCTTGACCTTTCAAATGTCAAACTCAGTCTTCTTTTAGCAGCAAGAAGATCGGACGTTTCAAATGTGCCGGGCAAGCTCTTTAATTAAATTTGTTGAGCAAAAAGATTAAACTGCTTTCTTAATTGCGATGTGACTAAATTGTGTCAAATTAAGATTCGTGTGGTGATCAAACAAGTTAGTGTTGTGCTTCTTTCTAAGCTTCCGGCATGAAAATTGGAAGACGGTTCCGAATCATCAAGTGAAAAAAAGTGACAAGTATTCTTTTCAGTTGTTGTAAATAAATATTAATAAATAAAAACGGTGAATTGAACGTAACCCTAGTTTTATTCAAATATGACGAAAACTCGCTATTCGTAATTCACGAAAATGACGAAAATGTGTCAACACCAGGAAGGTGCTGTGTCCTATCCCTCGCCTAGACCAGACCAAAATCCATGATAAAACTGACAGACCAAATCTGTCAGACCAAGACTGTCAGACCAAAGAGCAAAAAGTAAACAATCTTGGTCTTCGACATAGGTGCACACAAATCAAGAATAGAAAATTTGAAAAAGAATTTTATTTTTCCAATTCAATGACTGGGTTTGGACTGCAAAATTGAATGTACATCAGAAAATGATTAAACAGTGCGGCGTCCTGTACACCGACAATTAAATAAGCAGTTAAAAGCCTTATTCTTCCATTTTAATTTTTGATCGCGTTTTCGGTTTACACCTGAAAAATCTTGAAATTATTTATACGGATTTGTGATTCCTCTCTTTCCATCATTCCCTTGGTCAACACATGTTTTTTTGGATCTATCTCCGGTGGGCTAAAACTTGCATGCGCTACGGTCGCAGTATTGTGCATTTTACTCTGGGTTAAAACAATATCAAAGCTCACTTCAGTCTAGAACCCCTTGCTTAATCTTAAACAAGAGCTTTTCAAGAAACGTTATTCTTGATCAAGAGTATCTCCAGAAAAGATGTTTTTCTAATAGCTTTCAGTAAGAACACATAGATTTAAAGAATTTCGCCATGTTTAAATGAAAAAATAGCGACCTATATGGACGCCATGACGGTGTTTACAGCTATACAAGAAAAATTTGCTTCAATTTTATGAAAAAATGAGAGTTATTCTGATAGAATATTGTATTCGGTGTCTACTTTTTCGAGGTATCTCTAGAAATTGATAGGTGTAATTTTAATGGCATGGATTTTCTCATTATGATTGAATCGATAATCAAGCCCTTATTTATTTAATTATTATATTCTTATCACCGAATAAAGTTAACCATTTGTCGTGAAAAGTTTCAAAGAAAAGTGGGATTTAATAAAATAAATCTTGCACCCATATTTTCTTCATAAAATATAATTTATCCTAATCAAGAATACACAAGTTTAAAATATGTTTTATTGCGGCTACCAAGAGATCTTCAATAAAGCTATAAATTTGATTAGCTTTAGAATAAGTTCTACTAGATCTCTTGAGAGTATCTGGAGAAACCGTTAAAAATCAACAGCAATACTGTTTGGCTCTGAAACTCTCCTGAAATACGCTCTCGGCAACCTCCTAAAATAGTCCATTTTACACTTAATGCTGCTTTAACTCTTCTTTATTGCTGCTTTCAGGATAAAGCGGTTTTTTGCTCGAATCTTTCCAGAGACTCTTGAAATATACTTCCAGAGTGAATTAAAACGTAGATTGTTACTTGGGATGCCAAGTTTATTTACGGGTGCCACGATATCTTGAGATGGGACGGACCAAATTGGCTGAAATTTTGGGTGAAGACTCCCAAGACATATCCTGTGTGCATGACGAAGCCCGATTTTGAAATTTTAAATTTTCAAAAAATTCAATCAAAAACTGGTGATTTTTTTATGTGAAACAGAAAAATATTTTTATCTTTTTTAAAATATTTATTTTTAAATCGGCCTTCGTCATGCACACGGGACCGGTTTAAGGAGTCTTCACCAAAATTTTGAGCCGATTTGGTCAAAGCAATGTTGAGATATCGTGGCACCCGTTTTTTGAAACTGCTAACTTCAAATAGCTATATCTCGGCAATGCTACAACTAAATGACTTTAAATTTGTTTTGTTAACAGATGAAAAGGAATATTGTAATGCCCTGAAAAAAGATTTTGAAAAAAAGTTTAAGTGTACGCTCAAACCAAACTCTGACATTTTTGCCGATTTACATGTATGTAACCCCTTAACTAAGATTTCTGACAACAACACTAAAATAGTGCCCTCGACAGATAAATGATTTAATTGTAAAGTTTTGAAATTGAATACAAAAATGAAACAGTAAGTAATAGAATAAGATGGACTTGTGCTCTTTTGAGCTGGGTTGTAAATAAAATTGATAGAACAAAACAGAACAATCAGCTACTCCAGATGACTAGGTAATGAAGCAAATAAGCGAATCTTATTTATTGTGCTCAATTAAAAGGATTGCTCTCCAATCTTCATAAAACACTATGAAAATGTTTTATTAAATTTGCTCAAGCAAGTTTGCATTAACTAGTAATTATGTGTCTCTCCTACGCCGTTATCGAGTTGATTTTTCAGCAAACTTTGTCACAGTGTTCAATGGAAAGGATTACCTCATAAATTTGGCTGCAAAGTTGTCAGATTATCAAGTTTACTCTCTCGTCGCGCGGAGAGCCGGTCTGTAACCTTGAACTTCATTGCCAGTCTCTAATGGAACGGGTTTTTCGAAAAAAGGGTCAGCCAGCCGCAGTTTCATGATTTCTGCATTCTACATTCGTTCTTCGTCTGAACACATACAGCGTTTGTCGGCATTTAGAATGGGATATCCTATGCTTTAAAAAAACCACGTATTTGAGGCGCATTCACCGGTAGTAGCTCTATCAGATGGTGGTTAAATTCATAAAACCGAATGATATCCGATCTGCCGTCGGCGATAGATTGCGTTGATATATTAGTTTTGCCTCCATGCTGGCGAAGAAAAATGAACTTGAGAAACCTGTTGCTGTTATTGTTGTTGCACCGCATCGAGTCTGGTGATTAAGAATGGGGAATTCCCGCGATTTAAGTACGCACGTTCTCCGCTGATAGATTAGTAATGGAGTCTCTCGGGTTTTTGGAAGAAAATGAAAATTACCACCTTTGTGTGAATGACATCATGAGAAGTGGATAGTGTCTTGAAGCGAGTTTCTTTTGGTTATCTTGCAGCTTGCATTGTTTTAGTCGCAAAAAGGTCCTAATTGACTAGAAACATTTTGAAGAACACGATGAAATACACTGGAAGGTTGTCGAGGAGTGAAGATCAAAGATAAAAAGTGTGTGTTGTGTGGAAAGTCTTTACCAGTAAGTGAGGAGTGTGGACTGGAGTACAAGCGCAAGTTTTAGTGGCTGCTAGAAGATGGGGAAAAAGGCGTGGAAATTGTTGTGCTACTTGTTGATTTTCGTCCCATTGCTTGTATCATCCCAGGATCTAGTCAAAAGCAAGATTGCAGATAAAAAATGTGAGTTTATTGATAAATAAAAAAAAAACTAGTTCATTTATCAGATATCGTTGCAAAAATAGGGCAGCGAATGACCTAGAACGGTAAAGCTGTCAGAAATAAATGCATTAACAACAACTAAGATGCAAAAATTAAAAAGAACTTCCGTTTGTGCATAACATTCCTAGTAACATTTTTAAACTTACAGGATTTATCAGAGTTCTGAAAACCTTCATGCAGCCTAAATAGGCTTTTATGGCTACTTAAAACCTAACATGTTACTATGGATAGTAACTGGTTTTATTTTTTCTTTCATAAATACTCGTATTTGCCAAAGTTTAAATAAAAATATAATTTACGGCATCCATCTAAAAACTAAAAACTAAAACTAAAAACTAAAAACTAAAAACTAAAAACTAAAAACTAAAAACTAAAAACTAAAAACTAAAAACTAAAAACTAAAAACTAAAAACTAAAAACTAAAAACTAAAAACTAAAAACTAAAAACTAAAAACTAAAAACTAAAAACTAAAAACTAAAAACTAAAAACTAAAAACTAAAAACTAAAAACTAAAAACTAAAAACTAAAAACTAAAAACTAAAAACTAAAAACTAAAAACTAAAAACTAAAAACTAAAAACTAAAAAATAAAAACTAAAAACTAAAAACTAAAAACTAAAAAACTAAAAACTAAAAACTAAAAAACTAAAAACTAAAAACTAAAAACTAAAAACTAAAAACTAAAAACTAAAAACTAAAAACTAAAAACTAAAAACTAAAAACTAAAAACTAAAAACTAAAAACTAAAAACTAAAAACTAAAAACTAAAAACTAAAAACTAAAAACTAAAAACTAAAAACTAAAAACTAAAAACTAAAAACTAAAAACTAAAAACTAAAAACTAAAAACTAAAAACTAAAAACTAAAAACTAAAAACTAAAAACTAAAAACTAAAAACTAAAAACTAAAAACTAAAAACTAAAAACTAAAAACTAAAAACTAAAACTAAAAACTAAAAACTAAAAACTAAAAACTAAAAACTAAAAACTAAAAACTAAAAACTAAAAACTAAAAACTAAAAACTAAAAACTAAAAACTAAAAAACTAAAAACTAAAAACTAAAAACTAAAAACTAAAAACTAAAAACTAAAAACTAAAAACTAAAAACTAAAAACTAAAAACTAAAACTAAAAACTAAAAACTAAAAACTAAAAACTAAAAACTAAAAACTAAAAACTAAAAACTAAAAACTAAAAACTAAAAACTAAAAACTAAAAACTAAAAACTAAAACTAAAAACTAAAAACTAAAAACTAAAACTAAAAACTAAAAACTAAAAACTAAAAAACTAAAAACTAAAAACTAAAAACTAAAAACTAAAAACTAAAAACTAAAACTAAAAACTAAAAACTAAAAACTAAAAACTAAAAACTAAAAACTAAAAACTAAAAACTAAAAACTAAAAACTAAAAACTAAAAACTAAAAACTAAAAACTAAAAACTAAAAACTAAAAACTAAAAACTAAAAACTAAAAACTAAAAACTAAAAACTAAAAAACTAAAAACTAAAAACTAAAAACTAAAAACTAAAAACTAAAAACTAAAAACTAAAACTAAAAACTAAAAACTAAAAACTAAAAACTAAAAACTAAAACTAAAAACTAAAAACTAAAAACTAAAAACTAAAAACTAAAAACTAAAAACTAAAAACTAAAACTAAAAACTAAAACTAAACTAAAAACTAAAAACTAAAAACTAAAAACTAAAACTAAACTAAAAACTAAAAACTAAAAACTAAAAACTAAAAACTAAAAACTAAAACTAAAAACTAAAAACTAAAACTAAAAACTAAAAACTAAAAACTAAAAACTAAAAACTAAAAACTAAAAACTAAAAACTAAAAACTAAAAACTAAAAACTAAAAACTAAAAACTAAAAACTAAAAACTAAAAACTAAAAACTAAAAACTAAAAACTAAAAACTAAAAACTAAAAACTAAAAACTAAAAACTAAAAACTAAAAACTAAAAACTAAAAACTAAAAACTAAAAACTAAAAACTAAAAACTAAAAACTAAAAACTAAAAACTAAAAACTAAAAAACTAAAAACTAAAAACTAAAAACTAAAAACTAAAAATTTTAAAAAATTGCCGCCAAATCATGTTTTTTGGGAATAAAACTAAAATGTAGTCATCAATAAGCTGCAGCCAGAGTTATTCAACTGTCTCATTGGAGACGCTTTTGGCAGGAACAATGAGACAGGTGGGGAAAATGGGACACTTTACGAAAATTAATACTTTTCTAGCTAAACATCATGTTTTTGCTTTCTTTGTTTGGATTGATTTTTTTTGACATTAAAAAGCAATTTTGTCAACTATAAACTTTAATTAATGAAAGTTATACCAAATTGTATTTAAATAATATAAAAACCTTATATTTATTACGAATAACTTTATATCTTTGGATAAATGAAGTTAAAACTAATTAAATGTGCCGAAAACCGCTTCCAATGCATGCCCTGGATGTTGGGATATTCTTAAATTTGACCAAATCTAATGAATGCACATGGAAGCCCAACTCTTGCCTATGAAATGACGAATGAAATGTAGATAAATATTAGTTTTGGTGTTTATGGCAGCCTATGAGCGAAAATGTAGTTTTTGGCCATAATTTACTTTTACACCCCAGAATTACAAATTTATGAATTACTTTGCAAGGGAACGTCCATAACCAGCCACTATTATGGCAGAAGGGTATCCATTATATACACCTTTACCCTAAATATGAGCCTGATTGGTTAAAACTACGATTTGTGAGAGTCAATTTATCATTGTTCCCCGTGTCTCATTGAATGCAGTTTCTACTATAAAATTGCTGTCAAATATTTCTTTACCGAAATTTTGATAAAGTGCACCGTTTTTGATGAATAGCCACTTAAAGTTTGATTTTAAATCAAGAATTGCAGTTTTACGACCGTTTCAAAAACTATTTTTTTTCGAAAAGTTAAAATTTCCTAAAATGTTGTCATAGAAACATTGACTGGACCTAAAAGAAAAAAAAAAACATGCAGGAAAATTGAAGTTTTTAAAGTCTCACCTAAACTACCCCTTATTTCGTCGCCATCGTGCTAACTTGTCGTACGTGCATTTTGGGCCAAATTGAGTTAAGAACGCCATTTTGTGCAGCTCACAATGCCTCACCTTTCGACCTTCACAGATCCCCAAAATTCGATTTCAATCCTGAGATATTCAACAAAAACCGAAAAAACTCCGTGCATGTTTGTCACTTTACATATGAAAGTAGTTTCAATCTTGTCGTGCTATCTTGTCACTCCATGAAAATTGATGTAAGTGCGACAAAAGGCCAAAGGGATTACAGGCCAGGAAAGTCAGGATGCGTTTGTCGCACGTACAAGCTAGACTACCGTCAACATTTGTAATTATAACTCGGGACTCCAGCAACCAACTTCAACCAAACTTTGAGACAATGCACAGAATGGTGAGCCAAACAAAACGTGTTTGTTATTGTTTACATTGCGTGCTCTCGTTTTTGAATATTCAAGGTCAAACATTAAAACGCGTTTTTCTCGGAACGTCAAAATGGCGGGTGCGACAAGATAGCACGACGACGTCGATTTTCTATGGCTCAGCAACTAATGGTCCAATTTTCAGTGTGAAAAATAAAACCTTTGTAAAATTTTCCAATCTTTTCGAAATTTTGGAGAGTTTTGAAATCAATGCCACAATTCCAAAGAGGGCAAATATTTCGTATTCCTTTTTTTGAAATACTTGAAAAAACTTTCCTGAAGAGTCTTTCTCTTTCAAAATTGTTGTTATTTGAATCTCAGTGCAGTGGCTTTGGTTGATAAGCACCTTTAGGGTTATTGCTGATTAATTTAAACATTGTATTTTTTTCCTCTTCCCTTTAGTGCGAATTTGTGTCGTGGAGGGCACCGGCCTATACAAGAAGGGGGCCCAAAACTGTCCCACCCTGGAGGCGAAATCGGACATCGAGTGCGTTTACGGCGTCGACCGGTTGGATTGTTTACGAAAAATACAGAAAGGAACGGCTCATTTTGGCGTGTTTTCGCCGGAAGATCTGCTTGCAGCAAGATGGATAGGCGCGGAGATTCTAGTCACAAGCGAACTGCGCTTTCATAATGGTAACTTTGGTGGGGTGATAGAGCGTGGTGGGTTGAGTTAATTAATTTGAATGTTATTTTAGAATTTTTCGAGTATCAAATTGTTGCTGTAGTGGACAACGAGGCTCATATTAATACTGCCCGCGAATTGAAGGGCAGTAAATTCTGCCACCCAGGTCACCAAATCCAGAATCATTGGACTGAAGTACTTGCCGACGTAGGTAATTTGGTTGGGATATAATTTGAGAAATAACACAATTCCTCTTGTAGTACTTTGAAACGAAACTCGTTCCCCGCGAGTGTGAAGACGATCTCTCTCCAACAGAGTCTAGAATCAAGGCTGTGGCGAACTTCTTTGGGCCGTCCTGTAAAGCTGGACCCTGGGTTTCGGATCCAGAAGAGGATCGGATTCTAAGTATGGGTTGGGTTGAGTTGTATCGGCGTTCTCCTAACGATTGCTATTTCAGAAAACAAATATCCTTCCTTGTGTCAGCTATGCTACAACCCATATCAGTGTGGAATTGGAGATAAGCACTGGGGTCGGAGAGGACCTTTGTATTGTTTGACCAGCGGAGCCGGAGAGGTGGCGTGGGTTCGCCTAGATGACGTGAAGAGTCATTTTGGAGTAAGACAGTCCAGGATTAACGGTTGCAATAGCAATTTACATATATCGTTTTCTTATCTTCTATTTTTCAACAGTTTAGCGGACTTCCACCAGAGGCTGATCCGGCAGGTTACAGTTTTCTCTGTCCGGATGGGCACCTTCAACCTTTGGATACGAGAAAGCCTTGTGTTTGGTTGGCCAAACCTTGGCCTTCAGTGGCTGCTCAGAGGTATTGTTATTTCCCATTTAAATGAGGGGTTGTCTGTGTGGATCAATCGGACTGCGCACTGGACTCACAATCCAGAAGTCGCCGGTTCGAATCCTTAGGCGGACGCAAAACAGTCTAAGTGTAAATATAGGTATTCGGTGCCCTCTCCTCGTGCCATATCTTCACACTTAGGAGACCCGGGAGGCGAAGTCTTGTCGTAAAAAGAATGATACACGCCTGTGGATCCGTTGACGAAACCGCAAGGTTTAAGAGGGCCACATTATAAGGTGTAACGTCGATTCCCGCAAGCCCTAAATCATAAAAATTCATTTTAGAAATGTTGCAGCAAAAGTCCAGGAAACTGTAGCAGGATTAAACCACGACGACGTGAGCAGCTGGCAAAATGCCCTTTTAATGATCTTGGAAACATATCACGTCAATGTGACGACTTTGGATAACACTATTCCGGTGGACGATTATTTGGATCAGGCAGAAGGCTTCCAAGATGCGTACAGCTTTCCGTCATGCAATCCACCAAGGTGAGACAGCGCTTGTGCAATCATGTCGTCAGTTGTGTGCTATCTTGTCACAACGACCATTTAGTACTTTTCGAGAAAATCGATTTTTGAAGTTTGTTGGTAAATAATTTCAAAACTATGAATGATAGATCCAAACTTTTTAAAGCAATCGGTTCGTATACTATCGCTTAACAAACGCTCCAAGTTTCAACTAATTTTGTTACACCAGTTAAAAGATACACACAGCTGACGATGTGTTAACGAGATAAGCATTAAGTCTGACATTTACATTCCACAGATCAATACTATTCTGCACTAAATCTCTAATCGAGCTTGCAAAATGCTCCTGGCTTCAGGAAGTTGCATCGGTTTATGGTGTGGAACCGAATATTCAATGCATGCGAGCAGACACTCAAGACAGCTGTTTAAAAAATGTCCAGCACAAGGTGTCCGACGTAGTTATAGTCGACCAAGATACAAGATTGCGTGCTGAGAGTGAATACAACTTGAAGCCCATCCTGTACGAATATTCCAGCACCCTGGAGGACAAATATGTGGTCGTTGCAGTGATTCGAGCGGCTTCGAACTTCAAATCCGGATTTGGTACGTGACCATACAGGAATTAGAAGATTTCCTTTATTAAGAACCAACCCGTTTTTGTTCCAGATCTTCGCGGCAAGAAGGCATGCTTTCCGCACTACGGTGGTGCGGCTTATTTGTCAGTGTTTGAGTCGTTGATGAACCACACTCATTTGATCGACGAATGTACTGACATTTCCAGCTATTTCTCTTCGCGATCGTGCAATTGGCACTCGCAATCGAAATGCTCCGAAGTTTACAACGGTGAAGAAGGTGCAATGCGTTGTTTGCTCGAAGGAAATGGAGATGTAGCATTTATTAGCTATGAAACGTATAAAAAGTTTAAAGGTAAAATTTAAATGACTTCTTCAAAGAGCGAGAACAATACATAATTTCTGCTTATCGTAGGAAACGAGCTTGGCCTAACCAAACAGCACAACCCATCAGATTTCACCCTGTTTTGCCCTTTCACCAAACCACTGAAGGCCAAGGCGGTTTGTTATTTGAACTGGGTCTCCAGAGGTCATGTAATGATAAGCAGAACGGCCTCGGAACTTCGCGAGAAAGAGATTTACAACTCGCTGCGGGAAATTGATCGACTACTAGGAAAGAAGCATCGTGTTACGACGGTCCCGTTCACTTTGTATGGCGAATTTGATCGCAAGAGAAACGTAATTTTCAGGTCTTAACATGTTTACAGAAAAGAAAACAATAGCTGTAACCAATTAAACATCTTAATCTTTCAGGGACAACACTGAGTCACTGCGTGGACGGACGGAAATGTACCGTGATAAAAATGCAGGATGGCTCGATACGATGTACTCGAAAATTGCGCATAAAAACTGCACTCACAGCAAAGCCACAACAGCACGAAGCAGCGGAGCTGTTTTCCTCAATGCCATATTGGTCCTTATTTATTTCTGGTTTTAGTTTTGATTTCCAGCGACTGAGATTTTCGAATATTATAGACTAAAGTTGTGATATTATTTATTTTAAGTAATATTTTCGAGTGTGTCCGAAATAAAACGGCAAATAAAGTATTGAAGTAAGCAATCATTGATTTTTTTTATATAAAGTGAGACAAATTTGTGTACCGTAATCTGGGGCGAATCGGGACTACAGTCTGAATGGGGTCAGCAGTTTTTAGGGCACTTAAAGCTTTTAAATTTGGAAATGGATGTACACATTATGTTGGTCTGAGTCTGTTCTAACGGAAACCAACCAGAAGAATCAAAATATTGTGCTCCAATATGGATAAAACTGCTGTCCCAATTCGCCCCAAGTGTCCCGATTGACCCCAGTTTACGGTATCTATCTTAATAAAACCTGAAGTTAAGTCAGGCGAACCATGAGGCGACTGCTCAAGAGCAATTCTCTATGAAATCGGCCGATTTCGACCATTTATATTTTATTGTCTCAAACTTAGTTGGGGCTTTCCCTATGATCAAAGAAGTCATGGGAAAATTTACCATAGAAACAGGAAAATTTAGGTTTTCAAAGTCTCACCCAAGCAACCCTCCATTTTATAATGTCAATATCTCAGCAACTAATGGTCCGATTTTCAAAATGAAACATTCGTGAAATATTTTTTTCAGTGTACCTATTTTGAGCATGAGCATGAGCATGAGCATGGTTGACTGCCAATGAGCTGCTACTCCGTTATTGACAGATCAGCTGAAGTTAAACAATGAATCAAAAATGATCAGTGGGAGCCAACCATCCGTTCACTGTTTAACCCCTGAAGACCCAGACTTTAATAGTCAATACCGGCGCCCTCCCAAGAAGCCTGCAGTTCAACAAAAGGGAGGAATGTTAGTCCGATAGTTGAAGTTGCAGACTCATCAAGCACATAGTTTTTCGCTATATACTTGTTGATACCGCTTGAGACCGTTGAATCCACAGCATCTCCTTCAAGCATCACGTGATTATTATTTTTTTGGGTTAGTAGGATAAGGTATTGGCTTTTCGATGCCTCCCGAGCTACGATGCTATGGGGAGGACTCTAATAACAAACCCGTCGGCGAGCCTTCCGAGCAACGATGCTATGGGAAGGTCTTTCTAATTAGCACACCAAAACACTCGCGCACAGGTATTTAAATACTGAATAAATGTAATTTTTCATCACGATTACCCAGACGACATTGATGATATAGGAAGGACTTTTTTACAGTCATTTACAGTAATACTTAAACTTATTTTAATGCAACAATTCACTCGACGTCGTGCCTCCCGATCAACGATGATATAGGAAGGACTTGAGCAAGCCAATCAGGATGAAACACGAAATAAAATTCTTTTCTTTTCACACACAATGCCACATAATTGACCGCGCGTCACCACCCAACTAATTGAACTGATTTTCTTCTGCTTGTGGGCAAGCCAATCAGGATAAAACACGAAATAAAATTCTTTTCTTTTCACACACAATGCCACATAATTGACCGCGCGTCACCACCCAACTAATTGAACTGATTTTCTTCTGCTTGTGGGCAAGCCAATCAGGATGAAACACGAAATAAAATTCTTTTCTTTTCACACACAATGCCACATAATTGACCGCGCGTCACCACCCAACTAATTGAACTGATTTTCTTCTGCTTGTGGGCAAGCCAATCAGGATAAAACACGAAATAAAATTCTTTTCTTTTCACACACAATGCCACATAATTGACCGCGCGTCACCACCCAACTAATTGAACTGATTTTCTTCTGCTTGTGGGCAAGCCAATCAGGATAAAACACGAAATAAAATTCTTTTCTTTTCACACACAATGCCACATAATTGACCGCGCGTCACCACCCAACTAATTGAACTGATTTTCTTCTGCTTGTGGGCAAGCCAATCAGGATGAAACACGAAATAAAATTCTTTTCTTTTCACACACAATGCCACATAATTGACCGCGCGTCACCACCCAACTAATTGAACTGATTTTCTTCTGCTTGTGGGCAAGCCAATCAGGATGAAACACGAAATAAAATTCTTTTCTTTTCACACACAATGCCACATAATTGACCGCGCGTCACCACCCAACTAATTGAACTGATTTTCTTCTGCTTGTGGGCAAGCCAATCAGGATGAAACACGAAATAAAATTCTTTTCTTTTCACACACAATGCCACATAATTGACCGCGCGTCACCACCCAACTAATTGAACTGATTTTCTTCTGCTTGTGGGCAAGCCAATCAGGATAAAACACGAAATAAAATTCTTTTCTTTTCACACACAATGCCACATAATTGACCGCGCGTCACCACCCAACTAATTGAACTGATTTTCTTCTGCTTGTGGGCAAGCCAATCAGGATAAAACACGAAATAAAATTCTTTTCTTTTCACACACAATGCCACATAATTGACCGCGCGTCACCACCCAACTAATTGAACTGATTTTCTTCTGCTTGTGGGCAAGCCAATCAGGATAAAACACGAAATAAAATTCTTTTCTTTTCACACACAATGCCACATAATTGACCGCGCGTCACCACCCAACTAATTGAACTGATTTTCTTCTGCTTGTGGGCAAGCCAATCAGGATGAAACACGAAATAAAATTCTTTTCTTTTCACACACAATGCCACATAATTGACCGCGCGTCACCACCCAACTAATTGAACTGATTTTCTTCTGCTTGTGGGCAAGCCAATCAGGATAAAACACGAAATAAAATTCTTTTCTTTTCACACACAATGCCACATAATTGACCGCGCGTCACCACCCAACTAATTGAACTGATTTTCTTCTGCTTGTGGGCAAGCCAATCAGGATGAAACACGAAATAAAATTCTTTTCTTTTCACACACAATGCCACATAATTGACCGCGCGTCACCACCCAACAAATTGAACTGATTTTCTTCTGCTTGTGGGCAAGCCAATCAGGATAAAACACGAAATAAAATTCTTTTCTTTTCACACACAATGCCACATAATTGACCGCGCGTCACCACCCAACTAATTGAACTGATTTTCTTCTGCTTGTGGGCAAGCCAATCAGGATGAAACACGAAATAAAATTCTTTTCTTTTCACACACAATGCCACATAATTGACCGCGCGTCACCACCCAACTAATTGAACTGATTTTCTTCTGCTTGTGGGCAAGCCAATCAGGATAAAACACGAAATAAAATTCTTTTCTTTTCACACACAATGCCACATAATTGACCGCGCGTCACCACCCAACTAATTGAACTGATTTTCTTCTGCTTGTGGGCAAGCCAATCAGGATGAAACACGAAATAAAATTCTTTTCTTTTCACACACAATGCCACATAATTGACCGCGCGTCACCACCCAACTAATTGAACTGATTTTCTTCTGCTTGTGGGCAAGCCAATCAGGATAAAACACGAAAAAAAAAAAAAAAAAAAAAAAAAAAAAAAAAAAAAAAATAAAAATAAAAAATAAAAAAAAAAAAAAAAAAAAAAAAAAAAAAAATTAAAAAAAAAATAAAAAAAAAAAAAAAAAAAAAAAAAAAAAAAATCTTTTTTCCAGTGTACCTATTTTTTCTGAAAAGTCCTCATCGGTACCTACAACTTTACCAAAGACAATTCATTTGCTCAGAAAATTCCTTCAAAAGTTTACATACCAGTTTTTTATGGACAGCTGCCAAAATTGTATGAAGACTTGTATGGGTAAACCAATTACACAAACCGGCTTCTTTGGTCATAGGGAAAGTCCCCGTAAAGTTAAAGCAAAAAAAAAAACTAACTTAATCCACCAATGTGGTTGGAGCCTACCTCACATAATAGGGACCATCCATAAACCACGTGGACACTTTAGGGGGGGGGGGAATGGCGATTGTCCACGCTCCATACAAAACAGTTTTTTTTGTATGGACAATTGTCCACGAGAGGGGGGGGGGGGGGGTATTTGGATTTCCAAAAAAGTGTCCACGTGGTTTGTGGATGGTCCCATATCAACAATGACTGATATAATGGAATTGTTCAAAAATTTCATCTATTTTTTAGATCCGGAATAAAAAAGTACATAAATATCACTTAAGTGGTCATACCTCGAGACAGGGTTGCCAGATCATCAATGTTTTGAACTCGGTGGAAAGGTCTTTTGATAACCTAACCAACGATGGGTCGGATAGTGGATCCGGACATAGTTTACATACATTTAAGTGAGATCCGGCTTCAAAAAAGAACATCAATATCACTTAAGTGGGCATATCTCGAGACAAGGTTGCCAGATCATCAATGTTTTAAACTCGTTGGAAAGGTCTTTTGATAACCTAGCCAACCATGGGTGGGATGGTGGATCCGAACATAGTTTACATACATTTAAGTGAGATCCAGCTTCAAAAAAGTACATAAATATCTCTTAAGTGGGCATATCTCGAGACAGGGTAGCCAGATCATCATTGTTTGGACTCGTTGGAAAGGTCTTTTGATAACCTAACCAACGATGGGTCGGATGATGGACCCGGACATAGTTTACATACATTTAAGTGAGATCCGGATATATGCGAAAACACATTTTTACACATAACTTTTGAACTACTTATCGAAAATTCAATCTGTATAAAAGTCGATCTTTGGGACCCTAAACTAAGTCGAATGCAACAGGTTTGGGTCAAATCGGTTCAGCCAGTGCCGAGAAACACGAGCTTGTTTGTTGGTCACATACATAATACACACACACACACATACACACAGACATTTGTTCAGTTTTCGATTCTGAGTCGATATGTATACAAGTATACGACGTTTTTAGAGCAGGATTATAGCCTTACCTCAGTGAGGAAGGCAAAAACAATAAAATCCAGTTCTGGTTTTGGTAGAGAATTGGTCTCAATCAATATAATATTTCGTTTTCATCGCATTTTGTCGATCATAGTTTTCTTATTGGAGAAAAATGTTCAATTTTCATCGCAGCAAAATTTTCCGACAGATTTTTTTTATAAATTTCTTTGCTCTTTTTCAAAAAGGCATACATTTTCCTTTATGAAAAAGGCAATGGATGATGATTTTCTAGAAATCATTCATTCTTATTTTTGTAATCATGTGGTTTCATTGGTAACGACAGCCTGTTTTCACATTTCCTATTTGATATTGAGAGACTTGAAGAGGAGTTAATTAAGATTGTTAGTTTTCATGAAACGTTTTAAATCAAGAATACTTACAGAAAACTACGTGTCCTTATGTTTCTAAATATCACTCAACTTATTGTAAAATATGTTTTTGCAATGTAAGTTGGTTTGTTTCGTTAATGGTTGGCATGGTAACCATGGTATATCTAATTCTATTTACCACATTCAGATGGCATTTTTTCGCGTCTAGCATCTCTTTTTGAAAAATGAGGATTGTTCATTTACACCCTAACCAAAACTCATACCTAATTGGCTGAGTTCGTTATCCCACTTTCTCATACGAATTTTTGAGTGTAACAATACTACGGTGGAGCAGACGTGTGTCCTTAGATTGGAGCTTAGCGCGTTTTTGACGGTGTTTTTTAAACTTTCGCCGATGGCCATGGCGACGGCCACGACGGCGGAGAGTGAGTGAGAGTGAGGATGGAAGGCCGTACTACTGGAACGCGGCCTTGAGGAAAAGTGTGTGGGAGAAACCGGACGGGTTTCAACCCAAGACGCAGGCGGCGACGGGCATGGAGGTGGAAGACTCCGAAGGAGGAGGAGAGGACGGGGGCGTCCAAGCCAAAGCCGCCAGCATGGAAGAAAGACAAACAGATTCCGGCAGGAGCCGTGTTTACCGCGGCGGATTTTCCTCCACTACCTGGAGCGGTGCCGTCCTTCGAGCCGGGAGATAAACATCCTCGTCCTGCAGGAAGAAGTAGCGAAAATACTGGCGCCGGCGCCGGTGCAACCCCGAGGGAGCAACAAGGTGAACGGAAGCTGTACAGCGAGTCGGAGCTGTGGACCATTTTTCGAGAATACAGAGTTCTCTTGAGGCAGTGCAAGACACCCGAGGAACAGATTGATGTGATCGCACACTTGTTGACACATGGCACGAGAAAATGATCATCTTCTTTTTATTTTTTTTTGTATTTTTGTACTATCGTTCTTCGGTCCTAACCTGGGCGCAGCACCTAAAAGGACCTAATAAAAATAAGTTATGAGAAAAAAATGCTACGGTGGAACAATGTTACGGTGTAACGAATATAACGGTGAAACAATATTACCGTAACACAATGTTACGGTGTAAACATTCAACGATGTAACAATGGCACGGTGTAACAGATGGGTAATTCTCAACCAACTCACACAAAATCGGTAGAAGTTGCCCCTTTCATAAATGATGTCCCTTATCACGAATCTGAGCCCCATTTTCTATATTCGAACAAAGTTTTAAAAATTGTGCCATTTTTCGTCACTCAGCTGTAAAACATTTTTGAACACGTAATTTTAAGGGAAATTGATTTTCCTATTTGAATCTGTATTAATTCAGAAGTGTAATTTTTTTCTTTTAAAACACAAAAAAAAATTCGTGTTTTTTTCTAACTTTACAGGGTTATTTTTTAGAGTGTAACAATACTCTTCAAAGTTTGAGAGCAGACCAAATTTTGATATAGGGGAAAGGCTCGTTTGTTTGACAGGTTAAGCACACGCTTCTAACTCCATCCAATTTGCTGATTTTAACTATTTGTTGATTTAAATTTGCTTGCTCTACCGCAATAGATCAACTCAATGGTCGCAGTGGTTCTAAAAAAAAAAACTTGCTTGCTCACATCCTATTTAGCTATTTATCACTCGATTTCAGTTGAAAACGCTATTTATGAGCTGTAATTGAGCATGAGCATGAGCATGAGAGAACACCCATGGTTGCTCCCCCCGTTGCTGAACAGAATCGTAATATCTGGAGCAACATTTGAAAGGGGCGGTCATTCATTACTCTAACGGCCTTTCATTACAAGCGTTTAAATGAGACGAAAGGCCGTAAGAGCATTGTCTCTTTCCGTCCCTTTCAAATGTTGCTCCAGATATCCTTTCAGCATGATCGATCATAGGCTTGAACGATCTAGTGGTGTTTTCCTCATCAACAGCATGTATGAATGCTAGGTCAGTTGCGAATAGGTAACAGTCTTTAGCCACGAACGGCTCCCGCCATGTCAGTTTGTAGATCTCGATTATAAGGGACGGGAATGTTAGTTAGCGTAGGTTGCTACTTGGGCAGCTGGTTTACCCTGAGCTTACACCCCACAAGCGCCAGGAACCTTGTTATTTGTTAGTAAGGTAGGGTATTTGGCCAGGATTCACCATAGAAGATGATGATGCGACCCAAAATCAATGTGTTTGTTCAATGCGTTTGTGTATTAATCTCATTAATCTCAAGGTGAACAATCGGATGCTGCGAATGAGACATTTCCTGTGTAACTGTTGTTAAATTTTAAATGAAATGGTTTAGACAGCCGGCTGTGGAAAGATTTAGCCAAATAATGTTTATTTATAGAATGAGGTGTTAAACGCATTGCTGCAATGATAGTGTGGACTGATTTTTAATTATATAATCATTTAATTTATAAATTTGTTACTGAATAAACGCGACGAACTCAACCGTCAAGGCGTCATCCATAAAGTATGTCACGCTCTAGAGGGGGAGGGAGGTTTGAGCAAGTGTGACATTACGTGTTATAAGTAAAGAAAAGGCGTGACAAGGGGGGGGGGGGTCTTAACTCTGCATACAAACATAACCATCCACATAATGCATAATTGAATCCTAATCACTGAAAAAAATGACGCTCGAAACACGAATAATCCTGCAGAGCGTGCGCACTGCTCCACCGTCTAAAATCGACTCCACACAAATAATTATACGGGGAAAAAAGACGACGAAAACGGCCACGACGCGCACTTAAAAATAATTTTATGCCTAACAGCCGACTGTGGAAACCTTGAACTAACTGAAAGAGCATATTACTATGTATGATACACAAATTAAAAACAAAACGTGTCCTTAGTCAATACGACCTATTCTTTACTATTTATGAGCTGTAATTGAACGCCAAAGTGCTGATATGGCAACATTAAAGGCACGATAGAGTTAGAAGCTAATCCCCTATAAACATAAGTGGTTTGCTTGTTATCATCACGAGTTACCACGATTTTGCGAAAACAAAGTTTGGAAGTTTGGCTCAACCAAACCACAAAAAAGTAATGTTTAACAAAATAGCAGAGAATAATGTATACCATATCACGTAAATATATTCAAGTCAAAACAAAGAAAACTACATCGAATGGTCATATGTTACGTGTTTGAGTCTAATAACAACCATTACAGAGGTATTAGGTAGCATTTGATCTTTGTGCGAGCTCAAACGAAAACCATCAATTGGCGGCAATAAAAAATAACACAATAAATCAAATATTCAAATTACTGCTCACATTCTGTTGTATCCTTTATGGTTCTTTTCGTGCACATAATCACGCGCTAACATGGCACCTCACAAGCGTTGATGTCGCCAGATGACTAAATTCTCATCATTATGCAAGGTGCAGCAACTTGGCGAACGAAGTTTTCCTCCCCTAGCTTGTGATAATTAATAAAGAAAAAAAAAACAGTTTTTGTCATATATTGAGTAATATTCATTTACAAAAAAATCATGCACGATAATTGATCTCTACATGTCTCAATTTGACCTGCATCTGTTACTGTCCCACAATTAGTTACGCGTTATTTAACCTGTGCATGATGTGTTTTAAGCGCACGAACGATACCAGTCGATAATTAATTCAACAACTGAAATTGCTTTATTAGTATTGCAATATTAATGAAAGTATGAGGCGGATATAATGTTCTTTATACAAAAGAGTGCTTTGCAATAATATATTTCAGAAAAAAATGTCATGATTCTTGAAGATTGTGTGATTCTCTCATTCACTGCGTGCTTGTTGCATTCACACTTTTTAAGCAAACAATTTGTGTGAGTGCATGTATTTCTTCTTGAAGTGAAAATATATAAGATTTCAAAATTGCGTTCTCTTGTTCTAGAAGGGCAGCTTTCAAGGCAATCTGAAATGTAGTGAAAATAAAAAGATGATATGTTTCTAAATTAACTACAAATTAGCTTACTCTATCTTCTCGAATTTTTCGTGCATCTCGAGACTTTTTTGCAGCTTCATTGTTACGTTTCCGCTTCTCAAAGTATTTTTCATCTTTTTGGGACTGCGGTATTGGGTTCTTCTCGCACCGTTGTTTGCGTCTGAGGCATTTGAGTGGGAACAATACAGGATATGGTTCCGATGCCGCGTGTGTCCCTGGTCCGTGAGGAGCTTTAATGCCTGTTTGATTAGAGCAAATTTGTTTAGACTGAATAACCCACAAAAAAATTAACGAAAAAAGTTCTGAGACATATCTTTTCATAATCAGTCCGTATGTATTATTATTTCCGGTACTTAGATGAGATGTACTCTCAAATAGTGTGTTTAAAATAATATAAACTTAAATCGTTTTTAGCAATAGTACACGAACAGTTTTTGTTGTTTATTCTTTATTTCTGGCAGCTCTAAGTTAGTTTTTAAAATATTTACCATCAAGCATTATAAATCGAATTTCTCGGAAAGTACTGAATTGTCGCACACAGACGATAATATTTGTAATTGTAATATATTTGGTAACGATATCCTGTTAGTTTACACTTTGTATCAGGGCAGGAAAAATCAGTACAAAGTATAAAAACGATACCATTTTAAACAGCCCTGCTTTTGCCTCTAGGATATTCATTATTAAACACAGCAAAAATTACGATGTTAAAATTGCATGAAAATGCATGAACATAACCTTTGTAAACAAGGATACAGCGTCCTCAAAACTGTTCTAGAACGTGTTTTTTGCTCTTAAATTACATTTTAGACCAGTTTTGATCACGCTGTATCTAGCACAAAACTCTCTTCGGGAAAGTTGTAGAGCATTTTCCAGTGCATCCGGATATGAATCCGGTTTTAGTACTGCGTAAAACTTGAATTAATATCAAAATCCTAAAAATGGTTTTTCCCATACAAATTCCCATATAAAATTGAATTGCTTTGCTCAAAGTGACGACTTAACCAATCGTTAATAAACTTTGGGGAGTTGTTTAGGACCCCAAAAGGAACTGACAAATTGCTGTGTTGGAAAATAGATTTTGATATTACACTCTAATGGGTCATTCACTCCCGTAACAACCGTTAGAATATTAACTGGTTACACGGTGTGTTTTTTAGAACAAACTAATGATAAAAAATATATATATGAGCTTTACTATTTAGGCCGTTGCAAATATTTTTCAAAGTTTATGTAACCCCCCCCCCCCCTTCAAAATTGTTCCAAAAAATCAGGGGGCAAAAAAATATTTTTTCAAAAAAATATCAAATTTTCAATAGAAATAGAAGTCTAATCAACTGAGAATAATCTTAAATGCCTTGTTTGCATTGATAATCATAATTAACATGTTTGGACTCGTTTAAAAATATTTTGGACTTTTATGAAATTTCAATGTACAGCACCGCAAAACTTTTTTTTCGCGCAAAAATAAAATTTTCGCCAGTATTTAGAAATTTTGGAAATTAATTATTGCAAAACAACTGGACAGGTGTATGATGCATCTTAAAACACTTTTTTCATTCAAATGCTGACACCGTGGCCTGTAATTTCAATTTTTAGCTTTTTTTTATTTTTTTGCCCTCCCCCTCGACTTTGACCAGAGTCGAGGGACATAAACTTCAAAAAATATTTGCAACGGCCTTACTGATGAAATACATAAAAAATGTGATGAGATACATATTTTAGCTAAATAATTATTTATGTTACAGCCAGACCTTTGAAACACTGTTTTTTTAAGTTTTTGAATATGTGATGATTTCAACATTTTTATCATGTTTTAAAAGTGTTAACCCTCAAAACTCGATCGTGTGCTCGGGAAAGTATTTTTTTGAAAGTTTAGTAAATTTTACATAAGAAAAAATTCTTATGACTTTTGTTACGGCACGTGCACTGATTGAATGAGGGAGAAAAAATAAAAAACAAACCAGATCTTGCTATTCATAACCAAAACATGTTTTTGAATAAAATCTTTGCGTATAACGACAAAAGTAATTTTTCTTACTGAACTGGGTCTATCCCATTCCCCAGAATGACCCATTCCCCAGAATTCCATTTCCTAGAATCCCACTCCTCACAATGGCTCATTCCCCAGAATGATGCATTCCCCAAAATTACCCATTCTCCAGGATTATTTAGGACCTTGAAAAACATGTTATGTTTCCCTGTTGGCATAATGCCATTTAGCATAAAGCCGTTTGGCGTAACGTAATTTGGCATAATGGCGCATAAAGATCAATTGGCATAATGAACTTAAATTTTCAACATTAATTTAATATTAGAACCAATTTTAAGAAGACTTCGAGACTTGTGATAACTCCAGATACTTATTGACTTTTCCTTCTTTAACATTCCAACTCCCAAGGCTCCAAAAAAGTTGGAACGGTAACGTAAACTCGCTGGTTCTCGGGCAAAACCCAACCAATCAGGACAATATTTTTTTCTAGTGATTTTAGTGATGCAAAACTGAATTCAATCAAATCTGTAATTTTTGCGATCAAAAACATCGCTCCAACTTTTTTTCGCGTGTAAAAAAAACGCCAAATTCCAGATTTGTTCAAATCAAGTTCTGAAAAATTGTATGATCATCTAGACATTCTTACAAATCACTGGAAACAAGAATCTTCCCGATTGGTTGAGTAATGGCCGAGAACCAGCGAGTTGAAGTTACCGTTCCAACTTTTTTGGGAGACTCAGTTGGATATGCCAGTTCCAGTGTTAAGAATGAGAAAACTCACTTTACTATTGATAACTGCTGAAGGAAAATTCAACTTGAGTCATGCGCGGATTTGCATCGGCGGTGTCAGCAGAGGCCAATACACATCGAAATCCGGAGCGCAAGTGGAGATGGATCGGCCACACGCTACGAAAAGATGCGCACGAGATCTACCGAGAAGCACTGGACTGGAACCTACAAGGACAACGCGGCCGGGGCAGACCAAGAGGCACATGGCCTCCACCAGGAAATCAGTGTTTTTGACGATTCGTTAAGCTGGCGTCAAGTGAAGGCGAAAGCAGAGAACCGTCGTCAGTGGAAATCCTTCAACGCGGCCCTATGCCCAACTGGGGAGCAGGACGCATAAGTAAGTAAGTAAGTCACCAGTTATCTTAATATTTTGTCAGCAGTTATCACAATAAAGGCGAAATGTAAACACTTCACACTTTAAAACTGATCATTTTTTGAAAAAAAAGAAGAATCTTTTCTGGGAATGCACATTCGGATGTGTCATTCTGGGGATTGGACCATTCAGGATAATGGAATTCTGAGGGATGGACTATTCTCGTGAATAAAATTCTGGGGAATGGGAAAGAACCCGACACTTTAACCTTGATTGATTTTGCTCATAATTGGCACAGTTACTAATTTTTAGTGCGTCCATTCCGGGAATTCCCGGGACAAACTCCGTGATTTTTTCAAAATCGGGAATTCCCGAATCCTGGGATTTTGATTATATGTTGTCTCGGGATTCCCGATAATGAAAAAAATAATATGATATTTAATTATTTTTCGTAAAACACCGGCATCTGAAGCAAGTCAGGAGAAATGTACCGTAATTTGGGGCGAATCGGGACTTCAGTCTGAATAGGGACAGCATCTTTTAGAGCACTCAAAGCTTTTAAATTTGGAAATGGATGTACGGGTACACATTTTGTTGGTCTGAGTCTGTGCTAACCGAAACCAACCAGGAAAATCAAAATATTGTGCTCCAACATGGTGTAAACTGCTGTCCCAATTTGCCCCATGTGTCCCGATTGACCCAAGTTTACGGTATCGAATCAAGACAGTTGTTCGAGCCACATTTTTTGCATAATGTTTTGATTTTTTTTATTGATTTCGGTTAAAACAGGAACAGAATAAATAATTAGTATATCGATTTTAAATTTTATTGTTCTAAAATCTTCAGTATATACCAATAAGTCTCAATTTTTCCAGTCCCCTTATTTGTAAAATGTTTCAAATAACACCTGAAATTCTAAACCTCTCTAAAATTTTACAATGAGCCTTTTTAAGATTTTCTAGTCATGTCATATAAAAAATAAAAGAAATATATTTATAAGACTAATTTAATTTTAACCACATTGGATTTAGAATTGTGGTTCATTAAATTCAAAAGCACAAGAAAGAACAAAAAGAAGCATTTTTTCATTTCCTGTCAGCTATCTAAAAACTGTCGTCCTTGTTAAGATTGAAGTCTAGTTTTATTTGAAAAGGTTCTATTAACATATGAAACCTAATAGGTTATAGGACCTTAAAAAAACTCTAGAAGTGTAGATTATCGCCAATAAATAGTATTAAGCTTATTCTATGATTTTAAGCTAGAAAAACAAAACAAATATAATGAAAACATAGATTTTATGACTGTTTCAAAAAAATCCTGGGTTTCCGTTTCCCGGGAAATTTAAAACCCGGGAAAATTGGACGCCTTACTTATTTTTGTTTTAGGAATCGAATCACCCCCTATCCCTAAGGTGGATTTTTTTATTGTCACCCTACTGTGCAACGAGTATTAATGAAAGTATATAAGGTTTACTGACTTCAATAGTTAATAACAAAAACCCAACTTTTGTCTGGGAAAATTTAGTAGATCGATCGGCTTTGTGCTTTCTGCTAACTAAATAGGACCCCAGTAAGCTTAGAACAAGAAAACACAGAGGCATCGAGATACTGTTTGGCTAGTTTTCGTCTACTTTAAAAGATTATGGAAAAATAATAATAATAGATAAATATGCATGAAAATATATTTGATTCCATCTAGAACATTTTGGACAGGCAAATTAAATAAATTTCAACTGATTAAAACCTACAGGTACACAAGCCTCTTGTTTTTTTTCCTTTCTAAATACATATAACTGCAGTTGAAATTAAGAAAAATGATCTAGCTAAAAATGATCATTTTAACCTTTGTTTATTGTACACAACCGTTTTTGTTCTCTAGTTAAAGCTTCTAGAAGACACAAAACATATTTTTTGATGGCAAAATTAGTAGCGCCATTAATGGCTAATGTAGCTTAAAAGCTTAAAACTCAACAGAGATCAAAATATCAATTCAAAATTCACTTTTGAACAATAGTACCTATTCCCGGTGATACGTAATTGTATGTTTTGGCAAAATGAAGTGCTATGTTTGCTGATCGACGATCTGTGTTATCCATGGTACATCCAGACTACACCTAATATCCTGACACTGTTACTTCCGATTCACATAGATTCACGTTTTTCACCGCTCGCAGCTGAAACCGAACTGAACGATACCCCGGATTTCACGGGGAGCGAAAAAACGGGTGGTAAACTCTTTGCCCTTTACCGGGAAACTAGTAGTTACATGAAAGCGATGAGAACAAAACGGTGCAATCCTTTTCCACTTGAGTAGAAAAATGATAATATGTCCTGGTGATCAAGCGAGCAGGTGAGAAATTGTTTTTGGTATTGGTATGTTATGTACTGTGAATTGGGGTGCCATCATCTGGAGCAAAGCCTTGTTTCTGCACAATGTTTGGATATTTTTGACCGGTTTCGGATAGGACAGACGCTTAACAACAAAAATAATCGTAATCAGGGGTGACATTAGGTCTTGGGGTGAGATTGGGTCATACAAATTTCAGTATTTTTGTATGACCCAATCCCACCCCAAGACCCAATGTCACCCCTGATGACGGTAGTGCATCATTTTCCAAATTTCAAGCTTTCAAGCGTTCTGAAACTGGTGAAAAACTCAAATAGAACAAGTTGGTTTTAGTGGGTTTGATTTATCGAAATATTATTGTTTTTAAGTCTTTGGTATAGCTTATTAGCCAAGATCAAATGCAACTTTGGATGGTAAACTACATTACCACTAGGCTTGGTCATTTAGGCTTACTAGTTACATTGAATGCATGAAAGTTAAACATAGTTATGAAAACATTCTAGGTTTTCACTAAAAGAAAGTTACTCTACTTTACGGTAACTTGCTTCAAACGCTCGGACTCTTCGTGTTTTATATCGCTGTTGTTCATGTAGATTACGTCGAGAATCAAGTTCAGCTTGACTTTTTATATACCAGAACACTTCTTGATTACTATCAACGGGCATGGGAAAGAATAATGTTACCACACATTATATATTAGGCTTGTTTGGTGGATAGTGATTGGTTATTATGCATATGGGCACCACCCAGTTGTTTAATACTAGCAGGAAGCCACACCTATCGGTATATTAGTCTGTTTGTGGGTTGGGGAGGACGGTGCTAGTATTCAAAAAAAAAAATTGAGGTTTCACACATTAAATTTATTTTTGTAATTATAGATTACTTTAACAATCAACAATTATTCCTGTTTAAACAATATTAGTAGCAACATTTCTCAATTCAAGAAATAATAATCATATATTTTATTCGATGTGAGTAAATAAAAACATCTAAGGATTCCTTACGACTATTTGAACATTCATGGACGATACAGATATTGAAAGACCACCATCTGATAGTGAATCTTTTAAGCGTGTAATATGTGGGACATTGTTATGACATACGACACTCATTTTTAGTCCACTTATCAACATAGTAACTTTTCAGCCTGCAATGAAATGTAAAGAGCATTTCTTTTCAATTAGGGTGAGTTTCATTCAAACAACTGAAAAATACACTTGTGTTATTATTATGACCAGCAGAATATTTCAGCAACTGATATATAAAAAAAACACAAAAAATACAACGACTAGAATTAAAATATTCGAAGACTAAAACTTCTTGGCTAGCGTGAATGACCAAAAATGATAAAAAATTGAACATTGTTCAATGTTTAATGCTGGACATGGATTGTGGCTAGTCGCTTCATGACCCTTACTATAATCAAGATCAACATCGATTTCACGATACACATAAAGTTGGCCATAGTATACTTGGCTTGTTACATCCCAGCTTAGTTGAGCAGCTTGTACATAATTTTCAGTTTATCGTGTGGAGGGTCTACTATAAAGATTGGTTCTCCCTGGTCATCCAAATAATCGATGTATTTAATCTCCCTTTCCGTTACAAATCCAAGATTTTGTGACACACGTTGTGAGAAAGCTCCCGTAGCATCGGTTTTCATCACCTGAAAATGTATGGAATTTTTAAAGATATTATTGAGACTTTCTTGATGACTCTTACTTGAAATCCATTTTCGATGGCAATATTCTCACTTTCATTCATGAGTTTCTTAGCTAGACCTTGTCCTCTAAATCTAAAAGGAATTTGTTTCACAAAATTAGCAAATTATATTTAGTATTCACACCAACGTACTCACTTGGAATCAACAGATAAAATTCGGATTTCGAAAATTTTATCTACTTCAAACTGTTTGAACAAATTTATTTTTAGATTTTCCTCATACAGCAGCTTAAATATTTTTTTGAAATTTTCATCAGTCACATCGTTAAGTTTATCCATTGAATGCTTTATATCGCAGTGTCCGTATAAAATTCCATTCAAAGCAACTCCAGCAATCTGCAATATTCATCAGGTCGTAATGCTCTAACATTATACATTTTCGAGAAAAAAAATCCATCATACTTCTCCATCGCTGGTGATTGCCATTACGCTGACACTATCTCTAAGGGTGCTAAAACTATGCTTTTCAAGGAGAGGGTGGCCAAGGCCAGGACGGGTGAGATTTGTCGCTTTGTTTAGCGGTTCATCGGCGAAAAAAGTTCGCCGGAGATGCTCGATAACATCATCGTAATATTCGCTGGTTATTGTCACAAGACGCACTTTGTTGAGATTGCTGTTTTGCATTATGGATTGATGGATCTACATATTTTTTTAATGAGGGAGAGAAATTATTCTTCACTTTAAATTATGAAACATTTACAGAAAAAATAACGATACAACATATAACAATGAAAACAACACCCACACTGCTCACGGGTTAATTTTCTTTGAATATTAATATTCAAACAACCTGCCAGAAACATTTTTGAAACAGATTAAAAGTGTACATCTTATCATTTTGGAAAATAGAAAAAAAAATGACAGAACAAAGGGCGTTTTGTAATGTATCAAGTTCTAACTTTGTTTTCGTTGAAAAGCTCTGTAATCTATAGAGTAAAGCAATATTTGCAACAAACCCGTAAAATACCTTAAAATTAAATTATTGTCGATAAATCGATAAAATTCTTATCACTGCACAATTTGATCTATTTCAAGGGTAAATGGTTCAAAACGGATGCTGTCTGCGTATGAGAAGACAACGAACTGATAAGAGATAACTTTTATGCTCCTGGCAATGCCTGCAAAGGGCTTGGTACAGTGCCGAACGAAAGCACAGCAACTTTTTTCTAATTGAACTGACATCTGATTTTTCTGCAACGAAGTTTTATTTTTTGAATAATTTTAAAATTGAAATTCACATGAAACTTGTAATCGTTTATTTTTTATGCTGTCCAAATATGTATGACCAACGCTTTAAATTATGCTTTGGAATGTCCTGTATCCGAGGTTCTACTACGCATGTCACGCATTTGTATTGTAGATGAGAAGTTGTTGTTCTCTCAATTATAAGTTCTACATGGTACTGTAATATCAACAGGTGAATGTACTTGCTAAGCAATATTTCAAGTTGTGATTTATTTTACCTCGAACCTAAATCAAGGACATTGAGAAGAAAAATTGAGCGTTTCAATATGTTAGGGGTGACTTGATCCCTGTTAATAATCCATCTTGAGTAATACATTTCGTATTCATCCGAATTTCTGATTCCGGAATATTCCAAAATTTTACCTAAAAGTTGTACAAATGGCCACAAATTTTATTTGAAGTTTTTGTCACCATCCCCCCCCCTTCAAAGTTGGATCGAAAAATTATTAGTAAAAAAATAATATTTTTTTCAAAATACTTCAAAATTTCAATGGATTCAATGAATCCTTAGAGTATCCGTAAAATCATTTTTAATCATTTTAAAGAATCTTGTCATCGATTACGAAAACATCACATCATTTCAAAAACATTGATTTTAGGGATTCATTCACAAGATGGCTATCCGTGCAGAGTATCAATCAGGCATCCAATGATTGGTTTCCAATCAAGAGACTACTACTTGACAAGGCATTTATTCTTTCGGGGCTGTAAACACACGGTGTACTGTATATTAGTTTATTATGTTTATATTTATTACAATTTTATCCTTGCATTCGTTTCTTGCATCCATTTTGATGGCTTATTTCTAACAATAGATTATCACGACCGTTGTACGATACCAGCCAGCAACTAAGATATTTAAAGAAAACTACCAAAACAGTAATTAGCGAAAAAATATTATTACGGATTTATTTTACGTAATTTGTTATGACCTTAATATAAAAAGAGTACATCAAACAACCAAACATTACAGGACATAAAGGATTTTATTTCAAATCGATTTGACAAACGAGAAGCACCTGATTGCGTGGATTGCTCAAGCATTTCGCTTAGATAATTTCAAATTTGCTGTATAAATAAAACTAAACGATGAAATCAAGGAAACTAACGCCTTTTGTGCAGTCATGCTTTTGAACGGATTCTCCGTTCGTTCAAGTTCACAAAGCAACACGCTCGTCTCTAACAAACGTTCGTTCAGTAGGCCTTTATGGAATGAACCGAACACCCAGTTTAGAACTTCAATATTTTACTTTGGTAAGACCTCAGTAGACTAGCTAAACTTCATTGACTTTAAATCATCCGTTTCCATTTCAGTACTGCTAGCTTAGTGGTATCAATTAGGTTTTGTAATCAGAGGTAGTGAATCTCTTTTTTCCTGAACTTGAAAAGTATAGATTTTTTTTAAATCACGGTGGCAATAAGATTTCGCTTCCATTACAGTTTGTTTGTTTATTATTTTTAGCAGTTTAAGGTTTCCACCTTTTAAAATTACAGCTTTCGATGTAACATTGGTTCTTTACATAAAATTTGATAACCAAAATGAAAAACTACATTGAAAACTAAAATTTCAAAACAAGGATTTCACTAGACGGATTAGTCCTCAGGCACGTGTCATCTTGCTTGTTGTAGTCATGGGTTGTATTTCTCAGCGTCGTCCAGGGTTCGTCCGAGGTGATAGGGGGGTTTCCCCTTTAAACGACCTCTTCCAGGGGCACACGTGCTTTATGCTTTTGAACCGTTTCATTTAGTCTCCTTAGCCTCCCAGCTGGAGTTTCCCTTGATTTGTATAAAAAATGTAATTTCAATCGTCGTCAAAAAGTTGGTACCCAATCACACAAAAAAAAATATTTCAAAAGCTCACTCGAACTCACTTCCTTTGAATACTGTACAGTATGGCCCATAAAAAAATGCGACATTGTTATTTGGTGAAAATCGGCCCTGTTTTGACTATTTACGATGTATGTAGCATGTGTACATGTTAAATGGGATCCAAACAAACGAATAATGCATTGAAAACCTTTTCTTTAGCTTTAAAAAATGTCACAACACATTTAAACTTAAAATTCTCCAATTTGCTCCCAGCCCAGGCCATATAAAGGAAAAATGACTTTTCTATGTTGGTCGTTCTGAAGAGCCACCTCTGAATTTTTGTATGAATCAAAAAGTAAACAGCCTCCAAGGTTACTGTTTTTGAGACGTGTCACAATTAGTTTTATCGAATTTTACACATTCTATTTACCAGTTATACTAAAACAGTGATCTTTTCAAAAATATCCCGATTCTGAAAATGCTTCAATTTTTAGGAGTTTTTGGAGCCTGCAATGATTCAAGGGGAAAAAATAATTCAACAAATGATGGTAATTGACTCTAACAGATGCCCTAATATGACTTTTAACAGTATAGAGCCGTTGGGCACTCTTTAAAGCCATTCGTCATAGGTTTTAAGTTATTAATTTATTTAGACCGAATCACTCAAGATGATAACCCAAATGGCATTTTCCTCTAAAATGACTGATTCTATAAAAATTTATGAACTTTCTCGATTGGGCGTATTTAAGAGGGACTTCCAACGATGCTTTGGACACAGGGTTGGATATTTTAACATGTTTTGTTTTGAAGATATAAGGTATGAAATTTAGGTAAATTTTGTACCAAAAATACATCCATTATTGTAGCCCACCAATACCCAATTTTGGCGAACTGCAAAAAACTGTCATGAAAATATCTTCAAACATAACAAACTAACACCATGAAACATAACAAAATCAGTTTTTTAATACATTTTAGAATGGAACAATTTTTCGGTGAAAAAATGCACATGTCGCATTTTTTATGGACCATACTGTACTTGCATGTTACTACCGAGCTAACTAAGGTCTGTCTAAATCATTCAACTGAATGTTTATTTAAGTTTAACAGTTGCCATAGAGAGCCTCTTGCTACAGGCGGTTCACAGAACGCGTTCCATACTTTGAAGAGAACGGCACGAAAAAGTGAAGTTCAGTTTTTGGAACGAAAAGCAATAGCTCCTGCGCTGTGGGTTCAGTTCATTTTGAAGAAAGAGAACGAACGCAGAACGGGTTCCGTTCAAATTGCATAACTGCTTTTGTGTAAATAAATCTGGCATAGATTTCATCGCATTACCTTCACATATATAATCGTTGAGTTCTAAGACAGGACAAAAATTGTCTGTTGATAAGTCTTCTCGATTCATTATAGTAGTAAGAAATTGATATTGATAAAAGAGCTTGTGCAGTGCACAGCAGTACAGGGGGCACGCCATGGCGGAAGGCAATTATTATTGAAATTGAATGTACCTAAAATGTTTTTTCGTGGAAAGGTAGCTAAGGGGGTCCCTTTTCGATATCTGTGACCTAGAAAATATTTCACCTAGGGATTTTCGATTTTTTGTCATTTTCAGTTTTTTAACTGTATAAATGGAGGCGCACGGTACTTTTGGTTACTTTGCGGTTGCACAGCACCTCCCTAATCCTTTTAATTGCAATGGATACTGATCAAAGGAGTCGTCCATGAAATATTTCACAATATTTAAGGCCCCACCCACCCTTACAACCCCCCCCCCCCCCCCTCGTCATCCCCCTTATTTATTTAACAAAGACAATAACATTATTTTTAGTATGAGGCGTCATCCATCAAGTATGGCACACTAAAATCAGCAAAAAATAACCCCCTCCCCCCAATGCCACAAATTGTCACACTGACTACGCCTCCCCCCCCCCCCCCCTTGAAAAGTACGGCACGTTTTGTACCCTAATCTTGTTTTTTTTGTACATTTTTATTTATTTTATAATTCTGAGATCAATTTAACAGCTTATCATTTTTATAGGATATGTTTTTAATTTTTGTTATTGTTGAAATCACGATTGATGATTCAAGTAAGTAAGTAATGATTTAAGTTTATAATATCTATCATTAACAACTCTGTTTCTTAATGCCTTGTATCATGTTTGATTGATGAGTTACGTTTATTAAACGTCGAATTACTTTATGTAAATATTTTACAACCGTGGTGTAGGGCTAAGCGTGGTTGCCTCTCACCCAGTCGGCCTGGGTTCGATCCCAGATGGTCCCGGTGGCATATTTTGAGACGAGATTTGTCTGATCACGCCTTCCGTCGGACGGGGAAGTAAATGTTGGTCCCGGTATAACCTAAAGGTTATGTCGTTAGCTCAGTCCAGGTGTAGAAGTCGTCTCCCTGGGTCCTGTCTCGGTGGATTCGCTTGTAGGCAGTTGGACTCACAATCTAAAGGTCGTCAATCGAGACCCGGAGAGGATGGAAGCTAAGGTGTAAAAAGAGGTTTGCAATTGCCTTAACAATTAAGCCTTCGGGCACCTAGTTTCGAGTAGGAATCTCGCAATCGACAACGTCAAGGCAATGCTGTAGAGCGAACAATTTTATTTATTTAGGCCTGATTTTTCAAATGTTTTATATAAATAATGCACTTGTTGTACCTTATCCAGTAAAAACACAATGAACTTATTTTGCAGTATGCCGAGAATCGCACTACCTAACACTCGTCAGCCAAATCAACCGTAAATTTTGTTTCTTTTTCTGCTAATCGGTTGTGCTGAAATTAGTCGAGCTAGGTATGTGCAACTAACTGTGTAAGGATACCAAGGGTACTGGAAATAGACAAAAATGAAAATTCAGGCTTAAAATATCTACAAAAAAGTTATTTGATGTTTGATAAGCTTAACTCATAAATCAAACATGATACAAGGCATTGATTGAACTCAGAACTAAAAAAAAGTAAAAATGTAAAAAAAAACAAATTACATAACGTGCCGGACTTTTCAAGGGGGGGGGGGAGTTGCGTGACAATGTGTGGCATAGGGGGGAGGGGGTTATTTTTTGCTGATTTTAGTGTGCCATACTTTATGGACGCCTCATACTAAAAATAATGTTATTATCTTTGTTAAATAAATTAGGGGGATGAGGGGGGGGGGGTTTAAGGGTGGGTGGGGCCTTAAATATTGTCAAATATTTCATGGACGACCTCTTTGATCAGTATCCATTGCAATTAAAAGCATTTGGGAGGTGCTGTGCAACCGCAAATTAACCAAAAGTATCGTGCGCCTCCATTTATACAGTTAAAAAACTGAAAATGACAAAAAATCGAAAATCCCTAGGTGAAATATTTTCTAGGTCACAGATATCGAAAAGGGACCCCCTTAGCTACCTTTCCACGAAAAAACATTTTAGGTACATTCAATTTCAATAATAATTGCCTTCCGCCATGGCGTGGGGGGATTCACATAAACAAATTATGTTGTTGATTATTCAATATGTTATATCTATTCAAAGCGCATTGTAAATTGTTAGGAAATCGCAATTAGCTGCAGATTAACGTTACGTTTTGATGATTGCAATTCCTTCAACAGCCACGGAAGTACAGTACGATCTTGTTCGGGGGGTTCATTACTCTTCACACTTGATTCTCAACGGAAGCTCTAATGTTTCTGATCGACGATGATTTCATCTCCAGACCGGATGTTGTAGCTGTACAATCTTTTGTGGGGATATCTCATTTCCTCAAGTCCTTGGAGGTCACGCAAATCTTGATCGACGTAGAACAGACGCATCTTGGCAGCCGGAATACCTACAATTCGCTCCAGTCGAGACTTCAAGTCGACTACAGTTCTAGAATGTTCAGAAATGGGGGTATGTATGATCTATTGTTGGTTCACTATTTATTTGCTTTACCTGTAGACATCCACAGTCCGCTCTTCACTTGTTTCACCGTACGTGAAAGTAATTTTAACTCGTCTCTCCGGTCGCAAGTCAATGTTGACCAGTGGATCTAACTTTCCATGAACAGCTACCAGTTCAAAGTATCTGTAAAGTTAATAAAGGCGTCTTTGAAAAATCATGTTTGATACCAAACCTACAAACAGCACCTTTCCGGGCGATCACTTTCGGGTTTATCGAGATAGTAACGAATAAAAGATCGCTCGGCGTCTTCACGCTCGACAGGTCCTATTACGTCTCCTCCGTTTAGGATGTTGATTTTCGGTAAACGAGCAATCAGTAGCTGCCGCCGCTCGTGCTCCGTTGAGTCACACTTGTCCCACAATGGCCAGCACTGGAAGAATAGACATTGTAGTTGTAGTATTACCTTTAGCAAACATGTTTGCTGTTGTTCTACGCAAAACTTTCTCTTGTCACATAGAGTTTTTATACAAATGGGATGATTATGCGTATGGAGATAAAACAAAGCGAGTTTACTTTTCTGGCAATTCAAAACTTTTTTGGTGAGGTGTCAATCCAGAAAAAACGAACAATGTTGCGCGTTAGGCTGGATTTTCATGGATTATGCAACGACATCGAGAGCACGAGCATCGAACCAACTCGATGCTCATTGCTTGCGTTACATCATTTACCTTGGGCACAAACCCAAAATCGACTTTCCGGAATAAGGAACACTTGCATGCAAGTTAACGAAGGATGGAAAATGACATATTCATACATAAACAAAGCAGCATTGCGTGGCGGTCGGAATTCCAGCACAACTTTTGAAATAAGCTGATGTTGCTCAATACATCTTTTTCAAAAGGTCGTATTAGTAGACTGGCGTCCTGTGGGTGAAACTGGAATCACTAAAATCAGCGAAAACTCAACCAATTTTTGCATACTTCTTTGTCACTCGTGGACTCGTTAGAATGTCTATTTTCCAAAAATGACCCGCAGAACCCGGAAATGTTCCGGTGGCCGGATATATTCCGGTGGGTCACTGGGTCAAACAGGGTCAAACATTTCCACAATTTTGTTAACAAAAAACTTGGAAAAATTACAATTTTTCATGTTACGATCTTTGGTCTACCCACAGACAGTGCTGACCATGGATTTTGAACCACCGGGGATGTTCCGGATTGAGCGGACAGGTTCCCTACCCCGGGGGAAGGGACCGGTCAGAGACGGTCAGAAATTAAACTATTTCTATCATGCAATATGGGAGTCAAAGTTCATCATTTTCAAAATCGAGCTCATCTATGATCCCCAAAATTACTTTTGGGACGATCTAGCTACTTTGGGACCGGTTCCCGGTACTCGGATTTAACCCGGAATATGACAAGTTACGGGATTTTCAAAATATAGCTCATCTATGATCCCCAAAACCAAGAAATTTAAGAAATTTAAAAAAAAAATTAAGAAATTTATGAAATTTAAGAAATTTAAGAAATTTAAGAAATTTAAGAAATTTGAGAAATTTAAGAAATTTA
This sequence comes from Culex pipiens pallens, assembly GCF_016801865.2. Taxonomy (NCBI): domain Eukaryota; kingdom Metazoa; phylum Arthropoda; class Insecta; order Diptera; family Culicidae; genus Culex; species Culex pipiens. The sequence goes on from NC_068938.1 coordinate 118,841,427, forward strand.
AGAAATTTAAAAAATTTAAGAAATTTAAAAAATTTAAGAAATTTAAAAAATTTAAAAAAAAATTAAGAAATTTAAAAATTTTAAGAAATTTGAAAAATTTATAAAATTTAAGAAATTTTAAAATTTATGAAATAAATATAATTACTATAATTATTAAATTTTATACATTTTATAAAATTTGTAAAATTTATAAAATTTATAAAATTTATAAAATTTATAAAATTTATAAAATTTATAAAATTTATAAAATTTATAAAATTTATAAAATTTATAAAATTTATAAAATTTATAAAATTTATAAAATTTATAAAATTTATAAAATTTATAAAATTTATAAAATTTATAAAATTTATAAAATTTATAAAATTTATAAAATTTATAAAATTTATAAAATTTATAAAATTTATAAAATTTATAAAATTTATAAAATTTATAAAATTTATAAAATTTATAAAATTTATAAAATTTATAAAATTTATAAAATTTATAAAATTTATAAAATTTATAAAATTTATAAAATTTATAAAATTTCTAAAATTTCTAAAATTTCTAAAATTTCTAAAATTTATAAAATTTATTAAATTTTTAAAATTTATAAAATTTATTAAATTTATAAAATTTATAAAATATATAAAATTTATTAAATTTATAAAATTTATGAAATTTATAAAATTTATAAAATTTATAAAATTTATAAAATTTATAAAATTTATAAAATTTATAAAATTTATAAAATTTATAAAATTTATAAAATTTATAAAATTTATAAAATTTATAAAATTTATAAAATTTATAAAATTTATAAAATTTATAAAATTTATAAAATTTATAAAATTTATAAAATTTATAAAATTTATAAAATTTATAAAATTTATAAAATTTATAAAATTTATAAAATTTATAAAATTTATAAAATTTATAAAATTTATAAAATTTATAAAATTTATAAAATTTATAAAATTTATAAAATTTATAAAATTTATAAAATTTATAAAATTTATAAAATTTATAAAATTTATAAGATATATAAAATTTAAAAAATTTATAAAATTTATAAAATTTATAAAATTTATAAAATTTATAAAATTTATAAAATTTATAAAATTTATAAAATTTATAAAATTTCTAAAATTTCTAAAATTTATAAAATTTATTAAATTTTTAAAATTTATAAAATTTATAAAATTTATAAAATTTATAAAATTTATAAAATTTATAAAATTTATAAAATTTATAAAATTTATAAAATTTTATAATTATATTTATTAATTTTATTAATTTTATTAATTTTATTTATTTTATTAATTTTATTATTTTATTAATTTTATTTTTTTATTCATTAATTTCATTTATTTTATATTCACGTGAAGTATTTCTTAATTACAAAATCCAACAATTGATTTTTTTTTGTTTTATTCAAAATTTCATAAAGCATGGTTATGTTTTTTATAATAATTTAAGAAATTTAAACATATAGAATTTCAAGTTGTTTTGTTCTCAACAGTTACAAAAATAAAAAAAACAAGTACAGTTTTGGAAATTTTAGATATGTAGGTTTGTTATCAATTAAATAAATTAAATAAATTGAGAAACTAAATAGATTCAAATAAAAAAAAAGAAAGGTTAGTGAATGAAATCAAAGAAGAAAAAAAAGGTATAGAATTTCAAATCATTATTTTTCAACATACTCATTTATTCTAGTATTTAAAAATTTACAGTGACCGAAAAATTACGGGTTTCGCCTTGTAAATGGATGGTGAATATGTTTCATTATATATCTTTTTTTGCAGAAATAAAAAATACGAGACATTTTTGTTATTGTTCATGAAGTCTCATACTAACCTTCGGATAATCGAACTTCGGGTAATCGAGGATTCGGATAATCGAGTCTAGACTGTTAAACCAAATTATGAAATTTAAATAATTCCAGGTGTGGGAGTCGTTTCCCTACTATAAAGACATACAACACACCAAACCAAGCCTGCTACGGTGGAATCGCTGGCGGCGGTTGGACTCGCAATCCAAAGGTCCTCAGTTCGAACCCTGGGGTGGAAGATTCCTTGGAGTATGAAGAGGATTGGGGTGCTCTCATTGTTCAAGCCTTCGGACTCCTAGGTTCGAACAGAAACTTGCAATAGAGACCACAATAAACCTGGGGGTCTATAAAGTGGATGGTTTGATTTTTGAACAAAGTTTAAAATAAATGCAAAATTCAACAAATTAAAACAAACATTGAGAAATTCAAGAAATTATCAAAAAAAAGAAATTTAACAAATTCCACAAAATTTCAGAAGTATTCATAGATTTCCGTAACACAACTGGTATCAAATTAAGTATTCTGGTCAGTATTCAATTAAATATTTATTTCAGATTATAATTTTATCATGTGTAGGTGTTTTAAAATTAATTCACGGCACTTCTTTTTTTCGACTGGCCCACCAATGTGAATCCTTCTCAAGGCCTCCTTTTCCGTTTTCTTCGCCATGCCTTTTCCTTTTTTTTGGCCGCTCCCTGGAGATCGCTGCTTAGTTCAGTGTGGCTATTGACCACCGCCAACTTCCTTCACCACCGCAGGATCTCCTCATAGTAGGAATCGTCTAGCACTTCAGCACCTGCAGCACGCTGTGCGCCATAAACGAGTCCAGCCCGGACGTGGGTTCTCCCAAAAGTCCTTCCGGCACAACTCGTCAGGTAGTTTTTGTAGCACTTAGTAGACACGGTTGAACTTGACGCTTTTGGGGACGTTTCTGCCCATTCGGAGGATCGCTTCAATGTTCCCTGGTGGTGAGTGCGGCGATGAACAGAGCGTCCTGCTGCACGTACGCATACCGGGTTCGGAGTTCCTCAGCGTTTTCCGGAATGCCATTGACTGCCACACGCACCGATGCGGGCAACATCTTGATACTCGGCGGCCTGCTTGTTCAACAGTGTGATTGCCCGATCTGGAACTTCCACCACGGCCAGCAGCCACCGCATTTGGCTGATCTGGTTACTTTCTCCAGCAGGTTCAACTATTTCCTCCGCAAAAAGCCAAAGTCGTTTTGTTTTTTTTTTTTTTTACTTGCGACGACCACTAAAACAACTTAATCATTGTTTTGATTTTTGACACGATCTGCTTTGACAGGTCAGTGAGAATTTGTTTCGTCAAGTTTCATTCCCATTCCCGTTCCCAGCGTTTCAAAGCGTTATTTGGGTTTGTGTCCAGGGTGCCGCTATGGCAGGAAAGCGCACTGAACGAGCATCGTGTTTCGATGCACTGACATTTTAGCAAAGCTTGGTCGTGAGTATGCTTTCGATGTCGGTCATCTAAAGATGCTCGAGCATCGAAAATGAAAAGTCGCAAAATTGCATTTTCGCGAGTTTCCGGCAATGTATTTTTGTTTTCAATGCTCGTAATACCTTAAATTGTCAATTACAACTATTGTACGATAAATCCTGATACCAAAATTTGATTTTTTAGCCAAATTTGACCACGAGCATCGAAAGCCGCTTTCGATGTCGGTCATCGAAAAATCCATGAAAATCCACCCTTACGCACGTTGGGGAAGGGGTCTGCAACGAAACAAGGCACTTTTGCGTGGAGTTTTCAACAAAGTTGCAACAAAAAGCGAATGAAGTAGGAATGGGATAGCCGGCGCAAAGGGACGGGCGTAAGTCTCCATTCTAAGCCAATATAACCCGGCTCTTTCAGTCCAGAGAAATCATTCTATCGCTGGATGCCGAGGAGTAAACATCAACCTGGATCTGGAAGCATACGGCCTGGAGGCCCAGAAGCAGTTGGCCGGCAAGCAGATGGCCTGGAGCCTGAAAAAAAGAAAAGCCTCCGACTCCGATTGGGTTCAATCGGGGTTTCAGAATAGCTTTGAAAATGTTCGTTTGCAATTTATGGAAAATTTCAGATATTTTTTTTTTCTCAAATTACCAAAGAAATTAGAAAGTTGTCGAATGAATTTACCATGAACACCATAACATCAGTAAAATTATTCTTTAAATTACCGTTTATTACCTACTTTTCAATATGATAAAAATTTCGATTAAAACCCGACAACTTCAAATAAGCTATCTAAAAATAGACACCGAAAGACACGAAAATATTTTCAGGAAATGTAGTTGAGATTGTGTACTTTCAGATACTTCGTTTGGTATGCTACCTGAAGTAAGGCTCAACAACACTTTAGAATAGTAATACTCCTTAAGAAAGCCTCAAAATATGTTGATGCCTTTGATTTTTTTTTAATTTCATATTATTATAAGCAATCAAAACAAAGTAGGCCGTTATAAAGCTGACATTTTGAGTAATCATCAAAAAAGTGCTTTTTTCAATTATTGTTGCAAAAATGATGCATAATTCGTGTAGATCAGGAACTAGAAATTTGGCATCTTCCTTTGCTTTAAACTTTTAGGTTTTTTTATTCTCTGCAACAATGCCGTACTTTTCAAGTACAAATGCTCTATAAGACATCAAAAAAAGGAGTAAACAATTTATTCCACTTAATTTTGCCATTCCGAACAATGCTCACCAAGAATCATTTTTTTAAATGAAATATGTCTTTATTGAACTTTCTTATAATAATTACATTTCTTTTACATGCTATGTGTTATGGCTAAATGCTCTTCATCTTTGTTGTAATTTTCGTTTCATTATTAACTGATCACATTGAATAGAATACATTTGAGTAAAAAAGAAAAAAAAATACTTTAACAACTAATCCCAACTTAAAACTAAAAAACTAAATTCATTGAAATTTTCAAAATCATTAGAACGAGTAAACTACGAAATGTATTTTAAGATGAATACTCTAAGGGTTCTTACTTGTTCCTGGTGAGTTTTGCACCCACGCAGAGTTGTTGTCATCTCGATGAATTGTTTAAATGGGATACATATCTAATTTTCGTTTTGTAACAGCGAACAAAATGTGCACTTGGTTGCCATGAAATCAAATCAAATCTTGTACGTGGGAGTCCACATCTTGTCCACATCAATAACAAGCAATTGTAATCTAAAGGCTTTGTAATGCCAGTAAAAATGAATATATAAAACAATTTGAATAAGACACATTCTGTCGTAATTTTACATCGGTTTGACGAACCTTTTTTTAGGTTTTTGGCTGTAACTCGGCCTCCATATTTATGAATTTTTTGTTTATTGAAGTTAATACTTCATCTGTGGAGTCAAAAATGAAGCTCATAAATCTTTGAATGTTTGTATGAATTGTTTCACTGCCCATAATTGAAGATTCGGCTATTATGCCAAATCAAGTATTTCGAGAAAAAACACGTTTATGTGTTGTTTTTGTGTTCGTCACCAAATTGTAGCCACGGCAATTTTAAAAGGGAATGGGATATCAGTTGTTTGGTTTTTCGCATCGGCAGCCAAAACTAAACTATATCTTAGTGAGATTCATGTTTCGCAGGATGTGTTGGAACATCTTCTACCACCTGGGGCAAAAATCTCTATTTTGTCAAAAGTAGATGGTTGCCGTTTTTCAATGATGAGCAGTTTATGAAAGCCATAAACTGTGTAGAATCCAATCATAACATTAATTTTGCCACCATTTAAGTTTTAAAATTAGTAACCAGCCCGGAGAATGTGTCAATAAATGTATTAAATAAAAATGCTATAAAAATCAGAATATCAACCCTATGGCATTGAAATGGATTGTACAGGGTTAATGAGAAGCATTTAAAACTTACCTGTACTCTCAGGTTCTTCAACGCTGGAAATTTAGCTAGCCGATCAATGTCGTCCCAGTTGTTGATTTTAGCATTGCTCAAATTGAGCAACGTTAAGGTCCTACAAATTGTTAGGAAATAAATGTAAATGTGTAAATTTGATTCACCGATAGAATGCTCTTTAGATACTTACTTGAAGTGTTCATGACTGTTTGGAGTGGCAGCCGAATTTGACTCGTTTGTTTCATTTTGGGCAGAAGTGAGTGATCTGAAAATAGGTTTTTTAAATAGCCATCCAAGAATTATATTTCTACAGAGTTACTACCGTAGGGGACAATCCGCCAGCACCAGCGCTTCTAAGTTGGGAAACAAGCGTCCAACGCGGCATATTTCACTCCACTCGCTGATGTGATTTCCAGTCAGATGAAGTTTTTTAATACCATGGTGGGCTTCAGTTTTCTTACAAACGGCATGTTTCTTGTCTTGACTAGACTGAGTTGAAAAGCTTGAACATTGGCAGGATTCGCTTTCTCCTGAGGCAGGTTCCTCGGCAGTTTGACACCCGTTGGCATCTTCTTCTGTGGTATCCAGGAGCACGTGCGTATAATCGTTGAGACTGAGGTGCAGCTCCTCAAGCACGGGCAGTAACTGCAACAACGTTTCAACTCCGTACCATTCGAGTTTGGTATTGTTGAGAACCAAGCTGCGCAGTCGATCCATCTTCCACGGTTGAGGAATTTCGATTGGACCACCCAACCGGTTGAGACTCAAGTTGACAAACTCAACTCGCGGCATGTGTGACAATATTCCGAAAACCTTCAAAGTGAAACAAATGTTTATTCATGGACTGGACTAGTCAACTAATGATCAACTAATTATTACCTCATCCCAGTCTTCCAGTTTATTCTGGGCCAGATCCAACTCCTTGACGGTGCAACATTTCTGGCGCAAATCTTCCGGCTTGCCCGCCTTGTCAATGTTGCAGTCATTTAGAATCAGCAATTCCGGGACGCTATTAAAAGAAAGATTGCTTTACATTAATTCTTGCCAGTAATATAGTCATACTTACCTTAGCCTTGGTGGCAACTTCGGTACAAATATCGAAACAAGCGTTTCGTCTATTTTTTCTCGATGATCCCCAAACCCGTACTTGTTTTCCAGTGCTTCTAGTAAGGTTGGCATTTTTGCTGTGATTAAGAACAAAAAAAGTTATTAGTGCTATGCTATGACAATAGCAAATAGTAAAATTTGTAAACAAAACGCATAAAAAGTTGGAATAAATAAATAAAAAAGCCAACTCCTTTGCCAAATTTATGAGAGACTTTGCAAATGTCAGAAAAAGTTCTTTTTTTTGGTTTCATGAAAATATTAAACCAATTATTTTAAATTATAATGCAAAATCCCATGCGACCTCGGTCCCACCAAATTTGCAATATTTCTATTTTTATCTCATTAAAAGTCAGTAAAAAAACAACAAGCGTACTCCAAGATTCGTCCCGTAGCCCTTTGGATGGGAATTTAACTTTTATCACTGCGCCACGAGGATTGTATCCATCTATTAAAAAAAACTAAAATAATGTTAGGAAGACATCAACGGCCTTACGGTGGATTAAGTTACGTTTTTAAATGAAGCCCTTCTAGAAGCAGAATGGGCTGTTGAGAGTTTAAAATCAACAGAAGTTTTTATTTGTGAAAAGTTCAAAATTACATTTCTGGAACTCATTTTTGTTCTTAGGATTGAAAAAAACCCCTCTGGTGTCGATGAGCAATTTGTATGGCTCATAGAAAAATTCAGTGGTGAGGAAGAATAACCCAAGCTCGTTGACTTTATGATATGATATATGATATGTTTTATATTGGAAAGGATCTTCAAGTCTTTGAAAAACATATGTGAAAGATGGAAGGAATGAGAAAGGAAAAATCAGCTGGGTAATTTACTTTTTTTTTTCAAAACATGCAAAACAATTTTTTTTTAGTAGAAGTCTCGAACATCAGTAAACAATCTTGCGTTCCAAAATGCTGCGCAATACTTTGAGAGCTTTCCAGGTTCAAATCATTAGTGTTTCCTCCTTCGCTACTTTTACTCAACTTAATTTTTGTCACTGGTCATAAATTGCGAGCCGTTAAATTATTTCAAAACAAATAATCGAAACCAATTCCACTTAAAACTGTCTGACCTAAAGGAACTGACTCGCAGTTCCTCTCGTTCAAGCGTTCAAGGTTGGCGCGGTGATTTTTTTTGTACATAAAGACTTGAGTACAGAAAACGAAATACCAACCACCGACTGCCAGACCAAACGACGTCGCTTTGGACAATTTCGGCCTTTTCTATTTATTCGCATGTCAGGTTAACACGGTTCACTGATACATTTACATTGTTAAATGATTTTGGAGGTGACGTGAGACGACGACTTTTGTAATTTTGCACCTCCACACACCTTGCTTCATGATGCATCTTCACACACTCCGGTTTGTCGCTGGTTCAAGAGAGATAAAATTTACTCCAACGGTCATCAGCTGTTTATATGTGTGGGTTATCTTTGTGTTGGTTTGCTCTATGGTGAATTATTGAATCGAGCTGGTTGATTTGTATTTAATTGCCATTACTCAGCAACAAATTTGATAATAACTTTATCTGCTGCAGGTGCATACTATTCAGCTTCGTAACTTTAACCACAGACTTTAGCTCAAATAAATGAACATTAGGGTAACGTAGTTATCAATGAGGCACTTTGGGTTTTCAACTTTCAATGATATTTTGTATTTTTTCCATCATTATTTTATAATGAGCATTTTGTTGCATTTTCGTTCGATAAAAGTGTTGTAACATTGACCAAAATATGACAATTTCCGACCTCTACAGCCAGAGTTATGTCTCTGTCTCATTGTAGACGCTCATGGCAGGAACCAAATTTACCAACTTGAAGTTTGAATTGACAAAAGTCAACCTAAAAAGTATTTAAATTATATAAAAACCTTATATAACTTTATATCTTTGGTTAAATAAATTTAAAACTTGTTGTGTGGAACTCGTTGCAAAACTTGATTTTTTCAGCACATGTAGGACTCGTGCTGAAAAAATCCTCTTTTTACAACTTGTTGCATAAACTACTATTTTCAAAACTTTTTTTTCGTAAAATCGCGATAACTCGTGATGTTTATTAGCAAACCCTATATGTCTATAAATCAAAATTTTTGTAAATGTCTGCGCTACAACTTTGTACAACATTGTTACACTCTAAAAAATAACCCTGCAAAGTTTGAAAAAAACACGACATTTTTAAATTGAAAAATTTTGTTCAAAATGAAAAAAATACCCTTCTGGGTCAATGTAGGTTCGAAAAGTACATTAAATTTCACATTAAAAGACATGTTCCAAAATGTTTTACAGTCGAGTAACGGAAAATTGTAGAATTTTTAAAAGGCTCTTTTTTGTTTTCATGACAATATCAAACCAATCATTTTAAATTAAATTCTAAAAGACGTAAGGTCACTGAAATATATTTGTCTTGCTTTGCTGGCATCAATTAGTATAGGTTCACTCAAATATAAAGTTAAAATGAACTTATCTTAAATATTGAACTCGATTGGACTTTCAAAACACAAGATCTACACACAAAAAAATAATACTTCTGAATGTTACATCATTTATGAAGTAACACTTTTGCACGTCATAAACATTGAAATTTAAATATAATTTGATGTAAATTTGCAACAAATTATACGTAAAAACATGATTTTAAGTGTGATTCAACCGTTTACGTCGGATCTCAAGTTTACATGTAATTCATTTTTTCCTTGTCGAGTAAATTCACATTTTTTTCTGTGAGATACTTAATATGTCAAGAAATGTGATAATAAATATTTACAAGATTTTATGCCAACCCGAGCAGACGGAAATCACTTGGGAATATTTTTTTTTGATATTTGAAAATACTAGGCCAATAACATTTTATGTTATTTGTAACAAGATTTGTAATTCGTCGTTATGATTTTCTTGTTACTGGATTGTTATTGTAATAACAGACTAATAACATTTTTAGTTATTCTTCGAACAAATCTTTGTTATTATTTTTTGTTATTTTTAAAATCCGATCATCTCAATAACAGTTTGAGGTATTCTTCCATAAACAAAAAAAAATGTTAAAAAAACGATGTTGACTTCATAGCTCTCGACCACTATTGCTCCCTTTTAACCACAAGGACTTCGCCGCCCTTGGCTCCTAAGTGTTTGAGTACGGCACAGAGCGAAGGCGCCGGATACCCATATTTACACTCAGAAGTTTAGAGATTAGAACCAGCAACCTCTGGATTGTGAATCCAGTGCGCGGTCCGATTGATCCACATGGGCGGCTTTCAACCAATATAAGGCCAGTAACACATTTTGTTATGATCACATAAACTGTTAACAGTCATCCCACATATTCGGAACACCCACAAATTCGGAACACTTTTGTGGTAATTTGTCAATAGAATGCAAAATACAACTTTTCTGCCGACCCTGCTATTTTTAAGGCCTTTATTTGGACATTCTCTTGCTATTTCACCAGTAAAAGTAATATGTACTTTTCAAACAAAAACTGCATTTCAAGACTATTTTATCCAGAGCAGCAAAATACTGCCTCCAAATTGCCCGTTCCATGATTGTGGGATGTTATTGTGTCTCCCACAATTGTGGAACACCTGAATTTAACTGATATTTTCACAAAAAAGTTATCAGACCATTCATAAAACATCACTAACCATAAGTTCTATTGGTTTCAGAGTGCAAAGTCATTATTTTGCAAAAAATATGTACACCTGGAGAGAAAAACAAGTTTGTTTACATCGTAAGAAAAAAGTGTTCCGAATTTGTGGATTTCAATGGTCAATATTTTTCTTCGAAAACTTGATATAAATCGTAAAAATGTACAGCCGGTCTATACATCAATCGAAAGATCGCAAGAAACGCTTTCACATGAAGGTAAAAGCAAATCATTATGTTCAATTATAATTATATTTATATGATTTATTGAACATTGGCCGATCTGTAAACTGTTCCGAATATGAGGGATGTGTGTAAACCCTTCAGCAAAAATGGATTTTTCAAGAAGATTTCATAACACTTTCTGTTATTTTAACAGTATTTGTTATTGAAATGGTATGAATTTTGTTATTACCGTCTCCCGGGAACAATGTAAAACAGAGCCCAGGAGCCACATTGAGGCCTGAGATAGTTGATTTTTTAATCAAGAATTATCATTCAAATCGATTTTGAGGGAAACGAATCATTAAAGAAACATAATAGATAATAGTAGTCTATGCAACGAGTTGCAAAATGAAGATTTTTCAGCACGAATCGTGCATCTATCCAAGGAAGCTCTAGAGATTGAAGTGGTGACTGGTTTGAAACCAGATCCAGGAGTATTACGGGAGTCATGACAGCGATTCGTTTTGCTGCCTGTTGACTGAGGAACAACAGTTGCTTAAAAAATCTCTTGTTGTTCTTAGAGAAGCATTCTAGTGTTCACTCAACCGTGCAACTGGAACTGTGCCATGTGTGTGGCGACGTTGGTCGGTGAATGATTCATGCGTTGCATTGTTCGTTCGGTTTCAAACAATCAAAACAATCACAACAGCCAGCAGACACAAACACTCCCACACTCACAAGTCTCAATGCACCCTTATTTTATTTCTCGCTTTTTGCAAAATGCTCGCGTAATGAACAACTTGCTGAGCGCGCGCGCATTCCGTTTGTTGTATGTGTTTTATCGAGAAATTAAAAGTGAGAGTGTGTGCAACATGGAGTTAAACTTTCTGTGCAGTTGCTGTGAAGGTTCCCATGGCACTTTGAAAAATTTAACTCCATGTTGCACGCACACACTCTCACTTTTAATTTCTCGATAGTTCTTAGTGTGTGTTGCACACGTTGTCTCTACACGTTTGTTTTCAGTTCACTTTGGTGGTGTGTAGTTCTTTTCTGCATGAAAACCACCGTCGCGTTGTTAAGGGTTGAATGGAAAAATTGGTTTCATCGGCCTTGCAGATCTTTAGTAATTATAGTCAACGAATATTCTAGCTACCCACAACTAACTACCCCTCCCAAGTGAGTTGCAAGTTAGTGCTGATTATATTGCTTTAGATGTACCTTTTGTTTCACTTTAACGTTGGTCACCAATTGGTTCTATCGAAGGTCATTCAAAAATGAGGCACCTATTCCGTTGCAAAATTGGTCACTGATAACTGATTTGAAAGTAATATTATAGTTTTAATTTTTTTTCCGGACACTACGACAGTACCGCAGTTGTGTAACTTCACGAGGTGATTTCACTTCTATTGCGCGTTATTCTAGCGGATAGAGAGATCTATCGCACGGGTTGCAAATAGATATTCACTCGGCATAGACGACCAGCAGCGATGACACAAAGATATTGGCCTGTATTTTCCGCTCTCTTCACTGTATTTATTTTTGCTCCGAAGTAAACCTGTTTAACATTGAAACTGTAGTTATTACAAAACTGTAAGACCAAAATAGAATCCGTAGGTCAAGATTTTCCGTCTCTCCCTTTTTTCAATACGGAGGGATTTTACTGCCAAGCGAACCACCACTGAACACAAGGTCAACACTTTGGCCACCGTCTGAGTTTCGTTGTTTTAGTTTTTTTCGATTTCCTTTCAGACGACTCGAACCAACTTTTAACATTGAAGCTCCATGGAAAAGTGTTATTCACACACCCTCAACTGGCTGTGGGCTATGGGACAATCTTTTTGTTGCTGTTTTTTTGCTACACTTTTAACAGACTCGCTTTGAATCGACGACACATCTTGCACGGTACGCAAGCAGAAGGAAAATAAACGCTCGACTCACGATTTTTGCTATTCCCACCAGCAAACACAAATCATAGACGATACTCTATAGTAAACACGTGTCACTGAATCGTGGTCCAAAACAAGTGACCTCTAGCTGGATCAATCCCCGGTCCCATACAAAAAATGTATAACTTTATATAACTTCCAATCCGTCAATCCAATGTCTTGAATGTTGGTCTATGCACCGAACATATGATTCGTCGACTGAAACTCAAACTAATGCAGTTCGCTCGTTCTCTTGTGTTCGTTTGTACACGGCGCAGAGGTGAGAAAAAAGTAAACAAACTGGCTTCTTTGTGTATGAAATTCATATGGCTAACTAACGCTTTACATGGAACACAAAGGTCGTCATTGTGGTACAAAAATTCATCCATTCTGTACATACAGCGCACCGACAGTTATCGACCAGAGGCGGTTGGAAAATTTGAGTAATTTGGCTAGAGATTGCCCACACGTTGTTAAGGTCAAATCTGATTTAATCAGATATTTTATAAAAACAGGTGTTCTAGAACGTTATTGTTTAAAAAATGCATGCTTTTCAAATTCAAATAAGGCCGTTGCAAAAAAAAAAATAATAAATAATAATAAAAAAAATTCAACGATTATGTCGCCCCCCTCGAGTGATATATAGCAAGCAAGTTTCTATCAACAGTTTTACAAAAAAGCTGTAAGGCTGGTACAAATATTTTTCAAAGTTTTTGTCACCCCCCCCTTCAAAATTGGCCCGAAAAATCAGGGGGCAAAAACAATATTTTTACAATAAACTTTAAAATTTCAATGAAAATTCAAGTGCAACCAGCTGAAATCAAATTAAAATACATTCTCCTGCGTTTAAAATAATTTTTAGCATGTTTGGGTTTATTAAAAAATCTTAAGATTTTTTGAAAATTTTTGATGCAAAATCTTTTTTTTGGATTCAATTTTTGTTTTTGTCAGATCTTACATTTTTTGAAAACTAATGATTGCAAAACAACTGAACTAGTGTAAAATGCATTTTAAAACACTTTTTTCATTTAAATGTGAAGACTATGGCTTGTTATTAAAATTTTTATATTTTTTTATTTTTTTGCCCCCCCCCCCCTTGACCTCGGCCTGGGCTGAGGGACAAAAACTTTTTTAAATATTTGCATCGGCCTAATAATATTGTGAAAATCAGATACTTTGATAGGTTATGCGCAGGTGCCTGCCAAACATACGACAATTTTTCCTATATGACAATTTTTCCTATATGGCTAATTTTTGACATGAACATAACTGTAATAATATAAAAAATGTATTTTGTGATATCAAGAATTGCTTGGCATAGCTTAAAAATTGAACAGACTATTCTACTTTAGTCCCTCCAAAAGCTAACACAAAGGCGCTCCAGCCAAAGCTCCTATGTACAATGAACGAAAACAAATAAATCGCACTCACTTAGTGAATCCTGTTTTGCGAATATGGAAACTTGAAAACGGAACATGAACGTTATTATTGCTTGCGAATCGGTTGAATTTTTATTCACCTTAAAGATCGAAATGCCAACTGAGAGTACACTACATTTTAGAACACTTGTAAAAATTTAGACTTTTTTACAGGACATTTTATATCGGTAGTGACATTTGGTTTATCAAACCTACCACTGCACACTCGATTGAAAAAAAGGAAAAGAGGGTGATTTTATTAACTTGCATAATCTTATCTCCTTTGATTTGTTGTGATTTCTCAACAACTCGACAACTGAGGCGAATTGGGACTACAGCTAGCTTTAGAGCAATGTGACAGCATCAAATTTTGAAATGAATGTACAGTGTACAGTGTACATTTAGGGCGAATTGTTTCGAATAGAACAGACACAGATTAATCATGCGCAATAAGTGCATCGATTTCCAAATTTTAAGTTTGAAAGTGCTCTAAAACCTACTGTCCCTATTCAGATTGTAATGCCTTGAGGCAATTAGGGGCTGTAGTGTCTTGGGCAAAGTTGTAGAGGAGATAATTTCATGAAAGTTTGTCCAAAGCGCCAAATTTGTAGCTCTTAATCTACTCGAGATATAAGCCATTTTTGCAAAAATGGTCCAAAAAAGCACTTTTTTGGTGATAACTCAAAATGTTAGCATTTTAGCGGCCAACTATGTTCTGAAGAGTTGTTTATGACATAAAGTTACACATCTTTGCCGAAGACAGCAAAATTTGTTGAGCCTTTATTGAGAAGTTATTACCATTTTTAAGTGATTTTGAGCCTATTTTCAAGTTGCTATGTTTTCAAAATGGCGCATTTTGGCGCAAAACCGAACAATACACCTCAAAGTACACACTTTCAACTACTTTCCTGAAACTATCTCCGTGTCTATTTTTAGATATCTCAATTTGAATTTGACGGTTTTTGAATAATTTGTTTATAATTTTTAAGCGGAATCTTATTCAAATCGTGGTAATAATCGGAATATTGAAGGGAAAATTGATCGATTTCTGTGGAAATTACTTTGTCTATGGAAAAATACGACAACCTTTCTAAAGTGACCAAATATAAAAGGAAATTCTTAATTTTAAATACGAACAATTATTTAAAATTTTCACTTACATTATTTTTGGGCTAAACGTGTTTTTATTCATAATTTTAGAATGTGTGTCATAACATTAAGCATAAACAATGTATTTTCGATAAATAGATCAATTTACCCTTCAATATACCGATTTTTACCACGATTTCAATAAGATTCCGCTTAAAAATTATAAACAAATTAAGCTTCATCCATAAAGTACGTCACACTAAATTTAGCCAAAATTTACCCCCCCCCCCCTCCCCGCCTTTGTCACGCTTTTCCTTTACTTATAACACGCAATGTCACACTTATTCAGACCCCCCCTCCCCCCTAGAGCGTGACATACTCTATGGATGACGCCTTAATTAAAAACCGTCAATTTTTTTTGACAATTTTTGCAAAAATGGCGTTTATCTCGAGTAGATTAAGAGCTACAAATTTGGCGTTTTCGACAAACTTTCATGAAATTATCTCCTCTACAACTTTGCCGAAGACACCAAAGCCCTACAACGTCATCCAACAAAGTTAGTTTTTGGTTGACACCCTGGAAGGTCGTCACCCTGTATGTCAATAACTTTAAAAGATAGCCCTTATCAAGTACAACAACTCTTCCCAAGACACCATTTGGCTAGGACGTCAAATAAAGGAGTTATCAATTTATTTCACTTAATTTTGCCATTCCGAACATTGTGCATTGGCATAAAATTGTCTTTTCCCAAAACTTTTTTCAAATGCATGCTTAAACTTTTTTTCTCGAGAAAGTTCTAACAACATTTTTTTTTATTCATTTAAAAAAATCTGAAAATGCAAAAGACAAGTTTACGCTATTCCTTCACAGATGGCGCCATATGTATTTCAGCATTTATTTTACTTTAAAAACTCCCGAGATGGCGCTTATTAAATCAATTTTCAAGGATACGCCTTGTGTTTTAGTATGTTCTTTTAACACTGGAATGCTCAACGCATGTCCAACATTCACGGACGCCCAAGCCTCCCAAAAAAGGTGGAACGATAACTTCAACTCGCTGGTTCTCGGGCATTACTCAACCAATCGGGACGATACTCGTTTCCAGTGATTTGTAAGAATGTCTAGATGATCTTAAAAGTTTGCAGAACTTGATTTGAACAAATCTGTAATTTCTGCGACCGAAAACATGGAACTTCTTTTATACGCGAAAAATAAAAGTTGGAACGATGTTTTTGATCGCAAAAATTACAGATTTGATCAAATTAAGTTTTGCAAAGTTCTAGAATCATCTAAATATCCTAACAAATCACTGGAATAATGAATCGTCCCGATTGATTGAGTAATGCCCGACAAAGTTGATGAAATTCTGCGCCATGTGATGGACCTTCGCAACGAGATTACCGTACTCCGCAATGAGAATGCTGGCCTGAAACAATCACTTATCTGCGGAAACCAAGACCGTTGCCGATGCTGTAGATCGAGCTGAGCGTGAACTAGACAATCAAGTCAGGACGAAATTATCTGCTAATGCAATAATACTTGGTATTCCTCGGCAACCACAAGAAAACATCGATGAGATTGACGCAAAAACGTATGAATCGCTGGGTTACAAAACAGCAATTGCAATTGCACACATTTCATCATGTACCCGTATCTCTAACGGGAATTCAACGAGCCACCCCATAAGAGTTATGTTCAAAACACCACGCTGCAAGGATAGGCTCATGGCGCACAAGAAAGCACGTGGCCCGTTTAATGTGTCCCCGATCAACGGTGTCGACTGGACCTACGGCGCTAACAACAAAGTGACCATTCGTGATGAGCTCTCCCCATTATCACTGCGACTCTTTCACGTGTTGAAAACGCTCCAAACAACGCTGAAATTACGTTATGTTTGGCCAGGGAAGGATGGAGCTATAATGGTGAAACAGGACGAGAAATCGACAGCAGTTGCTGTCTATTGCCGCCAAGGTGTAGAGAGACTCGTTCGTAGCAGCCACCCACAATAAACCACTACAAGTTAGTGATCGTGTCAGGACTCCCCAGATTGCTGTATTTGTTCGGAGTGATCTGCAGCTGAAAGTCAAAAATAATACCGTCAATGAAGGCTATCACCACATTGGAATAGAGATCAACACTGGCCGAACTGCTGTTACCATTCACGGATTCTACCGACCTCGTAGTCGGGCGGTCGTGCCACAAGATTCATTTCATCGATCGAAGAGATACTGTAAACTGCCAACCTAGATGCTCCCCTTTTCCTCGTTGGCGACATGAATCTGCCAGCTAACAACATAAACAATCGTGAGTTTCGTAAGTACCAAGCCCTGCTAAGCTCCTATAACATGGCCATGTCAAACACACTGGTTACTAGACCTAGTAGTAACAATGTGTTGGACCACGTGGTTTGTAGTAACCGTGATTCCCCACGTGTCTGCAACTACGAGATTGACTGTCCGCTAAGCGATCCCAGTTACGTTTTAACGACCTTCAAGATGAAATTTGACCGGGTAAAGAAAATGCTATCAAAAACGTGGGCTAATTATCAAGCCGTCGACCAGCAGTTCCAACAGTTCCTACAGGAGTCAAACGGGGGTGACCTCGAACCCCATGATCGATTGGCAACGCCCACAGCTCGGTACAGGCAACTAGTTGGAAGCAACTCAAAGACGACAACAGTTGAGGTCAAGCTGAAAAGTGATTGCTGTCCCTGGTACAACTTCGATGTTTGGAAGCTTGGCAAGATACGGGACAATGTACTCCGAAGAAGCAAAATCAACCGGCACGACCAGAAGGCTAAAGGACGCGAAAAAAGAGCAATGACTGAGTACTATACAATGGCATCTTCAGCTCCACAAATCCGAAGGTTCTTTGGAGAAGGATTAACGAGTTGCTGGGATGCAAAACCAAGGAGTGCCCGGCCCTCACGCTCCATGTGAACGGCATGGAGGGAAATTTACAAATTTGCCGGGAAACGGAAAATATTTTTTTCCCGGAAATCCCGGGAATTCCCGGATTTTTTTTCCCGGGACGAGAAATTGGACGCTCTACATGAAAGACGACATGAAGCTAATTCTGAACTATCTGGTAAACAATCTTCTCGCATTGAATCTTGGGAAATCCAAAATGATTATGTTTCGGCTTAAGAAACTTCCTGCGGTGGTGAGCAAATCATCGAAGAAGTTTCAACTTTTAAGTACGCTGCGGTGTACTAAGAAAATTGTGCAAGACTGTCCCTCAACACGTCCTGCTCAAGATCTACTACGCTTTTATTCAAAGTTGTTACCTGTATGGAACAGTCGCTTAAGGGAGTGCACACAAACGGTCGATACAGAACAACATCCTGCCTATCCTAGGAATGTACACAAAGAGAATTGCTGTCTTAATGATAAGATCCTGAAGGCATTTCAGCACAGCTCAACACCAACATGACACCAGATCGTCGAACGAAATCCAACGGCAGCAGTTCCGGACGGAATTAGGTCGAAAAAGATTCCCGATTTGTGGACCGAACGTCTTCAACAGATTACCTGGGAATATCAAGTACCTAAGCAATAACGCTGACTAAACTCAAGCAAGAAATGGTACTGAAAATTCGCAGTGAAATTAACAACGTTCCGTAAACTGGGGTCAATCGGGACTTATGGGGCGAATTGGGACAGCAGTTTTAACCATGTTGGAGCACAATATTTGGATTTTTCTTTTTGGTTTCGGTTAGAACAGACTCAGGTCAACAAAATGTGTACATCCATTTTCAAATTTTAAAGCTTTAAGTGCTCTAAAAACTGCTGTCCCTATTCAGACTGTAGTCCCGATTCACCCCAGATTACGGTTCTACCCCGTTGATAAAATTTTAAAGTTTTAAATAGCATTATCTTACTCCCCTTTAAAAGAACAAAAGTTCATTAGGGTAGTGTAAGCCGAATGCAAAGATTAGATTGAATCAATAAAAACAAAAAAAAAAAACTATTTTCAAAAAACTTACCTCAGAAAAAAAAATTGGTATTGATCCGACAGTTGGTTCAAAAGGTAGAGCTGTGTGATTTTTCTTTATATACAGAGTAAATTTCTCAAAAAAGGTGAGGGACCATACAGAATCCTACTCCCCAATGATTTATTTACAATTCCACTCGAATTTATCTTTCCAACTGAGTGTTCACGACTCGATCAAACTTCTCAAAAAATTTTACGTCGATTGGATTCCGCGCTTTTATTTGAGAGCGTTTGACTTTTTGCCTTTCATACAAAAGAAAGGTTTAAGGTTTGCTTTTCGAAAAAAAAAACACTTTTCTCAGAAATCTTAAAAAAATCGTGCACGGCGGGGAATCTTCCCAGAAAAAAATCTTATTACTAAACTGAAGGTTTTGATGCGCTCTTTCGATTGAATTAAGGCCCGAACCCCAGAACTCAACGTCTGACTTTTGAGAGCTCTTTTTCTGAAATACTTGTGCGATGTCTGTATCCGCTCTTAAACATTTGTGTCTTCCATCATTGGAAAACCGCTCGTAAAACCCACAATTTTATATTTCAGATCTGTAGCCGTAAATGTGGTCAAAAATTAATTGCGCCAATATATTTGTCGGAGTTTCATCATTTTGTAAGAAAGGCTCTATTTCACCTCTGGTGATATTAAATCGGGTTTTACCTTTAACAGTGATGCTTATACTCATGATTGGAAAAATTATGCGATTGAGTTGATTGAAACAAGCATTTATTGTAAGAGCAATTCCATGTCAAATAGGGAATCGGTTGTACCCGACCCTCTCCGATTTCAATGAAACTTTGTAGACATGTTATCCTAGGCATATATAAGCCATTTCGACGGTAACATTTCAAAAGACATCATGTACATTTTGACACTTTCTGGGTTATTGTATATTCTGAAAGTACTTTTAATAAGCTACCTCTCCACCAAAAATGAGCAAAAGTTACTTCAGTAAAGTCTGTTTAATCATTATTTTAAATAAAGTAACATAAACAAAATCTCTGCCATCAGCAGCCCCTGTTTATATAGCCCTGTCAACCTGTCAAACAAAAGGCTACATAAACCTCGTGACGAAAAAAAAGCAACATGAACAAAGCGCCATGTACATTCGGCGAAGAAAAACGAATCATAACAAAGCGCCCCCCTCAGTGACAGCAGGGTGATATCGACGTTGGTGATTTCAAAAGAAGTTATGTTTGTTTTTCTCAAATAAAATTACGGAAATAATGTTTTATTGAACATGGATGATCAAATATCAACAAAAGCAACGTTTTTCATCGTTTGTTATCATTAGAACATCTTATTTTGCTTTCATATAAAAATGGTAATTGAAAATGGATGCTCAACATTCAAATGCGTTTTTCTCAAAACGCATGGTTTGTACATGATGCTTTTTGAAATGTTGGCGTCGATTTTTGTGTATATGGCGCCAGTAACACTCGATATTGTTTTTAATGCCGAGCTCCCGTGGTCTAGTGGTACGGGTTTCGCTTTGTAAGCGGAAGGTCGATGGCTTGAAACCCATCTGGCGAGGCAAAAGGGGTAGGTGGCGGTCGAGAGGGGATTTCGGCTGCTGCGGGAATTGATTTGTCAAGTCCCAAGCCTCCCCAAAACCCATCACATCCAATCTCTCGGACGATCTGTTGGCGACTGAGTCTGAGCGTTGAAGAACTCTGCAGCAATACACAGAGAAGAGCTTCAAATGCTACTTTCGACTCGGTCACATGCTCTCAGGCAAAATTCGAGCTGAAGATTGGGCTATATGATCGGTAACGATCTCTAGATGGGTCAAAAATAAACGAGATTTCCCCACAATCTCGCTCATCTCCACGTCTTCGGATCGGTCTCTCGTGCTCGTGTGGCATGGCATTGAGTGATTGGTTTGGGGAATGAGAGGGGGCAACTGCTCGAATAATTCGTCAAAAACTGTCTCGCTCAAACAATAGCGCTACGGAAGACGATCGTTCGGCAGGCTGTGTATAGCAGCAAAACAGAAAACCTGAGAACAGATCATACTACAATAGATACGCAAGTGTCGCAGTGGTCCGTGTCTGTTCACAGTAAAAAAAAAAAAAAAAAAAAAAAAACACTCGATAATGACATTTTAGAAGGGCGTACGTGTTTTCAATATTTTTTTATTTCGTAATTCAAATATTGTTGTATCTCGAAGCCGTTGCATCGTATCAAAAAGTGGTCAAAAACAAACTTGTAAGAAATTTGACGGGCTTTCCGAAAAAATACACTGAAAGAAAAAAACACTCCACTTTTATGAGATTTTATGATTTTTAAGTTTAAAAGTCAAATTTGAAGGTGAGCCCACGATTTTTTTTCGTTCAAAATTTTTGTGAAAATAGCCTAAGATGTTACAAAAAGACTCGCGAAAAATGCAGGGTGGAGCAACTCACACAAAAAAAATACAAAAATCATTTACTGAAATTGTTTTTTTGAAAAGTGGCACATACGTCCAATTAAAATGTGGTCGAAGACAAACTTATGGGAAATTGGACGAGCTTTTCGATAAAAATATTTTCGAAGTTGAAAAATCATACAAAAATAAGCCCTTCTAAAATGTCATTATCGAGTGCTACTGGCTCCATATACACAAACATGGCTTATATATGCCTAGGATAACATGTCTACAAAGTTTCATTGAAATCGGAGAGGGTCGAGAAAAAAGTACCTAAAAAATTTCTGTTTTGGGCTGGAATTGCTCGTAAGTTTAAAAATTATTGCTCAAAATTGTGAGCATTTTCAGGAAAATCTGTAAAACTTTAAAAGCATTAAACTGATATTTTCTGAAAAAATGCGATCTTTGCCACATATTCTTAATTCCTTCAAACATTGGGTGCCAACAATGGGGGACTTCCGAATTTAAGGATTTCAAGGGTCAAAACCTAATCTAATCTAATCTAATCAGACCCTAGCGCAGACAATTTTTCGAAGGGATCCTGGAGAGTGCCTTAGGTTAGATGACGCCTCATTTATTAACATTTGTAGTGCGCCATTGCATTGAAATGCATTGAAACACCACAAGCGTTAAAGCGGCCAGGCCTACTGCGTAAAGCCGTATCGCAGAGATGATTCGTAATTGGGTTGAGTTTGAGCACTGAGTATTCGAACAACAACACAATTCTGAATCGACAGGGGAGGAAGAAGCGTGGGGACACACCACCATACGCTCCAAGATTTGGTTGTATTCGTTGGGAGCACCATGCTAAGAAGGTTTGGTACTCCGGGAGCCTCTGGGATGGAACATTGTATTTCCACGAATACTCGCCCTCTGTAACAGTAACGTCATGATTCGAAATCCGGACACTTAGTAGCATATCATTAAATTGTGATAGCTGGCAAAAAAAAATCATGTAATAAGTTAGAAATATCATCAGGATGTAGTATAAACAGTCAATATAAAGAGAATGAATGCAAAATATGTCTTTCCTAAAAAATTTTCCTCAGAATTTCCAAATCAAAATGACATGTTGTGCTTCGAATCCCGGACACCAAAAATTTCTGCTTTGCCTTCCCAGTGCTTCGGACGCCTATGAAATATTTCAGCAGAAATGTTTCACAGATTTGGTAATCACATGACTTAATTTAATTTAATTGTTTTAGCATTGGCCACAGCGTCCAAACATATTTGAAATGAAAGTTGATGTTAGAATTCATCAAATAACACAGTTTAGACAATAATTATGCGAACTTATATCCACGTAATTGATAAAACAAGATGAAGTGTCCGGGAATTCGAATCATGACGTTATAAGAGAAAAAAGAACGCTGACACAACGTGAGATGCTGTCAAACTTGACTTATATACGGAGCACGGCATTCGAATAGTTTATTTTGATTTGTGGTATAGTTGATACCTTACTTTATATTTCAAATCAACATACATTTTTACAAAAAAATATATAACGAAATGCTTAATCAAATAGTTTATATTTCGAGCAAATCTCTGCAAAGTGAAACGGCAAAGTTATCATCAATCTCAAATCGAGTAGGTGAAGATAATAAAACAATATACAATTGTGCGTTGTTTTATAATAGGTTAAAATGTATTTTGTAAAAAACTTCAAGCATGCTTTAGATTGTTCATCTACATGCCCTTTAAATGATCTTTACTGTATTTATTTTAGAAAATAGAAAATAAAATAAGTGTCAGAGGTCGTAATGGTTACGACTTATTGCAAACTAACTCGAGATTTGTTTCACTTATATATGTTCCATTTATCTTGCAGACAAAAGTAGTGGATGAGCTGATAGCATCGTATGGATTACTTGATAAATGTCATACAGTCAATCCACCAAAATGTAGTTCGAGCGATTTGCTGATATTCCACAGTTCCGATTACGTCGATTTTCTGAAGCGCTCCAATCAGGTAGATGACTTGAATGAAGTCACTGAAGAATTGGAAGAGTTTGGGATAGGTAATAGTTTTGTTAATTATTTTTCAACTCAATTGTGACCATACTTTTTACACCTCAGATTTTATTTTTAGCCTACGACTGTCCTCTGATTGATAGAATCTACGACTTTGTCACTCAAGTCGCGGGGAGTTCAGTGGCCGCGGTGGATGCCGTTTTGAACGGGGCAAAATTTGCCATCAATTGGAGTGGCGGTTGGCATCATGCGCAGCGAGATAAAGCATCGGGATTCTGTTATGTTAATGACATTGTGATTGGAATTTCAAAATTGAGATCAAAATTTCAGAAAGTGCTCTATATTGATCTGGATGTTCATCACGGTAATGCCGGGTACGGATGAGGGATAAGGTTAACGTTTGCATTTGCCTTTTATTCGTTCTTTCAGGTGACGGAGTGGAAAACGCCTTTTGTTCCAGCAAATATGTAATGACCGTTTCAACTCATTTGCACGAGGCTGGCTATTTTCCTGGCACCGGTAATGTCACCGACATTGGGATAGGTGCTGGCAGAGGATATACAGTGAACGCTCCATACGATCGGGATATTTCCGGAGAAATGTTCGTGCCGTATTTCACTGAGATAGCTCAAGCAGTGTACGAAACGTTTAGACCAAATGTATGCGTGATACAGTGTGGAGGAGATGTTATTTCTGGGGATCATCTGGGAGGAACGAATCTGTTGCCCGAAGACTGCATTAGCTGTGTAAAAAAGATTTTGGAATTTGAAGTGCCGTTCATATTCTTGGGGGGTGGTGGCTACAATATCATAAATACTGCCAAATATTGGACGGCATTAACGGCGACTATTCTGAACGTAGAAATTTCCAAGGACATTCCGGAGAACGATTTCTTTCTTGATTTTGGACCAGATTATGTGATAGACGTATGCAAGCGTAACGTAAAGGATAAAAATAGTGCACAAGATTTGTCTCAGAAAGTATGTATTATAAAAGGTAAGAATCAGATCAGGAAACTTAAAATGGTTGAACTATCACTAAACGATTCAATTTTTATTCTAGGCAATCTCGAGAGGTATGTTCGGAGCGCATCGTGATTTTTTTTGACAATGTACAATGAACGGTGTAATGCTTGTCCTAAATAAACCTAATGATACAATCATAGCTCTTCCTTCTTTTCCTTCTTCTTATCTTGTCCATCTGAAAGTGCTTCATACAAGCACTTGGGATCGTTTCCCTTCAGTACGGTTTCCTCGCACAAGTACTTGATCAACGGGACATCATCCTGCTTATCGTTGTACCATCGCTCGATCACTTCCTCGAAGTTTTCCACCATGGTTTCGCACTGCGTTTTCATCTGCGTGATTTCCGCGGACGGTTTGTCCCAAAGCTCGAGCGGGATGCCAAGATCCACTTTGACGCCCTTGTCGACCAGACCGTGCAAAGTTTGGAAGGTTTGCGACATACCCTTGGCGAACCGGGTGCTGTCCTTGCGCTCTTTGTGGATGTTGTACTCCAAAATGCGATCACACACATTTTCCATTGATTCCAGCAGGCGCAGTTCGCTCTTTCGATACTCCTTGCGCTTTCGTGGCTTCACATCGTCCACGTTGTAGCTGAAAATTAGTGTAAAAATCAGTATTAAATGGTGTGATGTTCTCGCAGGTTTTTTTTTTTAAATTGAGTTATAAGAATTACAAATTTGGGAGCGTTCTTTTATTACGTAACGCAGATGGGGGGAGGGGGGGGGGGGTGTGGGCCGTGTTACGCTTCATACAAATTATTTGAAATTTGTATGGAAATTTTGTTACGAGGGGGGGGGGGAGGGGGTCTAAAATCCGATTTTTTGCGTTACGTAATAAAATAATAAAAGCTCCATTTGTGAATTGATTATTGACTAATAAATTAAATTGAATTGAAATGATGACAACTTAATAAATGAGTACTCTTTCCGGATGATTTATAAAAACGCTCATTTCTAAAGTTTTATTCGAAAAGGGTCTTTAAACATATAAAACACAATAGCTTATCGAACTTTTGAGAAAACTCATATTTTAACAAATTATCCAAACTTCTTGTTGTCCACAAATGATTTCGAACAATTGTGCAGGAACGTTTTTCAAACATTTAATGTTTATTTTCAGCTTGATTCTTACCCCACTTCAATAACGTCGTGGGATTTGCCCGTTTCCGAGAGTCTGGCCTGCAGTTCGGTGGCCAATATTTTGCACGCCTCGCACTTACTGGCGTACCGAACGCCCTCGTTTTCCTCGGGCCCGCACAAAACGAGTGCCGGAAGCAGTAGGAAGAGTCCGACGAACTTTAGCATGGCTGACCCTAATTGGCTACAATGGCACACACGGAATTTCTGCGACTGATAAGGATTCCTCGAATATTCTGCGCTATGCACGCAGGCAGTTTGCCGGGTAGAAATCGGGCAAAATATCAACATTTACGTTGTCTACCGTCATTGGCCAGTAAAATGGCAAGATAATTTACATTAGAGAAGGTATGGTTGATTTCTATTCCCACAAATTAAAAAACGAACTGTGTATAGAAATTTACAGAAAAGTGGTCAAACGTCTACAAACAATTAGTAAAATTTGTAGGTGAAATGGTATAAATTACAAGGCATAATTCTCAATTTCTGAAATTAAAAAAGTTTAATTATCAAGATTTGGTCCGCCATACCTTTTCTAATTGACACCCTTTGGTAAAAATGACAGTTGGCGAGGGGTGAATCAAAAGTGGTTTGAAATTTTGGGCAAAATAAAAAGGGGAAACTGCGCGCCATCTATGGACAGTAATGTCTATGCACGTTTTTGAATAAGTCGTTTACTCATTTTTATACCAGCAGTTTCATTGACTTTCTTCAGCAAGTCTTCGTTAAATTATCCGCGTTCCGACTGTAACGGGCAAAAAAGCGAAATCCACAAATGAAAATTTTATCTAAATAACAATTTAGCAAAACGTTACAACACTTATGCCTCTATAAAAGTATTGCAAATTAAAAAAAACAATCATTATGTTTGTCATATTCGAGAAAAGACACACTATCATTGAAAATGACTCTCAGGCCCTATTAGGTAAAAAAGTGCGTTTAAGGGGTTACATACATGTAAATCGGCGATAATTTTTAGAGGTTGGTATCAAAAGATCGAAAATTTTATGCCCTTTCCGATGCCACATAGGTTGACTTGTGAATCGTGGACCGGTTCGGATGCCGGCGGATTTCCCGACGACGTATTACCGGGTTGGTACGGAATTCCAAAGAATAATCTATTCTATCGATACAAAGACCCCCAAAACGATGTTATATCCAATCCAAAATGTTTATTTAGCAATTCTATGGTAATATATTGACATTTAGTTAAATTAAAAGTTTGCAAAATTCAGTTTGAATAAGTTTTATATAGAATTTACAGAGTTATATAAACTTTTATACTAAGTAGTTAGTAAACTTTATATTCAATCCAAATTATTTTTTTAATCAGTCAAGGATGTCTATTTGGAGTTGGGAGACTGGATTTATGGGGATTTGTCAACAAATAACTTTATTCATGTTAATATTTCGAAAGGTGTACAAACTTTTTTTGCACCTTTTTGATTTTTGTAATAGTATTTGTTATATAACTTTTTATAGAAATCATCTTTTAATGAGCTTTTTGTAGCCAAATGTTCGGCATGAATTTCTGAAGAAAACGTAGTCCTAGGTTTCTGTCAAACTTTAAATTGTTAAATCCAGGTCAATCAGGTGAGCCCATAGTCGGGGTGGTACCTTACAAGCTTCACTAAACCTACTGACTAGAAATGGTTAGTACAGTTGAACTAATTCCCTGATTTCCGCCCAGGACTCTGTTTAAGACGTACAATTTGAAAGTGAGTGGTTGGGATCCGTTTGGAATCGCCATTTTGAGTTACGGCGGAACGGAGACACGAGTCGGCCCAGCCTGTTTGAATGCCATGTAGTTGCCGGTTGCTTCTTATCGTATAAAATACACCTCGCGCTCTGATCTGTGGCCCATCAACGATAAGGAGCGAGCTTTCGGGCAGCATCTGCCAATGAGAGACCCCTCACCCTGCTGTCACTCCGGCCATACCTGGACAGTGGGGATCGCCCTAACGAGGGTGGACGCATGAATAACCAAAAAAAATACATCATGCCACCCTGAAACCACATTCCCAAGCAAGCTCGCACACCGGAAATGCGGTGCCGAATTCCAGGCCGCGGAAGCAGTGGATTGCGCATGCCGGAACCACCCGCCAGCAGTCGTACCGGTGCGTTTCCCAATAAAACCCTACACACATTCACACGTAGTTTTAATAAAGAACCCCCCCCCCCCCTTAGTTGCAATACATATTTAATCAACAAAATTTAGTTTTTCATACAAAATTTAGTTTCGCTTACCTGATTAAAACTGTGACATAATTATTCCATAGTTTTTACTATCAATAAAAACAACAACAACAAAAATAACAAAAAATGAATAAAAAATAGTACAATACTTAAGAGCGAGTCCACGAACAAGTCATACCTCTTTGTATGGGACGTCGTTTGGACCTCACCAATCTGCCTGAAATTTTCAGGGGTTGTTTGTACATATAAAACTTGCATCAGGCCAAGATATGAGCACTCTAGGTCAAAGAAAAGTGGGGCAAATCGGAAAACAAAGTTTGAAGGTTCAAAAACGTCAAAAATCTTAAATAAGCTGTAACTTAGGCAAAATTCAATTTAATTTCTTAAAAAATGCAACAAAATGCAGGGAGAAGCATCTCAATTGGTTTAATCTAAAGGTAGGGGAAATATACCCATTTTAATCACTCTAATCCGTTCGACCAATTCTCATCACTTTTGCCGTTTCCGCTAATAAATCAACATTTTCAGATGTATCAACAATGGAGAGTTGCTTGCTCACTTTTATCTGAGATATTTATTACTTTGGAACAATCAAAAACACTTTATGAAAGCTGTAATTCATGATCAAAGTGCTGATAGGCCGATAATAGAAATAGGCTGAGAAAGGGTATAGTTCCCCTAGTTATTGGCATTTTAGTGAAAAAATAGCACAATTTTCAAACTCAAATAAAAAAGTGTTCTATCCAGATATTAACTCGCTTTGACCTGCAGCTTGTATGGGACATCTGGGACTACCATCTGAGACTGAGAACGCTTTGGGAAAGGCAGTTTAACATATTAAATACCGTCAGTGGGGGTGACATTGGGTCTGGGGGGTGAGATTGGGTCAAAGTGATTTTTTTACGGATTTTACCATTTTTCAGGTTATTCTCAATGAAACTGAATTCTGTTAAAGGGGTTGTGTAGGGGACATCTTAAGATGACTTCGCTGAAAAAATCTCGTTCCTAGAACAAATCCTGTTATTTTGGCAGATGTCTAAAGTTGGGGTACGTTTTTGGCTAAAAATAACCTCTCGAAAAATCATTTTTCTAATATTTTTGTTAGAATTGCTCGAAAACTACCCAAATGTTTGAAAATCTCCACTTCAAACATTGTAGCGTATCAATACAATTCCGTCGAACAAGAAACGCTGTTGGATGACTTGTTTTTACCATATCGTTGTATTTGAGCATCATTTTAGTTTCATTTGACCCAATGTCACCCCCTCTAAGGGGTGAGATTGGGTCAATTTTCAAACTATTGGCATTCATCAAAATCAAAATTTTGGGAAAATGTTAGTAAACTATCCAAAAACAAATCTACGTTGAAAGATTTTCGATGTTATTTAAATTGTTTTTGTTATTAAGAAATTTCGAGAGGTGTATCGTTTTTGACCCATAGTCACCCCCACTGACGGTAGACATTTTTACTTTTAGTGAATTTTTTGGTTGTTAATTTTTGCTCGGGGGACCCCTTAGATCCCATTTTCTGGCAATAATGTTATCATATTTGTGTTCCTGAGACAACTTCACAATAGAAACATGCATAAAAAGTTTATTTTTCCCATTTTAACTCTTTAAAAAATGAAAGTAAAAATAATCTTCGATTCACATTCAATAATAATCAAGTTCGTTTCCAAAAATACTAGATGACACTAGAAAAAAAGCAGCTTCTTAATTTTTTTACTTTCATTTTTTAAAGAGTTAAATGGATGAAAATAAATATTTTTATGCATGTTATTTATTGTGAAATTGTCTCAGAAATACGAATATTATATAATTATCGCCAGGAAATGGGATCTAAGGGGTCCCCGGAGCAAAAATTCACAACCAAAAAATTCACTAAAAGTAAAAGTGTCTATTTAATATGTTAAACTGCCTTACCCAAAGCGTTCTCAGTCTCAACTGGTAGTCCCAGATGTCCTCTACAAGCTGCAGATCGAAGCGAGTTGATATCTGGATGGAACATTTTTTTATTTGAGTTTGAAAATTATGCTATTTTTTCACTAAAATGCCAATAACTCCCTTTAAATTAAACCAATTGGAATGCTTCTCCCTGAATTTTGTTGCATTTTTTAAGCCCTTTGAGATGCATTTCGAATTTTGAAATAAAATTGAATTTTGCCTAAGTTACAGCTTTTTAAAAGATTTTTGACGTTTTTGAACCTTCAAACCTTGTGTCCCGATTTGCCCCACTTCCCGTTGACCTAGAGTGCTCATATTTTGGCCAGATGCTAGTTTTATATGTACAAAAAACCCCTGAAAATGTCAGGCATATTTGTGAGGTCGATGCGAGATGGGTATGCTTTGCTCGTGGACTCACTTTAAAAAAAAACTTTTCTACATATGTCAGCAGAAGAAAGAATTATGAAGATTGATAACATTATGCTTCGAGGAGTTGTAAGTTCATAAACAAACATAAATTTCTATACTTTCAGTTGATCAAAGATCATTATATTTTTTCAGTTGTCTTCTAAGTACATTCCTAATTGTAGTTTTACGGTAGAGTAGTTACAGTTTTCATTATTGAATCTAATGTTTATAATATTTGTCATAATCATCTTCATGTACATTCACAAAACGCAGAATTGCAGGTGTTCACCCTTATACACCTAAATACTATAAGAATTTCAGATTACCACAGTTTTAAATATTGTTGTTTTGCGCATTTAAAAACTTATCTTTGAAGTCGGCTTCTTTTTAGACTATATTACACTGTGAATTATGTTATTTTTGTTTTCGATACCAATTGGATGCATCTGTTGTTGGATTTTTTTTACAATACATTTTTATTTTTGAGAACATTTCGTTTTTATTCAGCTACACAAATTTGTCCGCTGATGGTTCGTTTTGTCTTTGTCGTTGTTCTATCTACATGTATCAATTCGTGATTTTAGTGCCAATGCATTGCGACTGCTCTCCACTCAATCATCGCTTGATTTGGTTTCCGTTGAATTTAAATCGAGTTTCATTCGACTGAGTTTGAGTTTTTGGTTACGTATCATGTTGTATCATTTCCCAGTCGAAAGTAAGATTTCGTTAGGCATATTCTTTCTTGTGGTTCTTCAATACAATTTAGTTAATGAAAGACTTAACTATGAAATAGAGTTCAGCATAGAAAATAAACTTCTGCATTTTTTTGGAATCCATGTGGTTGTCCTGCTAACACCAATCATCCTACCCGAGTCATTGCACTTTTTTGCATTCCACACTGAACAAGAGTTATTCCAAGAAACTGTTTGAATGAATTGAAATAAAAAAAAAACAACTTGTTCATGTGTTACACCGAATGTGGAACGAGGAATACGGCATATGTTCGCTACTGTTGGAATACTAATGTCATCCGGTTATCGAAATGGCCGACCCGTTGCTGCTGTTGGCCTCTGATCGCTGCCGGTCGATCTCCTGCGTTGGCGAGTGATGATGGTGGTAGCTTGCAAGCAGCAGATTATTCCCATTCGTGTCGCTGTGGTGGGGCGAGGGCAGGCCAACCCCTCCACCGTTTCCGGCACCACCGGACGAGGGATGGTGCAGAGGGTTTTGTAACCCGGCCAGCGATCGAACCTGCAGCAGCAGACCACTGTTGAGGAGCCGGGCTTGATGTTCTTGAGCTTTGGCGCGTAAGCAAGCGATGGAGTTATTCCTAAAAGAGAAAGATACATATTTAGCAAAATGGTTCGAACACACCAAAAGTGAATATATTGTGAAACAGTAGCACACCGCAAAAGATGCATATAATAATCTACAAAAATGGTCTAAAATGATGTTATACATACGACTACCGAACAGTACTAATCTTTCCTTCCAAATTTGAAGAAAAACCTACAATTTTTTGAAAAATTCAGTGTGCTGGGGACCCCAATGTTCATTCTTCCCCTCGAGTTGAGTATGGGAATAAATTTTGTTGGTCGGTTTAATCTGTATCGAGCTTAAAAACACAGAAAATAACCTATTTTGTTATATCTAATGAACATCCTGAAAAATAGATATTCATAAATATCTCATAACTGAAGTTAAACTGGTCTGCTGTTTAAAATAGCATTTGGAGTCCTGTTTAAACCTTTGAAAATGAATGTATGGAAACGATCTTTTATTACGTCACAGTTGTATGTAATTTCCAATAAGATAGGGTAATGGATCCATAAATCTCTCGTTTTTCAGTTGGAATCTGACAAAAATGATGAAAATTCCAAGATTCTTGGTTGACAACATTCACAACAAAAAAGGTAGAAAAATACCGGCATGAAAAATGGTATATATTTTTATATGACATTGTACAATTTCAAAGTATTCAACCAAACTTTTTGCCCCACTTCAATGCAATTGTTATATCGTTCTCATCCGTTGAAATGCTAAATCTAGCAGAAGTCGCGTGAGTGTACTCTGTAAGGGTTGCCGTCAACTGGGGCGCATCGAGACTATGGTCTAAATAGGGACAGCAGTTTGTAGGGCATTGAATATAGTCGTTTCAGACAAAAATTTCCCAAGCCAACCATGGATTGCTTCCCAGTTTCGGACATTTTTCCCTGATTCGGCTATAGCTTGATATCTGGAAAACTATGCATTATTTTTGTTGTTCTGTGTCTTTTATATCCGAAACCAATCAAAAATATCAAAACATTGTGTAGCTGACCCAATTCGCCCCATATGCCCGATTCTAAGGTAAACCTTATTGATAAAAGTTATTGAAAAACTTTTGAAGAGCTCAATTCTTTAAAAAAAACTAGACCAAATTTCTGGGGAATCGAGAGGCTTAAAATTTCCCATTCGTCACACTCTATTCGTATAAGGAACATATCTGACGGAGTTCTGCCAAGGCCGAAAGGAGGGTTGGTTTAATATATATCAGAAGACGATATTTCACCACAAAAACATAAATCCTATGTCTATCAAGGCTTTTGTAAAAATCGCCACTTCGTACACGTTTCAGCCCAAGGTAAAAATTCAGCTGCTTTCAGTCATTCAGATTTTCAAATCGTTAAAAAAGAGGGCGATAAAAAGTGGAATGGCTCGCATGCATTTTATTTAAGTATTAATAACGCATGGTATGGTAGCCAGATCTGAATCTCACTGCATTTAAAAATGAAAAGGCCGATTTTGAAAATAATTTAAACACTGTAACAATAAGTTCAACAAACATATAATTCCCTGTATCCTTTGCGGTGTGTACTACCTGAAGCATGCGAATTGAAATTCATAGTAATGAGTAGAAAAAAGATGTAGTAGTAAATATAAATTCAAATCACCGTATATACGAAACAGGATCGCGGTAGTCAACCCACCTAAACGCTTCGGGGTCGTTTTCGGGGTGATAACTGTTACCGGAGGTGGGACTGCTCCTGCTGTTGAGCTTGAACTCCTTGCTGTCAACGGGACTGTGGTGGTGAGCGGGATGCGCCGGTGGCAGGTGCGCTGCATGAGGATGATGGTTCGGATGGCCGACAAGTCCAGCGGCTCCGGGCGGGGACGTTCGATGCCGGGAGCCTGGCGGTGGCGGCGGAGGCGTTATCGATGCCGTCGACGAGCTGTTGATGGGCGAATGGGCCGACGTCGGGGACAGGTGCGAGATCACTCCTCCGGTGTTTGGCCCAAAGTGAGCGTTGTGACTTCCGGAACCACCACCACCACAGTTGAGGTTGTTGGGGCCGCTGCTGCTATTGTTGCTACCATTGTTGGTACCATTGGTACTGCCGCAGTTTGTACTTCCGGGTGGGTTGATCCCTGGTGACTTGATTGGTGACGGTCCGTGGTTGTTCAAACTCGAACCGGCACTTATATCACTAGCATCTGTTCGGGACTCCTCGCGGTCGCTGTTGTCCTCGGAGTTTTTTAGCGTCTCGGCGGCTTCCATCGATTTCTTGTGCATGCCTGAGAATGGAAAGGACATTACTTTCGAATCGTGCAAAGTTTGCGTACAAGCAAAAAGTAGTATTCTGAGATCATGCAAATTGCGAGATTAATGAAATAAACTTAGGATGAGTGAAAGTGAGCGTCTCATTCCCAAAGAAACTTGAATAATCTGGCAGTGAGATGAGCGTAGAAATAGAAGGATATTTACTTTTCATCTCCATACCTAGAAGCCATGGTGCAACGGATTCGTTCTCCTTTGCCGACTTAAGGATGGTTTCTGGCAGTGGGAGCGAGTGCCTCACCATAGCACCGTACAGCCCGTATTCGGCCATTATCGTACTCCGGCCCCAGCACTTTTCAGTCTTTCGCCACTTGGCCCGCCGATTCTGGAACCATACCTGTGGTCAAGATAGAGGGGGAAGAAACGTTTTAGGTACCGACATTGACACGTGGACATGGAACGAGGACGGATTAAGGATATTAATTATAACGGGGTTCTTTGTTTGCTTGTTGAGTCGTCGGCAGAAGAGCCACATGGAAATTATTAATATTGCACCCACTAATGCTCATGGATTCCACCAATACGTTCATTCGCATTCTTCTCCTCCGCCTGACATAAGATATAATATGCTGTCGTGGATTGCCCTTAATCGCATTAAAATTTACACACTTCAATTGAGTTGCATGCGCTTTCACCCATCTTCACCCCATCCATACTGAACAACCACAACCAGTCATTTGCTCGGCTGAAACGTGTGCGAATCGATTAGTTGGGATTTATCGGTTTCATTTGATGGCAGGTTTCGGGTTAGTGGGATAAGTGTTTCTAGAAATTTAAAGAAATTTAAAATTGTCATCTGGGGCGAATCGGGACACATGGGGCGAAAAGGGACGAAATGGGACAGCTGTTTTAGCCAGGTTCTTGCGCTATATTTTGATATTTTGATTGATTTTGGTTTGAACAAATTAGGAACAAATTTTCTGCATCGATTCCTTAATTTTAAGCTTTTAAATGCTTAGCTGCTGTCCCTATTCAGATTGTAGTCTCGCCCTAGTTGACGGGACACAAAAGAGTGGTTACAAGTGGCTCACTTTCCTTCCAGTAATTGAGCGGACCAACCAAATCTATTCATTGGTATTCTACCTGCAAAATAGAATCATTGAGGCCATTTTTGAAAATCTCTAGACTGTAGTCCAAAATTATTACAAGAGATCCGAGACATTTAATCCCGATATCGTGATCAAATTTCCATGCCAGAGTGACAACATGGAAAAACAGATTTTGACGACATTGTCGAAACATTCAACGCTCAAAATGTAACACATCACACCATCAGCCGAAAGAAACTCAAAACAGAAGCATCCAAATAGGCCTGCGCTGTTTGAACCACACGAAAGAAAAACATTTGAAACGTCAAAGTCCACTTTTAAGTGTTACTTGGAACTGCACAGAAATTAACTCCCACTCATGATACCATTCGAGTCGAGCATTTAAGTCGAAAATGGGATGCTGGCCGTGCTCCGGAGTCTGATGACGTGGCGATTGTTGCCACCTTTTGCGGGAAGATATTTGTATTCAATTTCTTCCGAAAGACCAACCGACGAAGAAAAAAAAGGAGCGTGATGAAAACGTCAATCACACTCCAATTTTGTGGTAGCAAGCGGCCCGGCCCGGCGCTCTGCCCTCAACAACTCATGGCAAGCCATGAGAAAATTTCTACGAGTACATGTGTGTGTGTGTGTGTGTGTGTGTCTGTACGTGTGCTTCTCATCCTCCGGCCCGCGACATTGACTTTTGACTTTGCACATTAAGCCGACAAGTTGGCCACCGCCGCAGCAACCACAGCATGCTTTGTCCCACTGCTGTCTGTGTGTCGATGGGCCTGAACCAAGTGAGAACATTACGGGGAAAATTGTTAGGTTTTTTGGTCTTTTTTGGGGTTACAAAACCCCGTCAGGCCATTCAAATATATACACACACACATTTGTGTCTGGGTTGATCATCAACACCTGGATGCTGGCAGGCTGGCTGGGTGTCGCTCTCGGTGCAGACTGTGTGTGGCAGCCTGGGTGGCACTGTCGTGAGTCGTGAGTGCTCTCTTCCATCCTTCATCTCCTCATTGAATCACTTAATTAGTAGGTGAAAAGTGGGCGACTTGCATTCAAATAGAATAATTGCTCATTGATGGAAAGTGTTTTTTGGGGAAATCCTCAAAGGAGAATTCATTTGAAGAACAAGTAGAAAAAATGCAAATGTAGTAATTCAAAACACTTACCATTTTATTTTATTAACTCATATGAACATTGTTATGGCAGTTGCTCATGTTTTTGGATACGAGGTCTGCTTTGATTGCTACAAATTCTCGAGATTATCAGGTGGTTTATAATGTTCTAGTTAATGAATGTCAAGCAAGGATTAAGGGGAGAAATAATTTGTTCTGTGTTAATATTTCGCGAGTAAACTAGTTACATTGATTTTTTTTAAATAAATGAGAAAAATTCGACTCCGCTTCTAAAAACTAAAAAAAACCATCCACTTTAACGACCCCCAATTCTTTTGTGGTCTCTATTCCAAGTTTCTGATTGAACCTAGGAGTCCAAGGGCTTGAATGGGGAAAACACTCAAACCTCTTTCTACTCCAAGGAACCTTCCACCCCAGGGTTCGAACTGACGACCTATGGATTGCAAGTTCAACCACCACCACCGATTCCACCGGAACGGGCTTGGTTTGGTGTGTTGTTTGTATTTATACCAAGGCAAGCCGACTCCTACATCTGGAATTAGTAATCGGCCTGACGACAACTAAGGCAGGGACCGACGTTTTACTTCCCCATCCGATGGAAGGCATTGCTTAAAATTTATTGTCTCAAAATCACCGTTTCTCTAAATGTGTTCCATCAAAAGTGCCACCTACACCGACTCACATTGTACGCAAGAGCGCCAACATCGTTCCGTCCAGATTTACACCTCATCATCGTCATAAATTGACCCAAAAATCATATTTCCAAAGCTACATGGCCTCGCTCGTTTGTTTTGATAACATCTAGATAAGTGTAATTGATAAATATTTACCCAAATCGATAAGCAACACTTTACTGCCCACTAGAGAGGGTACCACTTCTATAGTTTGTATCTCTTAACCACTTGAGCATGTCTCCCTTGTTGCAGTTTTCGGATTGTCCTAGGGAGGGAGAGAGAGAAAAGGAGCGGGATAGGGTGTGTGTAGCCGGAATCCCTATTTTCCAAACGCCGGCAGATGTAGGACACAAATCGGACTTTGGTTCCCGAGGAGGGTGAATCTCTTTATAGAGTCGCTACCAGCACAGGAGAGTGCGGTCCCGGAACGAAAATGATGGACTATCTGCTAGCAGAACTCCCGGCGACGACGACGACTATGCTAAACGATTGCGTGTGGTGTGGTGAGGTGGTCCTGCTGAAGGGGGAAGGAACCACGTCGAAAAAAGCCGTTTTATATGCTGACACGCGTTTTTTCGGGGGTGCTATGAATTTAGATGGTAATCATTAAGGTTAAATGTAGCGTCAATTTGTTTGGTTGTGTGTCTTTGGGGGTGTCGGAACAAGCCACTGTTGTTTATTTATTAATTATATTTGCTCGAGGAATGATTACTGCAACATAGAAGAGTAAGGGGTGTGTTGATGGACGTCTTTAGCACTTCAACAAGTTTTAAGACTGCCGTGTATATCAGGAAGATAGAGTGAAGAATAGGTTTGATAAAGATGTACAAATCAATTTAATTTGTGTGAGAAAAAAAATCATTTTCTAATTCTAACAACTTGTCTGGTTCATGCAAACCCTTAAAAACAGATCGTCGTTTGTGTGCACGGCTGCTGTAAACAGATAAGACGGAAAACTTTTCTTCTTCTGGTGCAAGATTTTCAATAATAATTTTTAGTACTTTTAATGCTTTTAACTTGCTGCTGTTTTTCGAAATTTTCCAGTCAATTTTCAAAGTTTTGAGTGTTTTTTTTTTCATTACTGTATACTTATTTTGACATAAAAATATGAAAATATTAGTTAAAACACTGTCAAAGTTGATCTTATAAAAGTTTCTTTTTAATGCATTTTCAAGGTAATTCAAATCAAGTAAATTCATAAAAAAAAAGATTTCTCCTCCGCAATGCATTTTGAAGATTTGATCGAAACCCGTCTAGAAACGGGGTTAAGTCTTGGAGAGTAATAATCATCTTTTATTTATTCTGATAATTAATGATTTAAGTCAGGGGTGCTCAAAGTTTTTGAATGGTGACCCAAATTTAAATCTCACATGGGCTAGTGGGCCAACTGTTAAAAAATATTATTCAAAAAACTTATAAATCAAATATACACAGTATAAAAAAATGTAAATTTGGAAGCTGTAATTTTGGAAGGTTGAATATTACCTCTTTTATGATGTAATTTTACCTCAATTTAGACTGAAAAAGTGACATTACACCAGAAAAGTGGTAAAATTACACATTTCCAGAGGTAAAATTACACCTTTTTTCTGACATAAAAGATGTACCCCTTCCCAGATGTAATATTACCATGATTTTTTTTTCTGTGTATAACATAAATTTATGTTATTGCAATAAGTAAGACTGAGAATACCTGAATCACTAAATATTTTTAAATAATTCTATGTATTTTTTGTATTTTCACAATTTAAATATAGAAGCACAAAAAGTGTCAGTTTTCCAAAAGTGTTGTTAAAAAAAGCAGTTGATTAAAATTTATTAAAATCCACAATGCTTAAAAAATGCAAAAAATATCCGTGGGCTATTAATTAAAATTTGCATGTCTCAAAATACATTGAAATCAGGTTAGGCTGCTGAAAATCTTGTTGATCATTCTGTGGCTGAAGACGATCGTAGTTTCAAAAATATAATAAAAATGAAAACAAGATATTTAATTGAGTGCACTTGTATTATCCCTAAAATTTTAATTATTTTTTTTAATAAAAGAGGGACTCACAAAATTGTGGCATTCTATATTTAAAGTGCCAAAAATATGTTAAATCATTGAAAAAGGGGTTTCCTACAATTATTTCTCTAATTTCATTAAAATATTAATAAATCTTGGTATGCCTGAATCAATTCTGGAGTTTTTTTTTGAAAAGGACCAATAAGCTATTGTCTTTCATATGTTTATTGGTCTTTTTCAGAATAAAAAAACTCAAGAATTAGTTTCATAACCAAAATGTCATAAGTTTGAATCCCAAAGTGAAAAGTTTCTGAGTGCAAAATAAGTTTGAGGCTCAACCCAGAAAATGCATGCATAGTACCTGTTAATTATAATGGAAAACCTATGTTTTTGCTATTTTTACAGTTTATTACTTTAGTAAAACTTTACGTCTTACAACTCATTTCCAGAAATGCCTTATTTTTTTGATTAAATTATGTTTTTTATAACATTTAAACTTTCATTAAGATAGATTTTTCAACAAAATATTTGTGTTGTATAGTCGGGATCAAAGCATGTACAAACCATTTCTTTGATATATACAAATAAGTTGTTTACAAAAAACGAATAAGCTGTTTCTTTTCAGAATTATAAAATCATATTGCAGATGGTTCAAAGGGCCACTTTACATGAGCTTTCAAAATGGGTCCGCGGGCCACAAAAAGTCACCTCGCGGGCTACGTTTGGCCCGCGGGCCATACTTTAGTCACCCCTAATTTGAGTGATTTAATTTAAAAGTTCAGTAGAAAAAAAAAAATGCTAAACATCGAAAACATGGGAAAACCATTTTCCCACCAACAACCCACGCAAAGCCCACTTGTCTGTCTGTTTACAAATAAAAAGTGGGAAAATGAATAACATATGATCAAGTCTCGTCTTGGGATTTGACGGTACATCGAGATAACAATGAATAGCAAGTAGTTCACCACGGCCCACAATTTCCCCTCGGTTCCCGGCAGATTCCCTCCCGGACTCGCATTATTTTGATAGCATTCGGTGCACACAAAAGGAAATTCTCCAAGGTATCGAATTAATTTAATAAATGTAGCTTTTATTTTTCCCTTAAATGGGTGAGAATTGCTGTTTTTCGCTCACTTGGGCAGCGATTGAGCCGGTGTTGTACACCGCGAATTGAGTCCTCCGGGGAATTCCGAGGGTTGGTGGGCCAAGTCAGGGCAGGAAGAAAGCAGCATCACGTGGTCGTTTGTGTGAAAATTAGTTCCGTTGTGGATTGCCAAATTTTCCTCACTGGAAATAAACAACTCTGAAGCTGTCATATCAAGCGTGAAAATTCAATTTTCCTGTTTTGGAATCGCTTCTTTCATTCTATAATCCCGGAGCCGAGTGAGAATGGGAATGAAATTGAAAAATTGCCAAAAAGAGGAAGATTTGGCAGATAACGAGAATACACGAGTTTTGTCGTTCTATAAATCTCCGTTTTGTGTCCAGTCGGTCCTTTAGCCCGTATTTTAAACGCGAGTCAAGCCAACGAAGATAAAGATGGCAAATTTGAAAAAAAAGAAGACAAAAAAAGATTTAGGTATAATTGTGTTTGCGTCACATGGATGAACCGAAAAAAAGGACAACTCCCCGAGGTGAATTCCGCCGGTGCCAGAGTGTGGCCAAATTGAAAAGTGAATGAAAACTGTCGCCGTGTTTGTGCAAACCACCACCCACTGATAAATTAATCGAATTTTCCCCTCTCTTTCCATTGGCCGCTGGTGAGAGGAGGGGGAGTAGGGATCCTCCCCACCACAGGGGTAGGAGCTCTGGCGTTTGACCAAAGTGGATTGACGATCTGGGGCCGGAGAATAGCTGCTGCTGCTCTGCCAATTTGTACCGTATGGACAACTGGCAAAACCAGAGAAGGAAATCAGTGTTCTATTTAATTTCAGTTTTGTCCGTCCTTGTTGGATTTGTGATATGGGAAAAAAAGTTTTTTTTAATCAATGCAAGGTTTATTTGTAAATTTAATGAATTATGAGTAATCGCAAGATTTATTTGTAAATTAAATGAATTATGAGTTATTGAAAGTTGATGAATACGGTACCAATAAATTTGTGGTAATTTTGGATTTGGGAAAAAGTTACTTTAAGTTTGTTTCTGCAAAACGCATTTTCTGTTTGATTGTTATGAAATTATCATGAGGTTTTAATTGTATGCCTTTTGCGATAGCACATACAAAGAATCCTGTGGAAATATCGGGTGCCATAAGATTATCCATTCAATAATGTTAATTGATAATGAACACATGAATTAATGAAAAGTAAGATAAGCTTTGGATTAGCTCTGAAAACAACTTCATCAATAAAACACATTTATACTGTGCATAACCTTTTTTTTAGATTATTAAATTTTATTGTTTTGCATTTTAGCAACATTTAATGCTCTTTTAAAATCTTCTTTTGACTACCAGATGGCGCTCAGAACCAAAGGGGTGATCGTTAGAATTTGAGCTACAATATCTAATGGGACTTCCACTACAGGTCGAACATTTTTGTATTCCCTTTATGAACATTCGTCTATGTACAAATTTGAAATTTGGATTCCAATCAGAGTGTTTTTTGATCAGCAAATCAAATGATTTCTGATTGTGTTAGACTAAGAACATGCCTCAACGACCTTTAAAACTGAGAAAAATATAAAAAAATCCTGTTAGAATTTTAAAACATGAAGTCAATTTGGCAAAACCTTTGATTAACTGTAGATGTGAGTTCATCGAAATCGAAAATTTTCGCGTTTATTGAAAAAATCAATATTGTTGAAACTGAATCAGTTTATAAGTTACAAAAAAAAAAAATACAAATTTGGTACCGTAATCTGGGGAGAATCGGGACTTCAGTTTGAATAGGGACAGCAGTTTCTAGAGCACATAAAGCTTTTAAATTTGGAAATGGATGTACACATTTTGTTGGCCTGAGTCAGTTCTAACCGAAACCAACCAGAAAAATCAAAATATTGTACTCCAACATGGTTAAAACTGCTGTCCCGATTCGCCCCATGAGTCCCGATTGACCCCAGTTTACGGTATCTGAAAATATCATTCATAATAACACAACTCGACATTTTTAATGTTGATGTCAGTAAACGCTCAAGTTTCATCATAGTATGATATACTTGGGCTCCCTGAACACGTTCTTATCGACAGAATTGAATGTTAGTGTTTTCCCTGCCTCTTAATGAAATTGTAAATTTCGGGTATAAATGGTATGGAATCATCTTAAGCAACCATGCGCACCCTTCATGAGCAACCATGCGCATCTCCTTACCACGTAAAAGTAGTAGAACCCTAGAAGTAACGTTTCCGGTAGTGTAACATCACAAGCTGGACCTTATCACGACACCTTAAGGAAGGCGACCTATGCAATGTTAACATTAACCTTAACATGT
The DNA here is from genome assembly GCF_016801865.2 of Culex pipiens pallens. Taxonomy (NCBI): domain Eukaryota; kingdom Metazoa; phylum Arthropoda; class Insecta; order Diptera; family Culicidae; genus Culex; species Culex pipiens. Next base: position 118,883,405 of record NC_068938.1, read on the forward strand.
TAACATAATGATAAGCTACATCCACTGAATCCGCTTTGTGAACGCGGCCCCGATACTCTTCATGGCTCATGGGAAAAAATTTATTTTTTAATAGGAATGGTTGCTTAAAATGGTTCCATACCATTTGTACTCGAAATTTACAATTTTATTTATTGGCAGGGAATTTACTAAATTTCAATTCTGTCGCACTTTGCCAAACTGGAGCTTTAACTGTCATCAACTTTTAAAAATGTCGAGTTGTGTAATATTACTTCAGAAAAATGATTCACAGCGTAGATGCGCACAGCGGTGCATTTTTTTTATTTGACTGGCCATTTGACTAACAGTTAAATTAAAAAAATTCTAAGTGTAAATATAGGTTTTCGGTGCCCTCTCCCCGTGCCATACCTTCACACTTAGGAGACCCGGGAGGCGGAGTCTTGTCGCAAAAAGAACGATACATGCCTGTGGATCCGTTGACGAAACCGAAAGGTTTAAGAGGGCCACATTATAAGGTGTTACGTCGATTCCGTTATTTTCCGTTAAATTAACAAATGTAGAACAAATGACGGTCTTGACGGTCCCGGGGGCATTTTTCGAGACGAGATTTGTCAGATCACGCCTTCCGTCGGACGGGGAAGTCAATGTTGACAACGGTCTAACCTAGAGGTTAGGTCGTTAGCTCAGTCCAGGCGTAGGAGTCGTCTCCCTGGGTCCTGCCTCGGTGTAGTCGCTGGTAGGCAGTTGGACTAACAATCCAAAGGTCGTCAGTTCGAATCCCGGGATGGGTGGAAGCATAGCTGTAAAAAGTGGTTTGCAATTGCTTCAACAATCAAGCCTTCGGACACAGAACATATGAAGATTGTACAGTAAACGGATTTCTCCAAAAGTAACGCCTATCCACATTTGCTTAAGAGTTGAGAAATAATCGCATCGCTTAAGGAAGTTCATACTTTGAAGTGTTTCTAGAATCCACTGTTTTTTAAACGATTTTTGATTTTTTTGTGTATATACAAACATTATGCAGAAACCATCATGAACTGTATCAATTTGGTTTTATTTCTCCATAAATTCAACTATCATCATTCTATTTAGGATGCGATATAATCAAATTAACAAGTAATGAGGTGTACATTATAAACATAAATTTCAATTAGAAGCTGCCCAATCGACATTCACTTCATTGAGAAGGGTGCCGAACGGCGGCAGTCGTCGTGTTTCATGCTTCATAAGCCACCAGCTGAGCTCGCACGCACTTGACATTTTTCCCCCCGAAGTTTGGCAAATGATCGAGTTAGAGGGGTACACGTAATAGTTCCGTTCCCGCTGCCGAAAGCAAATATCATTGTGTGTCATAAAGAGATAAATTATGGATGAACTTTGCGCAAGTGAGCAGTGCGGAATATAATATTTGGTTTTATTACAAATTATCACAGAATAAAGTGTGCGGCGACCGATTTGACTTCCCACACCCTCCTCGGCAAGTGCAACGTGACAGTCTCGCCGGGATTAGCATAAGCGCAAGCATGAATTTGTGAAAATATTTTAAATTTAATTATAGTCAAAGAAAATTGCGAGCAGTAGACAGCCACGAGAGTGAGAATTTCCGAAAAGGATTTACTCATCATCTGCGCTTTCCCTTTTGTGTTTCGTGGGCAGGGGCGAGGGGGGACAAATTCTCGAAGGAATAAAATTTTAAAGCATTTTAATTAAATCATGCTGCTCCCGCGTGTTAAGAGTCACGACTTCCTAATGGGGTAATTGAGTTAGTGTGCGCATTTGTTTTGTCGTTGGCGTGTGTTCGTATAAATCGAAAGCATTTTAATCGCTTTTCTGTACCAATGACTTTTGGCGGAGGACGATGAAGGATGAGTCCCGCAGAGGATGCGAGGGAAAGTGAATTGAATAATTGAATTACATTCCTCTAATGTACCCTCTTAAGGCGTGGATTTGATTTCTCAGATGAACCCTCTCGACCTTTCCCGGTATTTTATTTTTTGTGGGAAAGGGCACGTAATATTGATCGCATTATATATCAATTACAGAGATCATGACCCTGTTGGAGGTGTGTCCGAAGAAATGGAAACTCTTAATCACAATAGATTACAGTTGGTCAAACAAGTTCAATTTAGTTATATTTCAACCACGATACGTTTACAAGAAATGTTAACTCATGAATCGTCAACTGTTTCGAAACAAAGCAAATCAATTATAACTTTTTGCTTGTCGTAAACAGTTGTAAAAGTCCCGGGTATTTACCATATATGTTAAACAGTTGACTCCGTAGACAATTCCCGGCAAAACAACAAAAGTTTTAAAGGTTTGGTCTCAAAGTCATCAAGTGGGAAAGGAATCGGTGGTGGTGGTGGTGGGTGGCTTTCACTTGAACAATTGTTTGAGTAGGGCTTCTGTACGTTGGGAGGAACGAAAAACGATGAAGTATACGTTCATATAATTAGCTGAAGTGGTAGCTAAGTGTGGCATACATTTTTTGAGAACAAAGGTACAAGACAAGTGCAATGTGTGTGGCTTTTTTTTGAAATAGCCGATATTTGAATTGACTAAAAATAATAACATATTTGTAGAAAAAATTGTATTTGTAGAATCAATCATAAAAGTATTAAAGAATGAACTCAGTTTTCGTTAACATGGATATAGGACTACTCACAAGGTAATCTGGGCAATCGTACATATAGACACACTCTTCAACAAATCAACTTTAAAATTGGATGAATCAAACTCACCTCAGCAATTTGAACTCACCCCAGTTGATTTACAAACGTTTGACAGTTTTATGCGTTTTATGACATTGTATGCACGTACACTTTCATTCCTTTAATGGCACTCACTTTCACAACTAGATGGCTTTAATAAATAGTGATAGATGAATATTTGATACAAAATGTAATGACTTTGCAGATGGTATCGAAACAAGAGAGCCTGAATGAGAGAGGTAGCATGTTGAGTTTTGAGTTATCTTTAAGAATTTAATTTGAATCAGGTTTATGTTTTCTTTATAAAAAATTTCAATAGAAACAATGAAAATTTTTCCTGGATTTAATTCTCAGAGTCCGAACCATCAATAGAAAAATGAGTATGACAAAAAAAACTTGTGGCCTGCATTTTTTGCTTCAAAGCATTTTTATGTATAAGTATAAACTTATTTTAACTTATTTTAGTGGATTTATTTTTAAAATATTTTCTAATATCAATTCAGAAATCAGCGACCCAAATACTTTCCTGGTGGCCTATAGTATTGATTTCACAAACGATGTAAAAGTTCAAAAGCCCACTCGTTCAAACTGTCATCTGTTTTGTTATGATAAACAGCGGTGTGCACGATGCTTGAAGGATTGTTGAAAAGTTTTCCATGTCTTGTCCACTCTTCATAACAAGACCTTAAATGACTACTACTTTCTTCGCTTGCTTAATTTCACTGCCCCGCGTTCAAAACAATTAGCATTTCGTCAAGTTCCAGCCAGCATGCCCTCTCTGTCTGGTGGTTGGTTGAATGATGCAGTTTTTTTTTCGATGAAATTCAAATGAGGGTCGAGATGACTGGCTGGCTGGATGTCTGTGTGGTCTGCAGAAGAATGAATTTCGAGTGGAAAACTAGTACTATAGACTTAATTTGCATAATAATGGAGACGGGCGCGAATTAATAGAATGATTCATTCCGCAGCTTCAATTATTTCATTTGGCAGATAATAACGCTACTGATCCGGCGGGTGTGTTTGTGTGAGTGGCTAATCCTCGAATAATTAAAAACGATTTGCATAGGAATGCCTGATGGGGATACGCCGACTGAATGGCGACAAACTCATGCCAATTGGTTTAACTGGTAGATTGAGATTGATTTAAAATTTGCTGCTTAGTCCAAGACATTAATTAAAGAGCTACTAACGCTCAATAAGACCGAGCCACGTAGCCCAGTGGTAACGCTTCCGCCTCGTAAGCGGTAGATCGGGGTTCAAATCCCGGCTCGGACCAACACAACTGGTGATCTTTTCTCTTCTGGAATCGATTGCTTAGTGAAGGGAAGGTAGTGTATCGTCACAAACTGGACCTTATCACGACACCTTACACTGAAATAAAAAAAAAGTACAAAATTCCTTTATTCTAGGAATTTTGCCCCCTTTCCTTATTTAGTAATTTGGCTTCCTTCTTCGCAAGAAGTAACCAAATTCCTAAATTTGACAGCATGCTTTGCCAGCCTGAATTGACCAGTGGCGCCAACTTCATTTGATTAATTGAACTTCAGAAAAGTTCAGAAAAAGCTTGAAAGCACATCAAAGCGACATCTGGCGGTGGTGGAATGATTCTGAAGCTGAAAGCGCGTTAGGCGACATCTGGTGCCAATCGGCAGAAATAATTTTGTTGGTAAAAGTTGAGTTTGATTTTGGTAAAAATAAAAGAAAAACCAAAAACTCAAATTTATTCGACATTTTCCGTAATTACACATGAAAAATCGATACATTGTAATTATTAATACTATTCTTTTCACAAAATTCTGCCCGTCATTGATGCTCTTCCGAATTCCGCCATGAGGTTGAATCTTCGAGAAGCGAATGGCCATTTCCGGCCAGCCAGCCCATTCATCCGCTGAGAAGCATTCGTCCGGAACTGTGCCTAAAAGGACATTGAACATTATTTCTTGTCTAAACTGCCACACGACGTCGAACTTACTTTTTCGTGGAGGAAAACGGTTCCACGGCCATTTCTCCGGCCGACAGATCAGATCAGATGTCATCAGATCCGTCAAAAAACCGCAGAACAGGTGCCCGGACGTTGGCTGAGCAGCTTGGCCATTGTTGGATTTCCGGCGGACGTCGATCTTGCCGGGGATGTCGAAATCCGGCAATAAACCTTCGAAACTTGGCGTGACTGAAAAGATGAATCGCACTTTAATTATAGAAGCAATTGGCAAACAAATTCAAACTACCTACCATATTTTAATCAAACAATCCAACGTAGATTCCGTGTGGACAACCGACGGAACAAACACCGGTCCCGGAACGTTCCTGCTTGGGTTGTTCTTCGCAGCTCTTACTCTGCGGCGTCGAAATTGTCATGGCACACTTTGACTTTGACAAGCCGCTTTTGTTCTGCAGAATGGTACAAGCTTTAACCCTCATGAGTCCACGAAATTAAAAAAATAACCCTTGACGAAACTTGTGTAAATAAAAATATGTTTTCAACCAGGATTGAAATTTGATATTTATTTTAGAAAAATCTAAATTTGAAAAGGTGGTCATCCACAAATGACGTAGCATTTCAGGGGAGATGCGGTTACGCTCTATATTGAGAAATTAAAAAAAGTGAGTATTTAGATTTTTGTCTGCTTTCACAAAATTCAAAATTTAAAATGCTAAATACAACTAAAAAAGTAAAAAACAATATCAAAAATAAAAGAATTTCGAAACTCTTTAGAAATTGGAGGAATTGAAAAATAATAAATAAAAAATCCGAAAAAAAACAAAAAAATCTAAAAATCTCAAATAAATTAATTCCATAAAAATAATTTAAAAAAATAATTACTTGGTTCTAAAATTCTAAAATTCTAAAATTCTAAAATTCTAAAATTCTAAAATTCTAAAATTCTAAAATTCTAAAATTCTAAAATTCTAAAATTCTAAAATTCTAAAATTCTAAAATTCTAAAATTCTAAAATTCTAAAATTCTAAAATTCTAAAATTCAAAAAATTCTAAAATTCTAAAATTCTAAAATTCTAAAATTCTAAAATTCTAAAATTCTAAAATTCTAAAATTCTAAAATTCTAAAATTCCAAAATTCTAAAATTCTAAAATTCTAAAATTCTAAAATTCTAAAATTCTAAAATTCTAAAATTCTAAAATTCTAAAATTCTAAAATTCTAAAATTCTAAAATTCTAAAATTCTAAAATTCTAAAATTCTAAAATTCTAAAATTCTAAAATTCTAAAATTCTAAAATTCTAAAATTCTAAAATTCTAAAATTCTAAAATTCTAAAATTCTAAAATTCTAAAATTCTAAAATTCTAAAATTCTAAAATTCTAAAATTCTAAAATTCTAAAATTCTAAAATTCTAAAATTCTAAAATTCTAAAATTCTAAAATTCTAAAATTCTAAAATTCTAAAATTCTAAAATTCTAAAATTCTAAAATTCTAAAATTCTAAAATTCTAAAATTCTAAAATTCTAAAATTCTAAAATTCTAAAATTCTAAAATTCTAAAATTCTAAAATTCTAAAATTCTAAAATTCTAAAATTCTAAAATTCTAAAATTCTAAAATTCTAAAATTCTAAAATTCTCAAATTCTAAAATTCTCAAATTTTCAAATTCTCTAATTCTAAAATTCTCAAATTTTCAAATTCTCTAATTCTAAAATTTAAGATATTCAAATCATGCAAAGAATTTAAAGTATTTCAACAAAAAAAATAAATTAAAGTTTTAAAGTATTTAAAGTATTAAAAGTATTAAAAGTATTTAAAGTATTTAAAGTATTTAAAGTATTTAAAGTATTTAAAGTATTTAAAGTATTTAAAGTATTTAAAGTATTTAAAGTATTTAAAGTATTTAAAGTATTTAAAGTATTTAAAGTATTTAAAGTATTTAAAGTATTTAAAGTATTTAAAGTATTTAAAGTATTTAAAGTATTTAAAGTATTTAAAGTATTTAAAGTATTTAAAGTATTTAAAGTATTTAAAGTATTTAAAGTATTTAAAGTATTTAAAGTATTTAAAGTATTTAAAGTATTTAAAGTATTTAAAGTATTTAAAGTATTTAAAGTATTTAAAGTATTTAAAGTATTTAAAGTATTTAAAGTTTTCTAAGAATTTAAAGTATTTAAAGTTTTTAAAGTATTTAGAGTATTTAATGTATTTAAAGTATTTAAAGTATTTAAAGTATTTAATGTATTTAAAGTATTTAAAGTATTTAAAGTATTTAAAGTATTTAAAGTATTTAAAGTATTTAAAGTATTTAAAGTATTTAAAGTATTTAAAGTATTTAAAGTATTTAAAGTATTTAAAGTATTTAAAGTATTTAAAGTATTTAAAGTATTTAAAGTATTTAAAGTATTTAAAGTATTTAAAGTATTTAAAGTATTTAAAGTATTTAAAGTATTTAAAGTATTTAAAGTATTTAAAGTATTTAAAGTATTTAAAGTATTTAAAGTATTTAAAATATTTGAAGGATTCAAAGTTTTTTAAGTATTTAAAGTATTTAACGTATTTAAAGTATTTAAAGTATTTAAAGTATTTAAAGTATTTAAAGTATTTAAAGTATTTAAAGTATTTAAAGTATTTAAAGTATTTAAAGTATTTAAAGTATTTGAAGGATTCAAAGTATTTTAAGTATTTAAAGTATTTAACGTATTTAAAGTATTTAAAGTATTTAAAGTATTTAAAGTATTTAAAGTATTTAAAGTATTTAAAGTATTTGAACTTTTTAAAGTATTTAAAGTATTTAAAATATTTAAAGTATTTAAAGTATTGAAAGTATTTAAAGTATTTAAAGTATTTAAAATATTTAAAGTATTTAAAGTATTTAAAGTATTTAAAGTATTTAAAGTATTTAAAGTATTTAAAGTTTTCTAAGAATTTAAAGTATTTAAAGTATTTAAAGTTTTTAAAGTATTTAGAGTATTTAATGTATTTAAAGTATTTAAAGTATTTAAAGTATTTAAAGTATTTAAAGAATTTAAAGTATTTAAAGTATTTAAAGTATTCAAAGTATTTTAAGTATTTAAAGTATTTAACGTATTTCAAGTATTTAAAGTATTTAAAGTTTTTAAAGTATTTAAAGTATTTAAAGTATTTGAACTTTTTAAAGTATTTAAAGTATAAAAAATATTTAAAGCATTAAATACTTAAAATTCTTAAAATACTTTAAATACATAAAATACTTTAAATACTTTAAATACTTAAAATACTTTAAATACTTTAAATACTTAAAATACCTTAAATACTTTAAATACTTAAAATACTTTAAATACTTTAAATACATTAAATACTTTAAATACTTTAAATACTTTAAATACTTTAAATACTTTAAATACTTTAAATACTTTAAATACTTTAAATACTTTAAATACTTTAAATTCTTTAAATACTTTAAATACTTTGAATACTTTAAATACCTTAAATACTTTTAATACTTAAAATACATTTTATACTTTTTATACTTTTAATACTTTGATATATAGTTTTTTTAGTTGAACGAATTATTAAATTTCTATTATCTGAAAATATTTTTAAATGAAAAAGTATTATTCTGGCATTTATGTGGATCGATCATCAGAATCCTGTCGAAACAAGTCGAGTTTGAGCAGCTTCTCTCGAGAACAAAAGAAAGAGGAAAGTTCAGACTGTTAAGCTCTGAAGAATAATTCCGAGTTTCAATATCAGATGGCGCAGTTGCGCAAGATAAGCTTTGCTGTCAGTTTAAGCTCATTTTTCCAAAGAAGTATCAGAATTCCTAAATTGGGCCAGCAAATTTAGGAATTGGGTGACTTCTCTGGCAGAAGTTGGCAAATTCCTAAATTTTAGGAATTGGATTCCTTCTTTTTTTTTTCAGTGTAGGGAGGCGACCTATGGAATGTTAACATTAACCTTAACATGTTAACATTTAGTTGAGAATGAAACTGCCACTGAATCCGCTTTGTAAATGCCGGCCCCGATACTCTTCAAGGGTGTTCCCCTCAGGAACTGGGAAAGATTTACTTTACTTTACTAACGCTTAATTTGGACGTGTTCCCAAGAATAACGTGCAGTCATTTGAAAGTGCACATTTTCCCAGGCTCATTAATCAGCGATTCGCAAGTGCTTGTGCACTCAAATCGAGAATAACCCGGGAATTGTGTTGCCCCGCGACGATGCGGTCACACCACCGCCATCACTTTGTATCTTTTAGATGCTTGAACAAACATTATCGGTTTTGTTGTTATAATAAATTAAAGAAAACTTCATCATCATTGCCATCGCCGCGCAAACCAACCGACACCGCCGTTGATCTTCCGCGCTCTTCCACTTGTGACAGGAGTGCGCGCGCTGAGCTGCGTTTTGTGGGCCAGACTGCTGATCATCGTAGAAGGCACTGACAATAACCTACACAGGTAAGGTGGCTGTATAACAGTTGAGGCACGTTGAGGTATTAACGAGCAGCAGAAGCAGCCGCCACAGAAGTTGTATGTTTCGTAGGTAATCAATTATGCTGCATCATCATCGTATCCATCGCCTCGACACAGTCATCAATGCAGGCAGAACCTGAACCAGCAACAGAGCCGACAATAGGAGAACATTCTACCTAGCTGTGTGACTTCTTCTGAATTATGATACGATAATTGGGTGAAGAATAGTACAACAATGTTTTAGAATTCAAAATTGACGAAAATTCTAATTAAATTAATCTGATTTCAGACAGATTTTATTTAAAAATCTGGCTGTGAAGTTGGAATCAGTTTAGATCAATTTGACCTTAAAAAGCTGTAGTCGGAGTGGTCAAATTTTCAGAACCGTTTTAATTTCTAGCAAAATTTGGTAAATATGAACATTATTTAGGAGTTTCCTCGAGCCATAAAGGATCTGAAAGGTATCATTCCCGGTCGGCCATGTTTGTTTAAGGTGAAACGGGAAGACAACGCCATATTGAAACCACGACTCGAGTTTTTGGGAATCATCTTCAAGGGAAATACTAAATATAATAATAGGAAGCAATCTGTCAGGTTCTGAAATTGATTTAAGATGAATAGAAGTTTTATAAAAACTGTCGTTCAAAAAAAACACAACTTTGGTCTTTGGAAGCACCTTTAAACAAAATGCTCTAACATACAACATTCTGGTTTTTTTTGCAGACGATAAATAGGTCAATAGCATGCGTTCTGTCGAGTTCAGAAATTGATTTAAGTTGAACAGAAGTTGTCCAAGAACTGGCGTTCCGTTTCATCTTAAAAAAAACATCAAAAACGTGATTCAGATTGCATAAGTGATTTTTTTTTCTTCGTGTTATATTTATCATTATCATATTGTTATATCTTTATATCATCGTTGTACTATCGTGATTGATGTTATTATTGTTGTTGATTAGGGGAACTTTAACCCTATGGGTCATTCGCTCCCGTATATCGTGATTAATTAATCATTCCAATTTACCATCATTCACAGTCAAAATTACAGACATCGGCCTTCCGATGATGAGGAACTTCGAGCAGTTTCATTTTTAGTTCCGTTGAATCACTACCAGAGGGTCACAGAAAGAGAGGGCAACGGCGAAGAAAAAGATTACGTTCGACTCCCAAAACGAGTTTGGCTGCAGGGTTCACACTAACCAGAAAAATTGTTGCATTTACGGAACCAATCCCGAAACAATTTGGGTGTAAAAATGTTTGAGGTCGCAGATGGTGTCTTTTTACTAAAACAAACATGGCCGACATCTCTCTTATTACAACAACACTCAAAACTTGTAGTTTAAAAACAAATGTTATCTGTTTTAGGTGGAAATTTTTCTCAAAATAATCTAAAAATGCAGTCCGCTGTCCAATTTAAACCCAAAATAATGACAGTTTCAGAGTATGAAAATAATCCTATTTAAAATGTTTTTGGTAGTATAGTTAAGTAACTTTTAAAACATTTCAGAATTTTTTGAAAAAAAAATCATGAGAAACTTTGAACACTTTTATATTTAGCTTAGTATGATTACATACATACAGAGGAGAGTGGGGAGACTTGATCCCCGGGGACACTTGATCCCAAGCCTGTATCTCGTCAGCATGTGTGTAAAACAATTAGCTTTGTTCTAGAAAGTTGTGCGAAATTACCTAAAACTCATTGTAGAAAACAAAGAACAAAAATTAAAAAATGTTTATATTGAGTTACACCCATTTTTCTAAAACGAGCTGCAAAAAACTTCCAAGAGATCTTTTTTTCTTTGTTTTGATATGTATAGAAAACACTCAAAAATTATTCACAAAAATATTTTTTATACATGAATTGTTTGATAAACTTATCAACTCCAAAACCCTTACGCATTTGATGTTAAATTTATCGTCATACTATTTTTACAATCAATTGTTTAAAAAAGTGCGTTTAGGGAGACTTGATCCCTGCATTTTTACAGTCACTGGAATCAGCCTCAAGATTAATTAATTGGACTGGGTTTTCATACATAGTTTCCTTTAGCATAGTTGTACATAACCTGCAGTAAGTTAAGAACCTTTTTTCAAAAGTTTTGTAAACAAAAATTTCCAGCTTTTGTAAACATGCTTAATTTTGGTCTAGAAAAATATTTTAATTTTTTAAATATTTTACATACTAAACTTGTTATATTTTGAACACAACCGTACAGGTTTTATGTGAAATTCCTGTAACTTATAGAAAATTAAAAGTTTGGATGAATAAGAAACATTTTGCTAAAGATTTCTTCAAAATGTTGAAAGGGGACCAAGTTACCCCTAATATTTTTAAAATGCCGGTTTAAAATATTTTGTCATCTGATGAAATACCCTTATTAGCCATACATAGATGAATGTTTAAGCTTTCAATTCATGCAAAAAGTTTATAGTTTTGTGAGAAATTGACAGAGTTATGTGCGATACAAAAAAGGGGATCAAGTCTCCCCACTCTCCCCTACCATCTATCTTGGCCATTTGTAATTTATTTGTAAAAAAATCAACTATGTCACCTCGGTTTACGGTATGTAGTAGCGAGTTAGGGTTGATAAATTACCTTCATTAGGAATCGTTTTTACAAATTGAACTGAATTATCGAGAAGGATAGTAAAAATGCATCCTATCGCTTGTCTATCAACCGTACCTTTACATTTCCTCCAAAATAAAACACCAACGAAATCGTCATTCAACCCTAACAATGCCCTCCACATTCCAGCACAAAATCGAATGCTGAATGGAAGTCATTGACTATGAATCCGACCTCCATGTTGCATTCGTGAGCTCGTTCCATCCCCAGCGTGCGTGGCAGGTGGGCGAGTGTATTGAGTAGCAAATCTCGTCGTACTCCTCATCCTCATCATCATCACAATAATTACGATAGAATAATTGGCGAACGCATCCCGCATCGCCGTCGGAAGCCCACGCAGAAATTTTGTAACAGTTTTTTCCTCTCTTTTCGCGTTCGTTTGCCAGCCCATCAAATCAGCATCATCCCATCGCAGACTGCATCGTGCCTGAAGATGAGATATGAATAATCATCCAATAAGGCACGTTCAAGCTGAAAAGGAAACGACTCGATTGTTTTCAATGGGTTTCAGCTGGTTTGTCGATGCTAGATTTGTTTGTCGTCACGTGCCACCCACGCCCGCCCATATTTTTTCCAACCCTGCAACTTGGAAGCCTTGGTGGCCTGTCACTGATGGCGAATAAATGGGTAAATTACAATGTTGCTAAATTTGACGCGTAAAGCAAGTTTTGGCCAGAATTTACCCCCGCAGATCCCAAGGTTTTAGCCACCGCCGCCGCCGCCGCCACCGATGTGAGCACATAATAATTGATTATTTTCTCATCGTTATACGCCGAATTGCGAAACATAACCCCTGCTGAGAGCAAGCGAAAGGAGCGCGGTGGTGGTCAGAAGCCAGCCAGTCAGTTCGTGACCTGGGCCCGGGAAAAACCTGCCAACCATCCCTCCCCTTGCTTGTGTTACTACTATCTATGCAGTCCATTATGATGCGCCTAGGCATTATTTCATTAGACGGAAAATTGGAGAAGAAAAGTCCTCTTAATAACACCGCAAAATAATTGGCCAGTGGCGAGACACGTGCCGCTGCAAATAACGTGTCGCTACCGGGACCGGGGACACCCATGGTGCGACATTGTGTCGAAAGGAATGTCCTCTCCCTAATGCAGGCAGGACCCGAGCTACACTTTTGTATCACTAATGTATAACAACAGGAAAGGTGCAAGAGGGGTGATTGAATGGTAAAGTTTGAATTGGTGTCGTGGTGAAAGTGTTTTGTTTGTAGCAATAGTACTGCCTGGATTGTCCTAATCGTGCAACGTTTACCAGATGATTAGACCTCGTTTGAAACAGTTTGTGCTTCTATACATTACTTATCTGACTTGGCCATATTCATTCATTACTATTTTCGAAAAGCGTCATGAGATTGACAGGTAGATGAATTTAAACTCAATTTTATTCAAGTAATTCAATTGTTTGTCATTACATTAATCATCAAAAAAAATAAAAAAAAAAAACAATTAGAGCCAACACTCATATTTGGAACAGTTTACAGATCGTGCAATGTTTAAGAAATCATATTTAAAGGATTATTGAACATAATTATAAGCTTTATCCTTCATTTGAAAGCTTTTCTCAAGATCTTTGAATTAATGTATTGGATTAATGCATTATTTAATTGACCAGAAATAAAAAAAAATATAAGAAAAAAAAATAGGGATGACAGTGCTCTCTTATGCTAACTAGACAAGAAAACCTGCAAGCTTAGTACAAGAGAGCACTGTGGCATCGATTTAAAAGCAATTTTTACGACTTTTAACTTTAATTAACAAAAGCAAGGGGTTTCCAGCATCATGTCAGACTGGTCACTAATCCTGAATTACTTGGAATTTGAGCAAGTAATTCTGTAATTCCGGATTTACTGAGTAATTCCAGAGTAATCCTGGTAATTCCTAATAATCCTAGTAATCCTGGTAATTCCATGAATCAACTCAATGGTTCTCGGGCATTACTCAACCAATCGGGACGATTCCTCTTTTCAGTGATTTGTTAGGATGTCTTGATGATTCTAGAACTTTGCAGAACTTAATTTGATGAAATCTGTAATTTTTGCGATCAAAAACATCATTCCAACTTTTTTTTCGCATGTAAAAAAAATCGCCAAAAATTCTGCGAGGGCAGTCATTTTGAAAAAAGTTGGAACGATGTTTTTGGTCGCAGAAATTACAGATTCCATCAAATCAAGTTCTGCGAAATTTTAGGATCATCTAGACATTCTTACAAATCACTGGAAACAAGAATCGTCCCGATTGGTTGAGTAATGCCCGAGAACCAGCGAGTTGAAGTTACCGTTCCAACTTTTTTTGGAGGCTTGGGCGTCCGTGTAAGTTGGACGTGCGTTGGGCGTTCCAGTGTTAATAGGGTTGTCAGTTTTCCAATATTGAGGCTCGTCGAACAATGAATGAACTGTTTTACCTACTCTGCAAGTTCTCTTAAAATTAAAACTTTGCTTTTATGGAAATAATGAAAATGACTCCTTTTTAACTTTTCAATGGAGACATTTTTCTTCGAGGTTTTTGTACCATGCTGAAATTTCACAAGTCTTTCTGATGGTTCAATCAACTTGACTTCTTCAGCTTTCAACGCTAAACTACCCTCTTTAGAGCCTTTATTAATCCGTTTTCCATAATAATGCCACCCAAAAACAAAATACCTGCAAACGACTCAACACTCGGGAATTTCTCACTCTTTTCTCCCACCGCAAAGTCTTGGAACCGTTGCGTTGGTTGTCCGTCATCCCATGCTAAGTCGTACTGCTCTGCTCTGAAGGTGCTCTTTTGTCTGCCATTGTAAATACTCTGACTTCTTTCGTTTTTTTTTTGCTGCCTCCCGCTCGATGTCGAGTGCATCCCTCTTGTTCGTTGATTAACGTTTTCGAAATCCGTCAGTGTTTATTTTCCAAGTGTTCGGTCGGATGTATTTTTTCTTCCACAAGCCACCAGCCACCAGGCCACAAGAATATAAACTCCTTCAGAGTGCGTGCAACAAAATGCACCACTCATCACGTGGCCACTTCTCCGGGGGCCGCGTTCCCCGCTTCGGGTCAGCTTAACCTGGGAGACATGCAAGCTGCTGCTGCTGCTAACAACGCGTTGATCGGCTGATATCCTGCTGCCGCCACCACGCACACCCCGTGATCCTGAGCCGGCTTTACAGGCCAACCCAAGTCAGGGGCGCTCGAGACGGCCACACAATTGTTATTCTAACAAAGTCAAACCAGCCAACCAAGACAGCAAGGCGATGCTGCCTGTCGTCCTAAAATATGCAAAATCATCAAATAGCGGGATACGTATAATTATAATTGAATGAATTACCAACAGCCCAGTCATGGGCGCGCTTTGTTCGTTTCATTATACAACGTGAGAAGAGCAAAAACCGCGGATAGAGAGCGAGAAGTTGTTATAACGCAAACAAGTTAGTTAACACATGTTTACACGGTTTAAGCAGTGTAATTTGGTTAAATTTCACCGCTGACGCGGCGCTTGCACGAGACTCTGTTTGAACTTTCTAGGCGGTTAATCTTGATCTTTCGTGGGTTCACGATAAATTATTCGATGAATTTATCATTTAATACTCTAAATAGCTAAATGTATGAATCGTAGAGTTAAACATAGTTGCATTTTTCGAGGGTGAAAGAAATGTGAGGAAAATTTCGTTCAAACGATTGAATTTTTAAGCATGTTGAAGTGACTCATTGTTATAGCTAATTTTTTTTAATGAAAATTCAATTCAAAATTGTATTTTTGGCCTATGTGATTTTGCTCGTTTTTATCAATATTTCAGATTGAATCACTGAAACGTAATACTGTTAAAAGGGTTGTGTTGGAAAAAATGAAAACCTTCCCTAAAAGCATACAGGAAACCCTGTTAGATTGACACTTTCATGATGAGCGAAATACAAACGGTGCAAGATTGAAAATTTGCAACGCGCAAGGTGAACCGTCGAACATGCAACGCGCTCGTTTGTTTTGGTTCCTAAATTTACGTTTTTGGCTGCTATAGAATTGCATATATTGAAATATAGGTGTCACTCCTTGGTTAAAAACTATAATTTTTAACCACCCTATGTCAGGAAGGGTTTGAAAACAAAGAACAAAGAAAAACGGGTCTAATTTTTCGGATCAGAAACTTATTGCCAAACCGCATCAAATTTCTTCTTTTTTATGTTGATATATGGAATTGTTGATAAACATAATCGATGAAAATTTACTCAATATACAACTTCTTTGTCTCCATTTGCCCCAGAGAAATTGCAAATTTTCGATTGAATAATCTAATTTTTGAAATCAAACACAAAAATGGTCTCTAAACATACTTGCTTTCAATTTTGCACAAGCTATTTTGCTCTCAGTTAATAACCTTTGATGGTACCGCCAGCCAGTTGCGGCACTTGTGAAATTAAACTTACAAACATAAACAATGTTGCTTTCTCACACTGTGGCTAGCGCGATCTTCCCGCCCCGAAGGCAGAAGGCTCAAGCCCTCTCCGGATGAGCAAGCCACCGGGCTTGTTGAGATTCCCACCGACCAATTGTCTTTGGAGCACGCTGGGGCTCCACAAAAAAAAAATGTTGGTGGTGAAAGCAATCATAGTTGATAAACATGTTGCATTACCAAGAAGTATTTCGAGCACGCCAAACTTCTTCCCGCGGATCCTCAGGCGTCTCCTGGGGTGACTCCCAGAGCACAGCTTTATTTAACAGGGTGGTTGCCGCCGCCGCCGACATCGTAGAGTGAAATCCAGAAAAGCACTCGGCGATCGTGTGAGAGTCGGCACAGCATGTTAAAAAAAGCAGATCGACATTGAGAGAGAGAGAGCGAGCAGAGATCGCGGGAGAAGGAAAAAAGCTTGCCGCTTGCCCCCAAGAACTTCTAAGTTAACACTTGGGCAAACACTCACAGCGCTCAACATCAGTGCTTTTCGTTATTGTTAATTATTTTTTCAAAACTTCAAAGCTTAGAGTCCGACAAGGAAAAGGGAAGATGCCGCTCAGTTGAGCTTCGTACGGATTCGCATTCCAAAATTTAGAGTATCATATTTCCAAACATTATTTCATGAAAAATATAAATAAATGTATTATTTTGGAATTGAAGTTTGAAATTAAATTAATTCTTTTGCGCAAAATATGAATATATTCCAACAATAAACATTTGAGTGGCGTCTGGCGTCTCCAAAATTTACCAGCTAAGCCGATTGTCAGCATTCTGAAACGACATTCATCATACTGGCGTCTTCACTGAACAGAGTACTTATGTTAGTGTGGTTAAAATTAATTTTTTTTATGTTCAACTCCAAGTTTTTGTTAATTTAAATCTCGCTAACCATAAATTAGTTACTTAGACTCCACAATAGAATTTAACTCAAATGGTCTGATTTGAACCGCCCTAATCTGTTACCTGTCTGCGTGAGATAGAAGATGAAAAGTCCAGACCGGCCGAAACCTGGATTGCCACTTGAGCTCTTCAGAAAAATATTAAAGCTCAAGTGAGTTTCGCTGAAAGCTTCAAGTGAGCTGATCATTGAAATTGTCGGCATCGATGTACGGCCGGGCGCGTTCGATATATAATTGTAATTAGTATTTACGCCAATAAAGCTGTACAAATAAAGCCAGTCGCGGTCTCAATCGGGGTGTAGTGGCAAACTCGTCTTGTTATTCTTCACAGCTATGAAATCTACGGCCGAGATAATACAATCGAACTGATAGATATCTGTATTCCTACTGCCGTGTGTCCTCTCTGTTCTTTTCAACTACAACCACAGTTTTGTTGTGCTCTGCCCGGCGTTGATGTTTCAAGTGCTGGCGGAACCTTTTTCCACAAGGTTTGTCTTTTGTATTCTTAATTGAGAAGTGACTCGATTAACTCTTGTTGCCGGTGGAGAAATGTGGGGTAATAACGATTGGAACTGAGAACAGATGATTTCTTCAAGCAATAATTGAATCCTTTATTACAAGTTAGTAAAATTGTATTTAAGAAAGTGATATACGGTCCAAACTCTTTTTAACAAAATGTTGATTATCCAAAGTGCCGATTTACCGAAGTTAGATTATCCGATGTTGTATTGTAACGAAGTTACAGAAAATCTCGTTCCACCTTAATTCCTGTCTCGATCCTTCTCCTTTCCCAGTCTCTGATGTCTGAAATCGTGAGTCCTCTTGACAGATCATACCTCGGTGACAGCTCCGTCATTAATGTCACCCTGACGGAAATACTTTCCCGAGGGTTATAAAACCGAGTGATGATCGTGTCCCAAAATACGAAGATCTTTCGGGCTGGACTGACTAGGCAAAGGGTTTACGACGGTGGTTCTCTTTGACGTTTGACCGCCAAGCACGACACACCACCGGAGACACCCGCCAAGCACCAGGAGAAGGACTAGCACAAACAAGTTAAAACTTATACTAGGGACGTGCCACGACAAGTTAAAACGGTGTACACAAACTGTAGGACGGTAAAAAAAGAACCCTTCGTGTGAGGATTGCTATAAGAAAACGTTCATAATTACAGAAAACTACAAATTTAAATCGGTTGTCCGCAACGCCACCCTAAGTTTGCGACATAACGAAAAACTACAGGTAAAACAAATTAAAATCGAGATAAATAACAAATTAAAACCGGTGCCAAAAGACAAGACGACAGGACTAACAAGTTAAAATTTGTTACGAAGGAACTTCGTCCCTTCGATTGGGTGTCTCCCTAGGGTCTAGGATTTTGAGGTTAGGACCCGCTGTTCCTCACCGACCAACTCCGGTGCAACATCCCGCCGCACCCAGCCAACGCGTGGACCCGACTCAATACCTGGTCCGCCAGCTACCCCAGGTGATCAAGTCGACAACACCCACAACACCAACCGCACCAACCGGCCAACAGCACCAACAAGAACAGAAATCGTGAGTAGAGTGGCAAAGAAATCGTGCGAGGTTCCGAGCCAGTGCTCCGGTCGGAGAGGCGCTGGCCCGACCCCGTTCCGGCTTCCATCGAAGTCCGCACCCCTCCCCTGGTCCGTAGGGAACTAGGGAACCCTTCTGCTAGCTGTGCGTGCGGATCGGTCCGTGGCCCTTGCGCCCGCCACACCTGCTGGTCACTCTGTCGAGCCCGGGACAGCCGACGACAGCCGTACCTTTCGAGCGCTGACCTTGAGACGCAGGTCGACCTTGTTGGTCTCACGTACGTGAGCGCTGACTGGGGCTGGCTGCCTCGGCGATCGGCCGCCCGCGCGAACCTGCCCTGCGAGTTTCGGCTCACCTGGTTGCTCTCGACAACACCTGAGCGCGATCCCTGAAACGCTTGTCGACCTGGTTGGACCCACCCGCGAGCTCCGGTGAGTCGAGCGATCGACCCTGCCAGTCCCGTTGCACTGCCGTGCACCTCGCGTGTTGGTGATGGAAGCTGCGCAAACCGTCGGCGAACGGTCAAGATTAAAAGGTAGTTTTAATTTAAAATTAGGTATAAAAACACATTTACACTCTTATATGAACATACACCTACACGTTAAAATGAAAATTAAAAGCGCTGCGGCGCATTGTAGAGAGATTTGCGACTTTTTAGTTCGGTCCGCAAGTAGATTTAGTGCGTGGGAGTGTCGTTGTGGAAGCGGGAGGACTGAGAGGGGTAATCCTCCGTTTTAGTCCGTGTACTCAGTGGGTCTTCGTTGTTGAGATCTGACGGTGACTCGGTGACGAGTTGCCTTGGTATGACCTGCCCTGAGGTCTCATGGCCGGGTCATCAGGCATCAGTAGACGCATCCCAGCACTTCCACGGCCCTTCCGGCCTGGCGCAGAAGTGGAAGTTGTACCCCAAAAATCCCGATGTATATATGCAGCAATTCCATTTGAAAAGAGCCTAAACCAAAAAAAAAGTTCTCCGATCGGGCTCAAAATTTTTCTGGGGGTTCCTTGGCCAAAATAATTAGACCCGTATTTTTTTGTTTGGCCATTAGGGTGGCCTACATCGTGCTAGGGTGGTTCAAAAAATTGCAATTTTCGTCATTTTTCGCAAAAACCACTTTTTTCTAAAAATCATATCTCCGCGCCATTTCATCCGATTTTAGCTGTCTTAGACGCAAAAGAAAGGTGATGAGTTTGGCTATTTGGGAAAAATAGTAAAAAGTTCCAAAAATCTAGCTTAACTATTGAAAAAGTCGTATGAAAACTTAAAATGGCGTTTTGACCGTGTCTGGACCAAAGAGCCTATGTCTGAAAATATTTTTATCGGATTCCTCGGAAAATTTCACATAACATATCAAAAAATTGGCGATGTCGAACCGTACGTTTCCGAGATATGATTTTTTGAAAAAAAAAAACTGCGTTTTTCGACGCGCCACGCGCAAAAACGGGAAAATGACGAAATCGGCAAAAAATCAACTTTTTCCACTAAAACTGCGATAACTTTAAAATTTCAGCGATGACCTAAAGTTGCGTCTCTCAATTACGAAAATTTTGGTACCCAGACATGTATAGGTCATCGCTGAAATTTTAAAGTTATCGCAGTTTTAGTGAAAAAAGTTGATTTTTTGCCGATTTCGTCATTTTCCCGTTTTTGCGCGTGGCGCGTCGAAAAACGCAGTTTTTTTTTTTTCAAAAAATCATATCTCGGAAACGTACGGTTCGACATCGCCAATTTTTTGATATGTTATGTGAAATTTTCCGAGGAATCCGATAAAAATATTTTCAGACATAGGCTCTTTGGTCCAGACACGGTCAAAACGCCATTTTAAGTTTTCATACGACTTTTTCAATAGTTAAGCTAGATTTTTGGAACTTTTTACTATTTTTCCCAAATAGCCAAACTCATCACCTTTCTTTTGCGTCTAAGACAGCTAAAATCGGATGAAATGGCGCGGAGATATGATTTTTAGAAAAAAGTGGTTTTTGCGAAAAATGACGAAAATTGCCATTTTTTGAACCACCCTAGCACGATGTAGGCCACCCTAATGGCCAAACAAAAAAATACGGGTCTAATTATTTTGGCCAAGGAACCCCCAGAAAAATTTTGAGCCCGATCGGAGAACTTTTTTTTTGGTTTAGGCTCTTTTCAAATGGAATTGCTGTATGTATGTACTGCCCATAATTGAAAATTCGGCTATTATGCCAAATCAAGTATTCCGAGAAAAACGCGTTTTAGTGTTTGTCACAAAATCTCCTTCAAGGCAATTTCCCATAAGAGTGGCATATTAGCCGTTTGGTTTTTCGCATCGGCAGCCATGTCTAAACACTATTTCAGTAAAATTCAAGTTCCAGAAGATGCGTTGGACCATCCTCTACCACCTAGTGCTAATATCTCGTTTTTGCCAAAAGTGGATATTAGCCGTTTTTTCAATGGTGGGCAGTGAATTAGTACCCCCGTCTTGGCAGGACTTGGACATGACCACAGTATGTTTCAACTGAGTTACTTTGGTTAGTAACCGACTTATATTTTAAGGACCTCAAAAGAATATCATTTTGTATCCAACCATTTGTTATGATAAGATTAAATAGAGAATGACATTCATGTGACTTGGGTCAGGCGATCCACGACTCCCTCATCCAGTCCATAAAATATATGAAGGCCCTGGGATATTTTTTGAGAGGGGTTAGTTTTTTTTTGGGGGTTAGGCGTGTGGAATATAACTATATAGGATAAAAAATGAATAATCAATGTTATGAATTTAAAGAGATATCAATGTATAGTTATAAGAGTAAAACAATTTAATATCAATAATATAATAACTCAACAAGTTGTTTCAAAGCTCTCATCCTTTTATTTTGGAAAATGCAAAGAATTAAAAAAAAATTACAAATTAATAATAATTTCATTTATTTCTATTCCATTATACCGCGAAAAAACTATTAAATCCTTCCCATTGTCCATTTTGATTTTACATATTGTTTCCTGAATTTATTTTGGCATTTTAAATTAACAAAAAAAATCTTTTGCAATATTTTGTAAAACATGAAGTAATACTAGTAAACGCAAATAAAATTTATTTGTATTTGGAAATAATAGATTTTATTAACAAAACCAAAATATCAGTGCAAAAGAAACAATATGCAGCAGCTGACCTCTTTCAGATGGAATCGTGGAGTCCAGAGAACAAAAGCTTCAAAACAGCTGGCTAGGCCTAATTTCAATATAATGTTGTATTGTATCGATTTTGGCATCAGCAATATTTTTTTTGCTGAGAATAATGAACGACTGATTAAGCGGACAAAATTCGTTACAATTGACAAGTAAAACAAAATAAAAACGGAAATTCATTTAAATTTAAAATTGCATTAAAAATATTATTGATGTCAAAATTGAAAGATAAAAAGTGAAACGTAAATTTTGGAGTTTTCCAGATGGTTCCAATCATGGGCCTGAAATTTAACGTCAACGTCACATAACAAAGACATTATTGCGACATTAATAAGATAAACATATTATAATAAATCAACTAACATTTAATATAATGATAATATTTAAATTCAAACTGAGAACTGCAACCATAAACATAAAAATGAATACTTTCTGAAATACTAAAATAAAATAAAACACAATAAAAAATCATTGAAAACCATCGAAAAGATACTTGTTTAATGAAATACGCCTCACCTTACTTAGATTAGGTTAAAATAAATTAAAAAAAAAAATAAACTTTTGAGCATGGCGAGCCACCCGATCGATCGCAGTAGGCACCAGTAGGCACAACAAAATTTTGGCTGCAGGAGTCTCTCTTGCAGACTCACCTCCCCCAAAGTTTGTTGCCTAATACCATCGTCAAGCCGCCACCTCAAGGCGGGAAAACATTCTATTTAACTCCACAACCCAAAACAATTATTGATGAAGATAAAAAACTAATGATAAGAACGCTCTCACTCAAATCCAGTGTCCATTCTAGCTTGCCGTTCAATCTGCTCAACCGATGCCGTCTTTCCTCTCCGGGTAGCAGGCCAACTAGAAACCAAGCTCCTCCAAGACGACTCCGAAGTTAGATTATCCGATGTTCTTCAAATAACCGAATCTTGATTTTTTTTTTTCATTTTGAATCGATGATCTTAACATGATGTTTAAACTGATCCAATGTGGTAGATAATGAAAAATCCAAGACCAGTATGATAGTCACTGGTAGAATATTCATTTTTCAAATTATTAGGCAGTTGACCTCTTGAATTTAATTAATTTGGGGTTGCCAGACTCGTCCACGACCCTAGAATAGCATAGTATGACGGGTTATTCCCAAGCTGTAGGTGGTGCCACAGTGGTCAATTCAGTTTTCTTAGACAATTTAATGGCTGCTCGGTACAACTAAAAATATCATTGGGCCAATGAAAAGGTTGAAATGAAAAGGTCTGTCGTGAAATGTCTTTTTGTTTTGTATATAATTTAATATAATTAATATTAAATATTAAACATAAGCTGACTGTACAGTAATTTCAATAAACACAAAGACCACAACATTAATGTAATTCATGTAATAATGTTCGCATAAATGTAAAAGTATTTTTTTCCCATGACCCATGGAGAGTATCGGGGCCGCATTTACAACGCGGATTCAGTGGCTATTTCTTATCTTAATGTTAAAATGTTGAAGTTAATGTTAACATTCCATAGGTCGCCTTCCCTAAAGTGTGTTGATAAGGTCCACAGCTTGTGACGATACACTACCTTCCCTTTACTAAGCAATCGATTCCAGAAGGGAAAAGATCACCAGTTGTGTTGGTCCGAGCCGGGATTTGAACCCCGATCTACCGCTTACGATGCGGAAGCGTTACCCGCTACTACGTAGCTTGGCCTGGCCTGGTTACCCACGTTAGCCACGTAGCCTAGCTCGGGCATAAATGTCCCATATGTTAAAACAGCAAGCTGAGAAAAAAACGGAATCGACGTAACACCTTATAATGTGGCCCTCTTAAACCTTGCGGTTTCGTCAACGGATCCACAGGCGTGTATCGTATATATATATATGGGTAATTCTCTACCAACTCACACGAAATCGGGAAAAGTTGCTCCGACCCCTCTTCGATTTGCGTGAAACTTTGTCCTAAGGGGTAACTTTTGTCCCTGATCACGATTCCGAGGTCCATTTTTTGATATCTCGTGACGGAGGGGCGGTACGATCCCTTCCATTATTGAACATGCGAAAAAAGAGGTGTTTTTCAATAATTTGTAGCCTGAAACGGTGATGAGATATAAATTTGGTGTCAAAGGGACTAAATTAGACGCCCGATTTGATGGCCTACTCCGAATTCCGAAAAAAACGTATTTTTCATCGAAAAAAACACTAAAAAAGTTTTAAAAATTCTCCCATTTTCCGTTACTCGACTGTAAAAAATTTTGGAACATGTCATTTTATGGGAAATTTAATGTAGTTTTCGAATCTACATTGTCCCAGAAGGGTAATTTTTTCATTTAGAACAAAATTTTTCATTTTAAAATTTCGTGTTTTTTCTAACTTTGCAGGGTTATTTTTTAGAGTGTAACAATGTTCTAAAAAGCTGTAGAGCAGACAATTACAAAAATTTTGATATGTAGACATAACGGGTTTGCTTATAAACATCACGAGTTATCGCGATTTTACGAAAAACAAGTTTTGAAAAAGTTCCATTTTGCGTTTCTCTTTGTTTCGTCGTCCGTGTCTGTCGCGGGTGACCATGAATGGCCATGATCGATGACGACCAACTTTTTCAAAACTTTTTTTCGTAAAATCGCGATAACTCGTGATGTTTATAAGCAAACCCCTTATGTCTATATATCAAAATTTTTGTAATTGTATGCTCTACAACTTTGTAGAACATTATTACACTCTAAAAAATAACCCTGCAAAGTTAGAAAAAACACGAAATTTTAAAATGAAAAATTTTGTTCTAAATGAAAAAATGACCCTTCTGGGACAATGTAGATTCGAAACCAACATTAAATTTCCCATAAAATGACATGTTCCAAAATTTTTTACAGTCTAGTAACGGAAAATGGGAAAATTTTTGAAACTTTTTTAGTGTTTTTGTCGATGAAAAATACGTTTTTTCGGAATTCTGAGTACGCCATCAAATCGGGCGTCTAATTTTACACAAAAGTCCCTTTGACACCAAAGTTCTATCTCATCACCGTTTCAGGCAGGGATGCCAGATACACAGATTTGTCTGTGTTTCACAGACATTTGAGCTCGTGTCAGACATTTTTTGAGGTACACAGACTTTTTAAAAACTTCATTAAATTGTTATTTTGTTAAAATATCAATCGAAACTTATTTCGTTAGTCTTCAAATGCTTAAAAACACAATTTTTGATAGATTTCTATGACTGTAAATTGATTTATTTGAATTTTAGACAAAGACACAGACATACACAGACTTTTTCACAGACATTTTAAAAAATCATATGGCATCCCTGGTTTCAGGCTGCAAATTATTGAAAAACACCTCTTTTTTCGCATGTTCAAAAATGGAAGGGGTCGTACCGCCCCTCCGTCACGAGATATCAAAAAACGGACCTCGGATTCGTGATCAGGGACAAAAGTTACCCCTTAGGACAAAGTTTCACGCAAATCGAAGAGGGGTCGGGGCAACTGCTGTGTGAGTTGGCGGAGAATTACCCATATATATATATGACTAATACCAGCGCCATCTTGGATTATACATTCCCAGAACATTATGAAGCATTCCAGAGGTCAGCGACCGAAAAATCAAATCAGAGCGGTTGATTGCACATGAAATTTAAAAAAAAACATTCAAGGGAACACATTGGCCTGAATGTTTTGTGTAAATACGAAAAAAAAAATGTTTTCGAGTTTTCAATTTTTGATCAAAGTCTTTGTGAGTCAAAATATGGCCAACAAAGTTATTGCGCCTTGCAGCAATTCCCAGAGTTTTGTGTCAATCGTGCTAGGCCTAGATTTTTTCATCACACTGCTTTGCAGGACTGAGAACTGTCAACTTTGCGCACTTTGCACCGCAGTAGAGTGCTGCGGGAAAATTTTCATCACAGTTGGCAAACTGATTTTTCATCACACCATCAAAACAAAACAAGTGTAATGGATCGACTTTTGACCACAATCTAGTCACCAAGCTGTGGTGGCCGAGGCAGTTAAGTCATTGAGATGGTCTGTTAAAGGTTGCTGGCTCGATTCTCGTAGTTGAAACATACGAGTTTTTTTGACGGGTTATATATTTTTCTAATAAGCACGAGGGCATAAGTCTATCGGCCACCTCGAGCTGTGTTCGCTGAGTCCGTAACCTGTGCCATTACTCGAACGATTGCTGCCCAGTTTTGGGTGAAGGATAATTGAAATTATGTGGATTTGGCTGTAAATTCAGCAATATTATATTTAAAAACCAATATATTTTGGACGAAAGAAATTTGTATATTGACTTTATTAGACCAAAATTCCCCAGCCGGACAAAGCAGTCGTAATCGTCTTCTTCGAACCATCTAGTATCTTGTATTTGGGATTTCATCTTATCCGAAAGGAATGGTTCTGCTTCACAGAACCGTCATAAGACTGGAGGATCTTACAGGACAGGAAATCGTCAAGAAGTTCCCTGGACATGTGCCCTTGAAGGGCACTGGTCGCTGGTCTGAAATAAATCATGTGATAAGCCTTGAACACGAACACATTTATTAAGCTCTAAAATACCATAACCACTGCAATTTTCGACGGGATCCTTCAAGAACTCAGACAGCGGTTCTAATCACGCTGATTTCATCACATTTGTAGTAGATTCCACTAGTTCTTTCACTGAAATGAACAAGCTCTCTTTTACAAAATCTGTCGTAATTGGAAATTCAAAACAAACAAAAACAAAGTTGCTATGGTAAGCTCAGGAAGTGTGATGAAAAATCACTGTGATAAAAAGGTACTGTGACGAAATTATTGAGGCAAGACTCTAGTAAAGTGCAAAATGCGCAATACTCTAAGGAAATTTACAGTATGAAAAAAATATGAACTGTTCTACAAAATAGTCCAATCTAAAATAATTACACTTAAGTTTTTACCAAGGTCATATTTTGACGCCCACAGCTTTGCAATCCCTTTACTGAAATCATCTAAATATGTAGGTACAAAGCTTAAACATTGCGACATTTATACACAAAAAGTTAATCAAAATTGATGTTCTTCACAAAAAGCATAAAATAAATTGTTATTAAAACAAAATAGCTGAAGATCTGTTACAATAGGTACCGTCATCAGGGGTGACGTTGGGTCTGGGGTGAGATTGAATCATACAAAAATGCTGAAATTTGTATGACCCAATCTCACCCCCAGACCCAATATCACCCCTGACGACAGTAATTTGAATTTTTGAAGTTCATTCAGAAGTTATTTTTTTCATGGATTTTATAGGATTTCTTTTTGGTTTGTCGAACATGTTCCAATGTGTATTCTTATTAGAATTGCACTAAAATAATTTGAAATAATATTTTAAAGAAAATCCCAGCATAAGATTTGTTCCTTGAAACTTTGCTGCATTTTGATTTATCTATGATTACCACGCAATTAAAAACAAACCCATTCATATACCCCACAATTTCTCCATGCGTTAAGATTTATCTCCAGCCCAATGTGGGAACAATCTATGGTGTTCCCGACAACAGATCACTTAAACTCAGCCAGCGATGATTATTTTCATAATAGAACCGTTTTCTGCACCATTAACTGCATTGTTTATTATGTTGGTACAAAGATTTTGATTTAATTTATTAAATTTATGTGAAGCGATAAAAAGCAATAATCGTAATTTAATTCAATTTCCGTTCGGAGCACGTTGCTAAAACAACAGCCCCAAACCGAACCGAGCACGCCTGAGTGACAGTGCTCTCCAGGGTGGGCTCCACCATCGCTATTTTCTTGACTCTAGTCCCGTAGCCGTAGCCTGTGGGCTGAAATCCTCCAAACTTCGTCAATATGACGTCGTCGTCCTTGGGTGGATGGAGGGTTTGGTTTGGGCAACTTTTCGACGATATTCGCCACCAGCCTCTGCAGGGACCATACAAACAAAATGTAACAGAGAGCAGAGCAGGACGCCAGAACGACAAATCCTCTGGCGAATGACTAGCACAATTTATTATCGCAGTCATAATTTGATAATGTTTATAATGAAATAATCCTCCCTTTTGCCGAGCTTGTATCAAAACGAGCAAATTTGTGCTCTTCGAAACAAATCGGGTGGCGTGCCAGCAGCAGTCAGTATCTACTCGCTACGGTACGAATAGGGCAGAAGAAAAAACTTTCCCTAACGTCAATTGTAAGTAACCAGTTGGCTAACAGCCATTGATACAACTAACCGGGTTGAATCGTACCGGCGACCAGGCATCCACATTCCTCTTGTTTTATGTACCTTAACATGCCAAATCGCAACGCAAGAGCAATATTTCACTAAAATCACGCTTAAAAACAGAACTTGCTGTAAGATAGCACAACGACGACGATTTGGCACCGATGCTGTAAGCGGATGCAAGAGCAATTCAATGATAAATCTACAAATAAGCTAGAGTAGGTAGACGGCACAGGCTGAACAACGATAGTTCCGTCTGTATGTCCGTGTGTATGTGTAACAACTGTATGGATGTATGCATGTATGTTTGGGCTGAGTCCTTCCTAACTAACTGGTCGAATTTCATGGCGGAAACCGATGCGATGCAACAAATTTGGTTCTCGCTCTGGTCGTGAAACTTTGGCTAAGGTACCTGGCCGGAAGTTGTTATTGCATTAGATGAAACTGAATATCCCTTCGCTGTAATTCGCTGTGAAAACGCGAACATTGGATAAACTGCTAAAAAAGGTTCAGTTGCTGTCATGGAAATGCAGTTCATTATTTCGATGATTTGAGTGAGAGTATCGGAAGATACAGCCAGGATGGAATCGTTATGATGGCACTACCAGGCTAATAAGACAAACGGAAATAGTCAATATCCGAGGTGCATTCTACTCACTACTTGGTTTCTGAAATGGTGTACGTTTCGAGCAGCTTATAACGTTATATTTTAGGATATGTAATGAAAAATTAATTTATTGTAATACTTTCTTCTTGAGTGTAAGTGTCATTATTTGTTCGTTTTTAAGTTGAATGCTTGAATGTCTGTGAATTAATACTTTTTAAATTTCATATAAGATATTTAATTTTTAAATAAATTTTTTCACTTCATAAAAAATCTAATTAGAATCATTCAATTGAGTGCTTCTCAAAGGTATCTCTATTCGATTTTATTATGTTAACGTTCAACATTCATAAATACAGATAACCAAAAATAATCAAAAATAAAATTTCTCTACCGCACCCTCCCACTTCATCACTACTACCAACGGCAATCCTTCTCTGACAAAGAAGATGATTATGATAGGCCAAGTATTCTATTGAAAAAGACCCAGTCAGCAAAGATCCGGAATGCTGTTGCTGCTGCTTCGCTTGAAGAGTGAGCTCCTTGCCTTTGCTTCTCACATTTCTCCTAATAATTGCCAAGTGAGTAGAAGTGACGAAGGAAAGTATTCAATCGAAAATTATAATAATAATAATAATAATAATCCTCAACACGGTTCTCTCCTTTCGTTTCCCAATTTCGTGGCCAATGGGCCGCTCTGCTGTTAAGCTCTGGTGTAAGTCGGTCGATATGGATCGGGGGCGTTCGCTTTTGGCCGGGCATACTTCTTCAATCAACAATCCGCAAAAGGCTTTGTGCTTTGAACCATTATTCTATGCTACTGCTGCTGCTGTTGCTGCTGCCGGCGCTGTCCAAAGTAGGTGGATTGAGGTTTGGGTGAGAAAGATTTAGTGGCTTTGGCGCTGCATACATGTGCAGCACCTTACCTCACCGCACCTCACCTTAACAGCAGAGGAGAGGGGATGCTGAGTTTATTAGTCACTCTGCGGCTGCAAGCATGACTAATTGGATTTAAAACACCGAACAACATGAAGGGCTAACCACCAGCCAGCACGTGTCACTTTTTCCCGGGCACGAAACCACGCGGTCGGTCGCTGGCAGGGAGGTGAAATTTGATACCGTTTTGAAACAATATCGTAAATTTGCCACCGGTTCCCCTCCGCCGTGGCAACCATCGTGTCTTTGGTGCTCATCGTTTTTGAATTTGCCACTCAATTCGACTCATTTAGTGTCAATAATTTGGTAATCCGATACCCACTTGGGCGGTGTGGGGGTTGTGGCAATGAGTGGCGTTTTGGCAAAATATTTCAACCTCAATGGCCATCCATTTCTAATTGTATAGTGATAGAAACAGTGCAAATAATTAATTTCAGTCAACGTTAATTGTTTAGACCCTGGTTAGTGTGATTGCTGGGTTTATCAACTTTCAAGAGTCATTGGATCTATTGTCTAATTATGTAAACAAAACCTGATTTATAAACTATTTAAGTTACGAGTGTGTTGTCTACTCACAGTCAAAAGAATTAATTAATTTGATGAACTATCCTTTCGAAAAAATATGACTGTTTATTTTTATAATGCTACTCATTCAAAAACTTTTATAAATTTTTTGTTGAATTGATTTTAAATACACCAGAATGTTTCAAATATCTTAAAACGATTGAAAGAAAACAAATTAAGGTTAAGGTTGACTAATGATTGATTGAAATTTATAAGATCCTCTAAATTGACAATATCTCATGATAGTGATGCTAGATCTTCAAATTCAAGATTAAGTTTCAATATAATGCTGTAGTTGGTATCTACAGTATACCACAATACCATCGTATAAACGACTGAGGAACGAAGTAGCGTTCACAACACACAGCGAAAGTGGATTGTAGTAAGTAGCTTGTGCCTCTAGTCAGTGCTCGGTATCAGTATTACACAGAAAAAATCTATTCTCGTAATCGAAGGAATTTATTCATGAGTATGGTGCATTTGCACTATAAACGTGAACATATTCCTTTGTGGTTCTCGCATTCGTGAGTTTAATTAACGATTTTGAGAATTGATTTTTTTCCGTGTACGATGCCTCTGTGCTCTCTTATGCTAACTAGATAGGAAAACCAGCAAGCTTAGTACAAGTGAGCACAGAGGCATCGATTAGCTATCAGTACCCCTCTGCACTAGGTGCTCCATAAAAAAAGATGCGGGGTAAAACGGAAATCTCACGCTGTTATGTATCACCCATAAATGCAATAATCCTGCCGCCGGTACCGTGGTTACTAGATCCATCCAGCCGTATAGTGCCATGTTCCGTCGGTTCTTGCGGAGGTTCTGCGGGCGAACGTAGTGTTGGTGCGATGTCATCCCACCACAACCGGCAGGTTTCTATGGTAGCAAGCCATGGAGCACGTATACTACCAAGCAATCGTCGTCGTCATCTTCTCCACTAGAAGGGTAAACTGCTACAACTTGGCGCGTTC
Source organism: Culex pipiens pallens (assembly GCF_016801865.2). NCBI lineage: Eukaryota > Metazoa > Arthropoda > Insecta > Diptera > Culicidae > Culex > Culex pipiens. The sequence goes on from NC_068938.1 coordinate 118,914,417, forward strand.
TCTGGGGGGACCGGATCTCCCAGCCTGCTATGACGGATTGACCTGCGCATGCGAACTAATGGGCAATTTTTCCGTTATGCCACTTTTACTGGATGTTTTTTTATGATGTCCTTGTTAGCACTTTTTTTCTTTCGCTCTCGCTGAACTAGTGCAAATTTATGGAACCAAAACTGGCTGCAATAAATTGCACACAAATTCAAGCATCTTTCACTGTAGTTTTTTGCACATATAAAAAAAAACCCGTATGTAAATTGAAAACAAAAATTTTAATTAAATAATTCAATAAGTACTACGAAGCAGATAAAAAAGTCTCACAAAAGGAATTTAATTCAGATCTGTCTTCCCAACCAGAGCGGAGCAGATTCCTCGTTGAATGTGTCAGCGTGCTCTCGAGTAGACTCTGCGAGAAAGTGTGAATGATTCACGAAGAGGAGAGTAGCTCTGAAATGTATAACCAACCACCACCACAGCACAGCAGTCGTCTGTACAGCAGCAAGCAAACTGAGTGGCTCAAGTTCACAGGACCTGGAAGTGCCACCGGGGGAAAGGAAGTGGGAGAAAAAGAAGGTGAAACGGCCAACAAAAGGAGCGTGATTGTTAATTAAGACAAAAGCGCGCAGCCATATTGGAAATATTTTGCCAACACAAACACCTTCGTTTTATTCTGGAGTGCGAATTTGGCTTGCCTTAAATTTCCTTAAAGTGAAGAGATTAAATTACGATCCTTGTTGTTTTGCGAGTAGCATCAGCAGAGTGCGAATTTCAACCCGACGGCATCAACAGATTTGGGTAGAAATTCCTACGTTTGACGACTATTGTATGTTTTGAAATGTCTGGTGTGGCTCATGATTCTCACCTGGACAACTCAAAACAATGATAATGAAATTTTTAGAATATTTATGTGACAGCGATCAACGCCCTGAATATCATTATACGCTTGATTTTCTTTTGTTGGTGCTGTCCTAAATGCAGTTTAGCATATAAATTTTACTTTCCATGTGACGCGTTCTGGATAATTGTTCTAATTGAAAACAATATTTCATTTTATCTACCACGTACCTGTATCCTATCCTCTGGAAGATCTGTTTTAAGCGATAGCATTTCTCTAGCATATACATCTGGGTAGTGTGCTTCTTTGAAGGCTTTTTCTAGCTCGTCTAACTGGTAACTGGTGAATATCGTTCGGCTGCAAACAAATATAACAGGGAGTTATAAAAAGGCCGTCGGTACTAATGGGAGTAGGATGCTGGAATCAATCAGTGTCAATATTTAGGGATAAACATTTAATATTTTCATTACAAAAATTGAGATTGAGCAATGGTTTGTAATGATTCAATTCAACAAATATGTCTTATTCGAATAGAAAACGAAATTTTCCAGAAAATAAGAACAAAACGGCCTGAACTTAGAAAAGCGGTTTAGCTCAAAGAAAAGAAGAGCAACACGAATCCGATTTCTCGAGGCTTTGCTTGAATTTCTTCACTGCTGCAGTGTTCTAAAAAATCCTTGCTAGCTGCGTGTCCTACTGTACAATTTAGATGCAAGTAAGTGCGTATTAGGAAGTCCAGAATAAAGGCAAACATTTTAAAATCTTGCTCCTCGAGCTAAAAATTGTTCTTGGTTTATCTGACCTCTAGTCCAATATTAGCAAATTTGGTTGATAGTGTAGGATGAAGTATGAGAAGATTTGGCAGCAGGGTGCGCTATTTCAAGTGAAATATTCCTTAAAGTTAACCTTTCATGAAAAATTTAAAGCTGTTCAATTTAAGGGTGGACAATTTTAACACCTTAGTTTTTTATATAACTAAAAAACAGTTTTTCGCTCTTGAAGTAATTTATTTCTGAGAAAACTATGTGCATTCATGACTTTTATGTAAACTTGATATAAGTTTATTTGATTTGGCCGTAGAAATGATGTATTTGTGAGTGAGATTCATCAACATATGTAATAGTTCTTCTACAGATTTGAAGCTTACCTATGCCTCCGCTTCTTTTTCTTTTTCTTGCCGTATCCATTGATATTTTCTAACGTGTAATCTTTGCTGGAATCCACTCCTCCTGTAAAGAAAAGATGAAATTTCATTTCAGTAATTATAGCTGATAAATATGTATTTAAGAGCATACATAAATATAATTCAACGCACCGATAATGACTAAACAAACTTCATACAATTTAAGAAATTTCAGACTTCAGATCCTCTGTAATAAATAACTCTTAGCTTTACAAAAGCCGACTCGGTCCTAACCAGGTCCCAGCACCGAAAAGGACCTAATAAAAATAATTTTATGAAAGAAAAATTAAATTAGGTTGTTTTTCGGCTCAGCAGTCAGAGACAAATTCAAAAACTTGTAGTTTTTTCTTTATTCCGACGTTTCGACGCGATATGCGGTCTTCTTCAGGGGATTCTGTAGGGACATTAACAAAAACATAGCAATACGGAAATCATCAAGTCACAATAGTACAAATCTTACAGAAAATACAGTTTTCATGTCCGGGGGCTTTTCAGCTAAAGCTGCATTTGTCAGGGAAGGTAGCATCAAAAGGTGCTGTGAACATGACCAGAAAATGTGTTTAGATAGTTGCAAAAAAGTGGAAACACTAACATAATTACTGTCCTGGAGCGCCAAAACAGCTAGATCTTCGATCAACAACGAACACGGAGCAATATCACCTCAAGACTAACCGACAAATAGAAAAACTAGACAGACAAAACTTTGCATGCAACTTGCATGCAAGGTCGTGTGGGTACTGCTGGATGTTATCTAGACGAACAGTACTAATCCTGCACTTCTTCCCTGACATTCGTGTTTTGTTTTGGTTTTGGCTTTCGTTTCTTCGTTTTTACCAAATGCAAAATTCCACCATAAATCGAACTCAAACCTTCAACATCACTCCTTTTGTTGACAGTTTGATCCGTAGTGAAAATATGACACATTTCTAGAATTTCCAGGGCAGGTTTGGCTCGATGTTGGTCCAGGATCTCGGTCTTCTCCAGCGCGAAACGGTGTTGTTCCTCGATGCTGTGTTGGATGAGGGCAGTTCGGTCCTTCAGCCGGTGAATCTCGGTGTCATCATCAGCGTTCAGCAGCTCATCCCACTTGTTGATGTCTGATTGGTGCTTGCTGATCCTCGATTTCAAGTACTGCGTCGTGTAGCCGAGTGACAAACTGTCACTTTTTACACGGGACTCACACATACTATCAAACAAAACGTTTGGTTGTAAGTGTGAGCTCTGTGTAAAAAGTGATCATTCGTTTGACAACAGTTGATGTCAAACCATCGGGGTTTCCGTGTACACAGTAAAAAAAGTCATGGTAAAAATTCCATCTAAAAAGGGGTATAACTTTTATGTCAGAAAAAAGGTTGTATTTTACCTCTAATAGTATGTAAATTGCCATCTGGTAGACACCAGGAAAAAATATCTGTAGTCCCAAAAAAAAAAAAAAAAAACCAAACCCGCGATAGTTATATCTAGCTTACTTAGTCCGCGCCCTAACCCGCACGGACAACTCGCCGCTGTGAAAATTGGAAGATCAAAGCTGATGTACCTATACGTATCTCGTATATCGTATATGTACCGTATATGCAGTAAATACAGTATACAATGTACGGAACACATAGAGGCTTAGACTAGGGCTTAGATCGTAAAGTTTTCACAACGGTAGATTGGCCGTGCGGGATGGGGCGTGGGCTAAGTAAGGTAGATATAACTATCGCTGGTTTGATATTTTGTTGGGATTACAGATATTTTTTTCTACCGGCTGCCAGATGTAAATTTACACATTATTAGTGGTAAAATCAATGCTTTTTTTTCTGACAAAAAAGATGTACCCCTTTTCGGCTTCAGCTGCCGATCCCTAAGTTGCTATGGGGCGCGGGTTCGGTTCCCGCCTTATCCTCCTGGCCTTCTATCGGATGGGGGCCATTTGCGTAAAAGAGGTATTGGGTGACTCACCACGTATAACCTTCGGACGCCTAGAAATGAGCAGAAACTTGCAACAGAGCCCACAAAAGACCCGGGGGTCGTCAAAGTGAATTGCTTTTTATTTTTGTTCTTTTTTTTGCTTTTGATCCGAATATCGCGGTTTCTTGGCCGAATTTCTTAAGTGAAGTGTATTGAGAAGTCGACAGTAACAAATTATGAAGGCAAGTATTTTTTTAATATTTTGGGATGGCTGAATCCGATTATGACTTCTACTAACATTTACTGTGAGTTGCTCAATGTAATCCAAAATGGCGTCCATTATTGCGTTGGTGGAATATTATCTGATTGTCAAAACAAATGGTAATAAGCTTGCGCCTGACAAATCTGATTATTTTGATGGCGACCAATATATTATTAATTTAAACAGAACAGTCAAGTTTTGATTATAATGCAAGATAATCATATAATGCGCTAATTTAAACATTGATGTACACATTAGATATTATCAACAAAAAAGTTCAAGATTATTGAAAGGTAAGTCTTCTTATTCTGTAAAAAATACAAAGAGGGCTGCTCTTCGTCTGATTCTGAAAGTGTTCTCCCAACCGCAGATAGATTTGATGTGTCTCGAATCAACAAATTCATTTAACCTCGCCTTTACGACCGATCAGGACAAAAAATGTAAAGTAGTTGATTGCACATAAAAAGAAAATCAAATAGATTTAGCAAGAAAACAGCATAAGAAAAGTGGCGAAAAAGGGCTAGATAACGATTGCTCTGGAGCGCGTCGTCGTCGATGGAGACTATTCACTATTCACAGACTATTCACAGATCCTTTCGCTGCCAGAGCTACTATTTTATTCATCATATTGTACAGCTGAGTCTCTATCTCTCACTCGTTGAGCGCTTGTTGGCTATAGTGAATTTGGTTGAGTGGGGTGAAAAAATGCGCATGAATGGTAAAAGGTTGCCCGGGAGTCGTGATCTCATCCTGGGTTGGGTTTGTTAGTTTAAGGTACAAAGGGGCAATAGTAACGAAAAGCTTCGAAAAGCTGAGTCAAATTCGTATCATCACAAGAGGTATTTACAGTGCACATTCTTAAAATAACCTTAAATTTAGAATAAATTTAACTAAATTTGTTCGAAACTATGCTATCCAATTTTAATCGACAGCGAAGTTCTATTTTTGTTGCAAAACTTCAACCATCCATATGTTATGCAAAAATATATGCCAATAAAAAAGGACACACCCAAACCCAGCACCTTGTTCACACAAAGCCTTATTCACTTTTTGATGTAAAAGGGTTGGTTATTGTGACAATTTGATTGCGGGTTGAAAGCGTGTCAATTTTCTCGAATTAAATAACTATCGCACAGGGTTGTCACAACCGTGCCATCTGAAGCTGCTTTTCACAAATTTGTAGCAGTCTGGTAAAGAAAAGAAAAAGAATAAAACATATTCCAATGTACTTTTAAACCTCGGCGCTTCTGTCACAGCAGCAGCAGCGAGAGTGAATATGTTGCGCCTTTTGTCGTCCTGTCAACCAAAATATCATTGAAACATAAAGGAAGTGGTTCCTTACACATATTCCGGGTTGCAAGTCAGAGTGAATTCTTTTTTATTTCCTTTCCCTTTTTATTTCTTTGGCAGACGGCGATGATGGTACCTTTCGAAACAGACACCTTTGCTGCAGCCAGGAGGATAATGCATCCAAAAAAGGTTTGCACAGGAAGAGCAATTTTCACGTCATGTTTTAATACATGTGTCAAATGCACGCATATTTTGGGAATTTGTGGTAAAAGGCAATTGCAAGCACCTTTTTCGTGGGATAAACGTTAGATATTTATGATTGGCAATCATATGTTGTACAGCTTCAAACGTGGTATAGATTTGTTGCAATTAAAAACTTTTAAAAATGTATTAATATTGACACACAGGAACCAAATTAGCTTATTTTTTCAGAAATTACGTATGCTTCTCTCGGAAAAAATCTCATCAAATGTTGTAGATATAATGTCCAATTAGAATCAAAACATGTAGACTCTGTCGAAATGTGCATGAATAATGTATTATGCATTGAAAAGTCATTTACGAAATGGTAGTGATTTTTAATATGACACAGAAAGAAATAATCTATTTAATGAATTATATTTGATTTCTCACAGCTAACATTGGAAACACAAAAATATAAAATTAAAAACAAATTAAATCTCAACTAGAAAAGCGTAGGTCACACTGAAAGGTGCCCAAGCCATACGACAGTTTGCTATCCATTATGAACATTCCATGGTTTCTTTTTCTGTACTCTGAATGACAATGACGACGACGACGACCAGACGAAGTAGTGAACTAATAAAACAAAAGAACCCTTCCCTGGAGCCACCATCCACTTCCTACAAAGTGTGCATAATAACTAATTTTGAGCTTCTGCGCAAAGCGAATTTTCTCATTTCCCAGTCCCTTTAAACTGGCCTGGTGTAAATGTAGTTGTACAAGAAACCAGCAACACACCAGCGACCCCCAAAACATGCACAGAGACCAGCTTTCAGCTGGTGGCGAGGGATTTCTAAATTGTGGTATGTTAGAGCAATACCACGTTGTGTACACACAACCCTTATACGAGGAAAAAGGTACACATGTGAGACCGAGACGAAACGTTTAATTTGTCGAAACCATGTACGTAAAGAATTTTCCTAATTTCGTTTTATTAGTTCTTTTAGGAAAATTAATTGCGTAATAATGAACATATATAATTCGGAATTGAAATTCTAACCCTTTCGGTAGGTTTCGGAAAACACGTGTGAAGATGTACCATCTACCGTAATCTGGTGTGAACTGGAACTAAAATCATGAAATTTCACGGAGTACTTTTCTGTGTGTTATTGTAGGCAGTTATATATCACTGAAATTTTGAAGTAATCGCAGTTTTAGTGAAAAAAGATGATTTTTTGCCAATTTCGTCATTCTCCGGTTTTTGCGCGCGGCGCGTCAAAAAACACGGATTTTATTTTCAAAAAATCATATCTCGGAATCCTGTTAATGAACTCCTCCCATTTTTTAATATTTAGTGTAAAAATGTCCGGGAAATCCGATAAAAATATTTCCAGACATAAGCTCTTTGGTTCAGACACCGTCAAAACGGCATTTTAAAGTTTCATACGCCCTTTTCATTTGTTAGGCTAGATTTTTGAAACTTTTTACCATTTTTTTAAAGGCCAACTTATCACCTTTCATTTGCGTATAAGACAACTGAAATCGGTTAAAATGGCGAGGAGTTATGATTTCGAAAACAAAATCGACAAAAATGGCAATTTTTCAGATCACCCTAACACGCCGTAGGTCACCCTAATGGCCAAACAAAAAAATACGGGTCTAATTATTTCGGCCAGGGAACCCCCAGAAAAATTTTGACCCCATGCTGTTTTCGTGGGGAATTGCTGTATAAATGAAAGTTCTTATCGGATTATTATACCACGTGGTTTATGGGCAAAAAAAACAAAATTGCAAATTCCAAAAAAATACTACTAAAAGTATCCAAAGCGATCTATACATAATTACTTTTATGCTAGTACAAAAAAATTGGAAAATATATGAATATATGAAAATACAATAGCCTAAGAATGTGTAAAATTCAACCGAACCCGATGGAAATTTTACCAGTTCCTGATGTAAAATTTAAACAAAAATTACACAGAATCTGTCACCATTCCCAAAAGTAATATTTCCAACATTTTTTTCTATATATCATTAATACATTGTCTTTTGCAACAAAAACATAGAGTAGTACGGGACAAAAGTGCGCACGGGGCAAAGGTGCGCACCAGCCTTTTTAATACTAATTTTAACCTATAATGCTCATATTAGAGTTTTCGACTTGTTTTGAGGTAAATTTTTTGAATTTGCAAAAATAATGTGAAAAAATTGGATTTTGTGAAAATTATTGGGAAAAGTCTTTTTTGGGCCATTTTGATCTAATATTTGAAGTTTACAAAATAAGGTTTACAAAACATAATGTTCACGAACTCTTTGAGACCTTTGAACCAGTGTTTAGCCCAGCCAATTACCTTGCTAACGCTTATAGAATATTTGATGTTCCCCTTCTTCTTATTTTTTACCATCGCACTAAAATTTCCATACATTTTTGTATGGAAAAAAATTCTAACTCTTTGAATAACTTTTATTTCGGACGGTATGGATCCAAAATCACAAAAAATAATATTTCTGTCAAAATTGGACCAAAATAAAACTTATGCAAAAATAGTAAGGGTTTTAGCCCATAAAATTGAACTTTAGTTATATAAGTAATACTTAATTCAAATAAGGCGATTTATCCTACAATTATCTTGATTTGGGGTAAATAACAAACCCAAATTGAAAACTCAATAAAAAACTAACTTTAACACCACAAATAACTAAACAATCACTTTGTCCCACATAGTGCGCACCTTTGCCCATTTGGCCATTGGAAGCTTTTCTCATGATAAGACGATTACAAACTATAACAAACTGTTGAACCCCTTTATTTTTGCTCTATACAATAAAAAATATGGTAATTTCACGTCTGGGAAAGATGACAGATTTTGTGTATAATCCATCCATCCATTCATGTGTAATACATTAACTTTAACTAGAACTAGTTTTGCTGTTATAAAAATGGTAGACGAATGTAAATATCTTGGTGTCATTTTAGTCACATATTAATAATTTATTGAATAAACTCAACAAGATTATTCACCCAAAATTCAGAGTCGAGATAATCGTTCTCTCAAAATTTATTGAGGGCTCAGTGCCAAAATCGATAGAATAATGGTACCAACTCACACCATCATAACAAATGAGTTCATTCGTTAGTTGAATCAATAAATCTCCAACAAGTGTCATACATCGACTTCTGACTTCTTCTTGGTCACCAAGCTGTGGTGGCCGAGGCAGCTAAGTCATTGGATTGGTTTGTCAAAGGTCTCTGGTTCGATTCCCGTTGTCGACACTTTTGGTTTTTTGTTTGACGGATGAACTTTTTTTGCAAATGAACCTCGAGAGAATAGTCTCGAGCTGTGTTCTCTGCGTCCGTGAATGGTACCACTATTCTCTCGACTCGAGACCATCATTCTCTCGGACTAGCGCTGCCAGTTTTGGGTGTTGGAATTATCTTTTATAGATAATTCCAATTGAATAATTGAACACAAATTCTTACTTATCTTACATAACTTCAGTTTATGAATCTTCTGTTATATTTTGATTAACAAACTTCAAATAGCCCAAAATAAAATCTTAAGAATAATTTATAAAAAAAAAACCACTGCGAAGTCACTCTGCCGATTTGTACATTAACGAAAACATCATTCCTGTCAAAGCTATTCATGTAATTCAAACATGTTGCTTCATCTATTTATGTTTACATGAACAAACTCATCAACATCAACACTTTATAAGAAGCCATAATTTATAAGACCGACCCAATATTTTAACATTAGCCGGCGAAAGATGCATATCTTTCAAAGGTGCTCAATTATATAATTATTTTTGGAATAGATTTGGTGATTGTCAAAGCGTATTAAAAACAAATTGCTCTCTTTTTTGAATGAACCCACTGTTATTGAACACATCCTTAAATCCTTTGATTTTCTTGTTACATAGTAGACCATTTTGTTTTCCAATCTTTTTTTTATTTCTTTTATTTATTTTTTTCACTCTTGCTTCCTTCTAAAACTATGTGTGTGTGTGTGTGCAACCAACCAAACGGGACCACGCGGTTGCTTCTTACAAATTGAGTTGTTTCCATGTATTCTAGATTTTAAATCCTATACATGCAAATAACTCGCATAGGCATTTGGTAGGTGTTAGCTCTGCCGAGCTTCGGTGACCCATTTCTACGCAGGCTAGCCGTGCGCGAGGTACTTCAGCTTGAATCGACAAGCCCCGCCCTAAAGAACGTTTGCATCAATCGGATTCAAACGTTATTTAGCACTTCTGAGTCCTTGTCAAATGGACAAAGACCCAGCACGTATATAGTTTGTAGTAGTAGTATTCCTAATTCTACCAATCCATAGGACGGGGGATCGAACCCCGGTTCGAGTGACTTTAATGTTTCGTTCATGTTTAGAGTTTCAAAAATTCATATTTCCTGATCTTTCTCGTTTGGAGCAGATGGGAATCGAACCCAGGATCATTCGCTTACAAAGCGAACACCGTAACCAGAGAGTCACGGCTGCTCCATATTTCCAATTGGAAGTTTCTCACCCGAAAAGCAGCATCATCCGTCAAACCGGCAGCGATTACATTCACTATTTCGTCACGAATCCGGCAACTTCTCGAGCCGCCTGCATTTTGAGCCGCTCAGAAATGGAGCCGCCAATCTCAGCAAACGTTGCCTACTCCCGCCCTTTTCACTCACTACTCAACTCCTTCAACATTTTCCTCAGCAATTTTCACAACTTTACAACAATACAAACTTGGAAAATCCACCCATTTTCTCTTGAAGGCCACCTCCTGTATCGGCAGAAATTTCTGACCAAAATGTAACAAATGGATTCAAAAAACTCCGTTCGGTGACCGAGATTTCTCCTCAAAGTGTCACTTCTTCACAACACCCAAATCACATGAAAACCTGCAAAAATCCGTCTGAATTCTTGTACTACTCAAAACACTACACTACCGAAAGAACTTCTCACGGAACTGTCCCGCCGGAAAGTCTAAAAATCGCGAACCGTAAAACGTTACGATGAAAAATTCGAAACGAAGAGAAATCAAAAAACGCGGAGCACAAATTCTTGTCAACCAACCGCGACCAAGGATTGCTGCGATCCTCTTGCTTCCTTCTAAAACTCAGTTTAAAATGTTAGTTTTCCGACACCATTATCTTTATTAAATTTTTTGCCTTTATCGCCATAATCTATGCACTTTTATTCATATCATTTCAGATTTCTCTTGCCAGGATCAACCAAACTCCTTCACAGGTGGAAACCAATGGAGTTTGACCGGATACCGTTAGTGAGGGTGACTATGGGTCACACCTCTCGTTATTTCTTAATAACAAAAACAATTTAAATATCATCGCAAATGTTTTATTGTAGAATTGATAACAAGCCTTACCCGACAAACTTCGTTCTGCCTTTTTTTCGTTTGTTGACGTTTTTTGATTGTTTGCTTATTCAGCATTCTGTGATCAAAATATGATTTTACGTAACTTTCTCCATACAATATGCCGATGCTCCGGAATCGGTACCAGAGTGGCCAAAGTGTGAATTAGTTAGCGTACGAAACTTCCTTGGGCTTATACGAACCCTACGCAACAAAATGTACCCCGATCCGACGCTTCGTATTGAACTGATTCGCATTCGAACAAAACCGTCGAAAATTTTATATATATACTTTGTTGATAAAGTCTGATTTGATAGTAGCATAACTTAACACAATGCAATGATCAGTCACAGTTTGGCTCAAAATCATTAAATTATTATTTTTTCTCAGTTCCTAAGGGTACAATCAAAAGTATTGGATATATTTTAAGGTTTGAATTTTTCAACTTGACTAGTTTTAGTTAACCAGACAAAGTCCAATCCTCTAATCATATCCTCTGAACGGTATCAACTTCCATCCCGGGAACTTTCAGTTTCATTACGTAGCGAGTCAGATTTTACGAGCCCCCTCCCCCCTCCACCCATCCTCTAGAGCCGTAAATTTTTGCACACAGTCAGATGTGGTGTCGGCTTGTTGTCTGTGGTGCTGGTGTGTTAGTACGAGTTCTACGGCTCTGATGGCATTTGTTTAGCCTAACCGGAAGCATCGGGTGCCTTCCTGGATATGGCAAGTTTATGTGCGTACGTACCACCACTAAACCGACCGTCTCGAATGGCCGCCCGAGGTGGAGAGCGAGCAGCACATACTCGGCAATAGCGAAGTAGAGGGTTATGTACGTATGTACACGTGCAGGATCAACGTGTGTAGGACGTGCAAATGTGTGAAAAATTGAGGCATTCACGGCATTTCACAAATTAACCATCAACTCACATGAGAGCTCCGCTTCGTTTAATTAAGGCAGAGATAATCGATAAATCACTAAACCGACGCTAGATTGAATTTAATTAAAACAATTATTGTCCTGGAATAACGTTTAAATTAAATATTTATTCACACGACACATGAGTGTGTTGCGTATGAATGGTGTGTGGGATGCGTGTATAAATTGGGGACAATTGAATTTGCCATCGATTCTCGATGCTTGAATGTTAAACAAATCTATTTCCAAACCGCGCGAATTTGTTAAAGTATCGTAAATGAATGACAAACAAATCGCAATTCAGTGTCCGCATCGTATCAGAATTTGACAAGTTTCAAAAGTTGTACGTGTAATTCAACTCCACCATTTCAAGCAAACTAATTGAGTTGCAGGCCCTCACCAAGTTTATGCTTTATGGTCAATTATTCACCATTTTCCCACACACCACAATCGAGAATGGATGTGCAGTTGGCAGCGGCGTTGGCGACGACGGGTTCCTTCTTCGGCCGGAGTAATATGATACTGTATTTTGTTACAATCTGATGAAGATCATAACATACACACGGAGTGACTGAGTGTCAACCCGGGGGTAAATCAATAGGAAACACAGTCTGTCGGCTGTCATCGTGGTGGCGGATGGGACAATTAACGTGGCACCCTTTGGACTAGGGGTACCGAGGTTTTTGTGTGCAGAGTGTTTATCTTGGCGTGCAAAGTGTCACTCAAATTCTTTCTGACCGGTTCTTATGGAAAGTTGTACCACTCACTATATTTTTTTAAGGAAAAATACGACCAATTACACAGCTAAAAAAGTAGTAATCCAGCTGCGTGTAAAAGGCCTGGGTGTAATATAAATATTGCATTATTTTATGTAATTTTATGTGATTTTACACCCTGAAATATGTAGCCCATCAGTATGGGAAACCTACATGACCGAAATGTCGAGCTCATATATGCATTTATCCTTACAGCTTTTCATCGGTCTGATGGCCGAGTGGGCTAAGGCGCCAGTCCTTACTGTTGGTGCTGGGTTTGAATCCCGTCGGTTGCAACTTTTTTTTTGTGTTTGCAAAAATTGTAAATCCAGTGTGTAATATTAAGTGTTTATTTTGACGAAGGTGATGTGCATGCTTTTGCATGCGATTTTACCATCGGATTTTTTGCTGTGTAGATATAAAATCTCTTTTGGGTAAACCGGGACAGTGATTGCTTGTATGTATTTACATTTCAACTTTAAAAAGCGATAATTTTAGATTATGATCCTTGTTTGGATCTTACTAATTTCAACATACTCAGTTTAAGTGACCTTTTTTTTGCTTTAAACAATGTTTCATTCTCCATCTGCATTGTTAAAGGTTAAGTCACGAATAAAAAACGCAGTTCAACGAGCTTAATACAACAAACAGCCAAAAATTTATCAAATTGATGCTGAAAAATATTTTTCAGTACTGCTATTTTTGGCCATAAAAAAATAGAATGATTCGTCATCCGAGAATGACAGTAATAATTACAATTATCGTTAGCAGTTACAGTGTGTAAAAAAAATATATTTACACCCCTTGGGCACTATGCACATATTGTGATGAAACATCTAAATAATTTAATGTTGACAGAAACCTAGTACTACGTTTAGTTCAGAAACTCATGCCAGACATTTTGCGACAAAAAGCTCATGAAAAGATGATTTCTATAAAAAGTTGTATGACAAATACTATTACGAAAATAAAAAAAAGGTGCAAAAAAAGTTTGTACACCTTTCGAAAAATTAACATAAATAATGTTATTTGTTGACAAATCACCATAAATCCAGTCTCCTAACTCCCAATAGGCATCCTTGACAGATTAAAAAATAATTTGGACTGAATATAAAGTTTACTAACTACTTAGTATAAAAGTTTATATAACCTGGAAATTCTATATAAAACTTATCTAAACTTGATTTGCAAACTTTTAATTCAACTAAATGTCAATATATTACCATAGAATTGCTAAATAAACATTTTGGAGTGGGTATAACACCGTTTTGGGGGTATTAGTATCGATAGAATAGATTTTTCGTTGGAATTTCGTACCAACCCGTCGTCGTCGGAAAATCCGCCGGCATCTGAACCGGTCCACAATTCACAAGTCAACCTATGTGACATCAGCAAGGGTATAAAATTTCCGATCTTTTGATACCATTCATCCAGGTTTTCTATAAAACCCACGTTTTTAAATACCTAAGCAAAAATGTTGTTATGGTTTCGTTTGAGCAACCTGCCAAAAATATATGGAATTTCGTAATTTTTGTTCTCGTGGATCAAACTTAATTTTTGCCCAGGCAGGCAGGCAGGCGAGCAAGCTCGTGAGAGAGTTTGAACCTGAGAGAGAGCACGTTCGTGAACGAATTGTTAATAAACATCGTTGTTAGGTAGCCCCTTACAGCTGGCCGCGCAAAATAGGTCAGTTTTGAGCGCTAATAACTTCGCGGGAAAAAATTCTAAAAATATGGTGTCTTCGGGAAAGTTGTTCTAAATTTAATGAAGGTTCTACATTTGAGAAATGGTAAGAATCGGATAACTATGGCGCCTTCCATAGGTAAAAAAGTAAAACAGTTGCTTTTCTCCACACATTTTGACGATTTTTCCCATACAAACTTTAAGCGATTGGAGGGAGGGGTTCTCGTGGTCAGAATGAGCTCAAATTTGGAATTTAGCCTAGTGATGGGTCAATCTTTGATTTCAGGGGGTAGCCCCAAAAAAGTCCGGATTTGGACCACCCTAATGTGCATGCTTTTGCATGCGATTTTACCTTCGGATTTTTCTCTGAGTGGCCACTTCCGGGTAACCTGGAACCGGTTCCCGAGTACCCGATGACCGGCCAATTTGATTTTCAACACTCCAGAGTGGTTCTGGCAATCGTGTATTGTGTGTTTTAGTAAGTTTAATGGATCAATTACAACTATCTTGAGAGTATTAGTATCACATATACGTGAAAAACAGTAAAATATGAACTTTTCGGATATTCCGGATTTCCGGAACCGGTAGGTCACCTGGCCGTGATATTAATATTTGTGGTCAAAGAACAGGTCTATACCTGTCGAATGCAACCCGGGGCATCCTGGTTGGTTGAAATTTGCCGGAGATACAGGTCGTCAAAGTTGGAGTCTCAAAAAGGCCTTTTTCGGTTGTTTTCGATTCCCGGTGGCCACGGTGACCAAATCCGGATTTCCAGATCGGTTTCAGAAAGGGGACGTTCTAAGCTTTAATTTGTGACCAAAAGAACCGGAATTGGTGAAAACCGGATTTTTGCCGATTTTTTTATGTTTGGGGTCGAAAAGGACCCCTATACCTTTAAAGTAACTTTTTTATGGACGCTCCCCTAGGGATCGTCCGAGGTTTATTTGTTTTGTGAAATGTGTATTTTTTATACTATAAATTTAATGTCAGAAAATTTCAAGGCTCTAGCATGAATATAGCAAAATTTATGGCAAATTTAATTTTGGAAAAGGCAGAAAAGGACCCCAATACCGTAGGAAGGTTAAAGACTCTACACATGCTCGACACGGCCGCGTTGCGACCGTAGTTGGTCAATGCGCGTGGAATTCTAATGAATTTGTGAGATCTGATCGTACGGCGTTGAATGTAGAAATTGACTTGCTCAAGAATCTCAGGTCAATCAATTGAAGACTTCAACAAATCAGAAACGAAGATTGCTTTAGCTACGTCACGACGAACAGATAGAAGGTCAAGACCGAGAGAATTGCAGCGATCTGTGGAGCTAGGTGGATTTAGTGGGTCCACTAGGGGGATGTGGCTATATAGTGAACTTCCGTTGAACCTTTTCAATTCGCTCGATACCGTTTGGGTAGAACGGAGCCCAGACCACCGAACAATATTCTAGTGTCGAGCGAACCAGTGAGCAATAAAGTGCCTTCAAACACGAAACTTGACGTTATTTTTGATATTAGGTAATCAAAAATGGCGGGTAAAATCAAGGGGGAAAACAATATTTTTTTCAAAAAAGTTCAAATTTTCAATCGAAATTTAAATGCAATCAAACTAAATCAATTTAAAATGCAATTCCCTGCGTTTAGAATCATTTTTAGCTTGTTAGGGTAAGTTAAAAAATCCTTTGATTTTTGGAAGTTGGAATTTGTTCTCGTTAAACCTTACATATTTTGAAAACTAACACAGTTTTTTGATACAAATGTTGAAACTACGGTTTGTTATTATAATTTATATACACTTTTATTCCCTTCCCTCCCCTTGACTCAGAAAGAACTCATGGAGCAACCTATTATGATGGTTAAATGAAATTCTGGCTGGCAGACATTTTCTTCTTATCCATCCATATAACAAAGCGCTTTTCCTCAAACCACAAAATACTCGAAAAACAATATCTCTATACCTCGCTCCGCCATAATGAGCATGGCATCTGCATTACCCAATCCAATTATTTAATCAGCAAAAGTACCAATAGGACTACGGTGTGTCAGGAGCCGAGGAAATACAATGAGGGGGTAAAACCAAAGTATTTCGCCCGCAGAATAAATCCCTACTTGGTGCTTGCCGATTGAAATCAAAAAAAAAAGTTAGCGCGTGGATTGAAGGAGGGAACAACGATTGGGGACCAGAACATAGCTTGTATTCATGGCTTAAACGAACGGTACCATAGAAACAGCAAGCATAAAAAGACGACGCCACACCACACGACGGAGCACGGCGTCGCGATGGTGGGTAAAAGGTAAATTTGGAAAATAAAGGAAAAACGGGAATAATATCATTAAAAATACATCCTCTCTAGGGAGCACTTCGCTGAGCAAATCTTTTCATCAATTCAATTTCCAATTATGCAATTTTCCATTACTGAGTCGGGCAATACAAATGAACACACCCATATATAACTGCTTGAACAACAAATACAAGCGAGCTAGGGGCTGAAGGCAAACTGCGCAGGGTTATTTTTATGTACGGTTGTGTTTCGTGTTGTTTAGCTTAACTAGATTCTAAAATATCAGTAAAAATAAAAGTTGACTTAGCACAGACAAATACAAAAAAATATCATCACAAAAAACGCAGTTCATAATTACTCAACTGAGTGTTTAGATTGTGTTGTCACGAATACATATTTTAAACCTACAAGCACAAACGACACCTGACTTTAGTCCGCACGTAGGTACATCAAGCAATGAAGGATGACAGATTCACAACAGTAAGTACCGTCATCTGGGGTGAATTTAAAAAGAGGAGGTTTCTCTACATTCGCTATGCGGTTATGCGTGTCATATTAAAATTGAAACTTATTAAACTTTTTTTTCGTAAAATCGCGATAACTCGTCATGTTTATAAGCAAACCCCTTATGTCTATATATCAAATTTTTGTAATTGTCTGCTCTACAACTTTGTAGAGACTCTAAAAAATAACCCTGCAAAGTTAGAAAAAAAACGCGAAATTTTAAAATGAAAAATTTTGTTCTAAATGAAAAAATGAACCTTCTGGGTCAATGTAGATTTGAAAAGTACATTAAATTTCCCATAAAATGACATGTTCCAAATTTTTTTACAGGCAAGTAACGGAAAATGGGAGAATTTTTAAAACATTTTTAGAGTTGTCACGAGATATCAAAAAACGGACCTCGGATTCGTGATCAGGGACAAAAGTTATCCCTTAAGACAAAGTTTCACGCAAATCAAAGAGGGGTCGGGGCAACTGCTGTGTGATCCGCCAACGCCCTTGTATGGAAAGTTACTCAATGCAGTCCAGTCAGGAAATATCTTACCAGAGCTGGTTCTACCAGAATCCTGCTGGAATGTTAATTTTAAATTTTCGTGACTTTTTGTTGCTTTGCAGGAGTAATTTTTTGAGTGTTTTGTTCTTCATAATTAAAAAACCAGACAATTAAAAAAAATGTAACATAAGGGGTTTTCTCGTAACCATCACGAGTTTTGTTATCGCGATTCTAAATAAAATAGTCGTTACACTCAGAACTGGGCATTGGCAAACGAGAAGATAAAGAGCACGGTTTGGTAGCAAAGAGGTACTGTAAACGAGGATAAGTAGCGAATTGGCCGGGTGTATTATCCTCGTGGGGTTCATTTCCCTTTAAAAAAATGTTTCACCATCGAGAATCGAAACCAAGATTCGAACTTATTGAATCTGGCATCTGCCATATCGGCCGCCATAGTTCGATGTCTAAGTGACGGTCATTTGTCCATATAAGCCACTCAATTGGATGAACTGTTTCAATGAACGAATAATCACGATTTGTTGGTGTTGTAAACGCGAGAGTACATTCCTCTCACTTAAATTCGGAAGGACTATCCGCTCGGTCTTTAACTTTGGGTGTTACCCTTTAGAAAAAAGTTTCACACAAATCGAAGAGGGGTCGGGGCAACTGCTGTGTGAATGACCCAGATAGTTTACCAATATTTTACCAAAATATGGCGGAATTTGAAGAACTTAATCGTAATTCGTAATGACATGCTACAATTTTGGAAGTGTAGATTTTTTCATAACAGTTTAAAAAAATATATAAAAAGGTTGAATTTACTGGAGATCATTTTTAGCCAAAAACGTACATCAAATTTAGGAACGACAGTTTCCATCAAAGTTTTCTTAAGATGTCTTCTTCATAAAGCTTTAAACAGAATGTCATAGGGAAGAACTTGGGAAATTGCTAAATTACGTAAAAAACTAACATAATCCACCTATGTGGTTGGTGCCTTCCTCACTTTTTACCAACATTTGGTTATATGATGGGTTTGGACACAAATTCTATCTATTTCTCAATAATAAAAAAATTACACAAATGTCACTTAAGCGGTCAAAACTTGAAACTGAGCGTTGCCAGATCTTCAATGTTTTGGACTCATAGGAAAGGTCTTTCGATTACCTAAACAACGATGGGTCGGATGATGGAGCCGGACATAGTTTACATACATTTAAGTGAGACCCGGCTTCAAAAAAGATCATAATTATCACTTAAGTGGTCATAACTTGAGACAGGGTTGCCAGATCTTCAATGTTTTGTATTCATTGGAAAGGTTTTTCGATTACCTAACCAACGATGGGTCGGATGATGGATCCGGACATAGTTTACATACATTTAAGTGAGATCCGGCTTCAAAAAAGATCAAAATTATCACTTAAGTGGTCATAACTTGAGACATGGTTGCCAGATCTTCAATGTTTTGGACTCATTGGAAAGGTCTTTTGATTACATAACCAACGATGGGTCGGATAATGGATCCAGACATAGTTAACATACATTTAAGTGAGATCCGGCTTCAAAAATGTATATAAATATCACTTAAGTGGTCATATCTCGAGACAGGGTTGCTAGATCTTCAATGTTTTGGACTCATTGGAAAGGTCTTTCGATTACCCAACCAACGATGGCTCGGATGATGGATCCGGACATAGTTTACATACATTTAAGTGAGATCCGGCTTCAAAAAAGATCATAATTATCATAAAAGTGGTCATAATTTGAGACAGGGTTTTTTTTTTTTTTTTTATTCTTAGCTTATTTTTATTAGGTCCGTTTAGGTGCTGTGACCAGGTTAGGACCGAGGGACGGTTCATAATAATTTAGAATACATTTAAAAAAAAACTTATTTTCCGCCGTATTTGCCGAGCATGTAACTGACGAGTCTCAACTGGTCCACGCGGGTCTTGCAGGTCTGGAACCTGGCGCTGTACTCATTAAAAATGTGCCACAGTTCAGTCGAATTGTAGAGCACCTCCTCTCCTTCCGCCGTAGTGGTGGCACCGGCGCCGGCGCCGGTATTTACTTGACTGCTTCCTGCGGGTCGAGGGCGATCCTTTGGCTTCACGTCCGGAACTGCGCCCGGCAGCGGAGGGAACTCCGCCGGCGTGAACGCCGGAACTGCTGGACTCTGCTTCTCCGCCTTCCTTGCCGGCGGTTTCAGTTTCGTCGCCTGCTGGCGCCTCTGGATGAAGTCCGCACGCTTGGGGCAGCTGCGGTCCGTGGCTTCATGCGTTCCGTTGCAGTTTGCACACCGCTTCGGCTCGGCTTCTTGCACTTGGCAGTCGTCCGTCGTATGGGGACCCCCACAGCTGTTGCACCTGGCCTTGAGGTGACAGTTCCTGGTTCCATGGCCCAGATGCAAGCAGTTCCTGCACTGGGTCACGTTCGGCCGCTTGTTCCGGTAGGCCTCCCACCGGATGATGGTGCTTGCCACAACCTTCATTGCAGAGAGCTTCTTCAGATTGGTGTATCCCTTGGGGAAGACCACAATGTACGGAGTTTCGTCCACGGTTGACTTTTCCTTCCGCTTGATTACATGCACCTCCAGCGCGTCCAGCTTGAGATCCCTCTTCAGCAGGTACTTGACCTCATCCGGTTTCAGTTCATCGGGTAAACCACGAAGAACTACCCGATGATTTCGTTCGCTCCGTCGTTCGTGGGTGTAGAATTCCACTTTGTGCTTCTTGAAGAGCACTTGCAACTTGTCGAAGTCTTCGACAGAGAAGCTGTTTACCTTGGTGCCAAACCGGGTAATCTTGAAAATTGGCTCGAAATCGTATTGACCCAGCGACGTTATCTTCACAAGCCTGTAAAAGGCCGTGGAGCTCTTTACCACCAAAGGTGGTTGTTTTTGTTTACCTGCCGACTGGACGGGTGGCGGAACCGCCGGGGCGTCTCCTCCTCCTGCTGGGCTGACATTGTTGTTGTTTTCCGCTAGCGGGCTGAACTTGTTGTTGTTGAGCACATTCTGCTCCACTTTTCCTTCTTCGACGACAGCTCCGGTGATCTCAGGGGACTTCTTCCGCTTCCGATTTCCGGGGATGAGTTGGAAATCATCCGTCTCGGAGGTTTCTTCCACCTCCATCCGTCAAACAACTCGAGGCACGCAACGATGCCTTTAGCGCGCACGACACAACAAACACGTCTACTGTCTCAAAGCTGTCGATGACAAGTGTTCTTTGAGACAGGGTTGCCAGATCTTCAATGTTTTGTACTCATTTGAAAGGTCTTTTGATAACCTAACCAACGATGGGTCGGATAATGGATCCGGACATAGTTTACATACATTTAAGTGAGATCCGGCTTCAAAAATGTACATAAATTTCACTTAAGTGGTCATATCTCGAGACAGGGTTGCCAAATCTTCAATTCGTTGGACTCATTGGAAAGGTCTTTCGATTACCTAACCAACGATGGGTTGGGTGTTGAATCCGGACATAGTTTTCATATAGATAAGTGAGATCCGGCATCAAAATTCCAGCACTCGATTCGCAACTCTGACACTTTTTTATACGTAACTTTTGAACTACTTATCGGATCTTCAAACAATTCAATAGTGCAGTATGGGGCACCAAACCGAATCGAATGCAACTTGTTTGACTCAAATCAGATCAGCCAGTGCCGAGAAAACTTGGCAAGAATTTTGAGCACCAAGGGGAATACGCACACACATACACACACACACAGACATTTGTTCAGTTTTCGATTCTGAGTCGATAGGTATACATGAATATAGGTCCACGAGCTGTTTTTCAAAAGTTCATTTTTAGAGCAGGATTATAGCCTTACCTCAGTGAGGAAGGCAAAATACGTTTGACCAAGCTCACTCCCAGACCCAATTTCACCCTTTGACGATAATTTGGAAACAAATATTCATGTTACAAAACTAATATTAAGGCAGCAAAAAATATATTTTTCTGAAACATAACGAAGGTTCTATCCCGTTCCCCAGAAATATTTAGGACCTTGAAAAACATGTAACATGTTTGGCATAATGCCTTTTAGCATAACGCCGTTTGGCATTTCGCTTTAAAGAAGACATCGGGATAACTGCTGAAACTAATTGATTTTTTCCATTCTTTAAGAAGGGAAAACTCTCTTTACTAGGGATAATTGCTAAATAAAAAAAATCAACTTGTGTCAGCATGCTGCAGTTATCATAAGTCAAAAGTTTTGTCCGTTCTTTAAAGAAGGCAAAATTCAACTTTTAAGGGATAATTCATCTTTTGTCCGCATTTATGACAGTCAAGAGAGTTTTACCTTCTTTAAAGAAGGGAAAATTCAACTTTATCAAAATATCAAAATTTTCATACTAGCCTATAGTTTTCGTTTGGTCAAAAGAATCGTTTTCCCATCATTACATAAAAAAAAATATTTTTATGAAAATTCAGCACTGAAAGGGTTGAAAAAAACTTTAAAGGGAAAATTCTATTTTTGTCGGCATTTATCACAAGTCAATAGAGTTTTCATTTCTTTAAAGAAGGGAACATTCAACTTTTGTCAGCAGTTATCAAAATATAGGTGAAATCTAATCACTTCACATTTTAGAACTGATCACTTTTTTTTAAAAAGTACATTCATAATAAAAAAAAAACTTTTCTGTGGAATGGGTCATTCTGGGTAATGAATTTCTGGAGAATGGACCATTCAGGGGAGTGGGATTCTGGGGATAGTTAATAAACTTAGTTTATTGTGAGTTTATCGCTTGAAATATTGAAGGTTACCTTACTTATGGTCAGTTTGCTGTACAGGGCGGATTCGGTAATCCGAATTTTGCTACTTCAAATGCTCGCTAAGTCGAACGTATTCGAATTCACTTGCAGCGCAAACTTTTATCTATGATTGATACATGGCGTAATCTGCAAACTATAGAATAATTTATCGTTGAAAAGATTTAAAAAAAAGTTCTGTGAAATATCTATTTCTTAAGCCATTAAATTCAAATCAATTTTAAATTTGCAGTAAAAAATAACACAGCACTTGAATGGATTATGAGAATTAGCAACTGTTCATCTTTAACCAAGCGCCCTACTCTCAAATTTCATTTATAGAACAACAAAGTGTAACGTGTTATGTAGACTTTCACCCACGAAGTTTATTATGATTTGCTCGGGCACCGCCATGTTGGTACTCTAAAGTAAGGCCGATGCAAATATTTTTTAAATTTTTTGTTAAATGTTTGTCCCTCGGCTCTGGCCTGTATCGAAATAAGGGGATGGGGCAAAACAAAAATATATAAAAATTCAAATAACAAGCCATAGTCTCAACATTTGAATGCAAAAAGTGTTTTAAAATGCATTTTACACTAGACCAGTTGTTTTGCAATCAGGCCGTTGCAAATATTTTTCTAAGTCGGCTTGAATAATCAGGAGAGCAACAAAATATTTTTTCGAAAGACTTCAAAATTTTAATGGAAATGAAAGTTTAATCAACTGAAAACTAGTCAAAATTCTTTCTTAATTTTCTTGCGTTTAAAATCATATTTAGCATGTTTGAACTCCTTTGAAAACATTTTGAATTTTCATGAAATAGCAATGTACAGTCCCACAATTTTTTTTGGCGGAAAGAAAATTTCCGTCAATACATCGATATTTTTAAAACTAATAATTGGAACGGTCAACGGCCACATTAGTTTAAAAAAAATGTAAGATTTGACGAAAAACTAACATTTTACCGAAATAAAACTGTAACCAGTGCGAGTGTTGTGTACAAGAATTGATGTGACTCGTCGTTAATTTTGTGTTAAATTATTTAAATGTAAATTATTGTGCCAAGAAGACGTTGTGTTTGTCGACGGGAAGTTACCAGGACGCTGCCCAGGAAGCAAGAAACCCCACACCGTGCGTCGTTACCGCTAGTTACCACCAGGAGCGCTGCTGCATAACATCGCATGGGCGGCCATTGGGGGTGGTGAATGTGCGTATTTATTTATATATTTACCGCGGAAAGGTTGTCGCCAATAGAGTTATCTACGTGCGCATGTATTGCGTGTACGTACACGAAAAAAAGTGAGGTTAAAATTTGTACCACCCAGCAAAACAAATGGTGCGCTAGTGTGTGTGAGATCGGGCTTAGAAAGCTCTATAGCAAACCTCACCCGCGAAGTCAGTGTACCAGTGTTGGAGAAGTAAATCCCTGAAGGATTGGGAAGTGGCCGTGACGAGACAGCAGGAGCTTCTCGTGTGATTTGGACATCCAGGTATGACCGGAAAACCCCCAGGAAAATCCCCGAACAAACCCCAAGTGAAACCGATTGGTTTCACCCCGGCCGTGCGACATCCGGCCCGGTGAACCATCCGTACGAACCGTCAGCGTCTTGCTGTACAGTGTTCGGCCGCCTTTACCGTTACAACCGCGAACCCCAACCCCGGACTGTTCCGACGGAGTGCCCGGAAACCGTCGAAGCCTGTTGCACGTCACCAAGCATAGGAAGGGCGTGGACGGCAGGCGAGGGTCCTTGAAGGCTGCAGCCGAAGCGTCGGAGGGTCCATCCGACTTACGTAGAAGCCACCCCCTTGGCAGAGCGCCGGAGAAGCGTCGACGACAGAGCGGCGAAAACGGGGGCCCGAACGCGTGCACCGGAAGTGCGAAAAGAGGAAAAGGACTCGTGAGGTAGGAGTAGTTATAAGGAAGTGGGACGGGACGTGTGAGCTAGTGGAAGTTTGGAAAGGTATTCTCGGAATAAATCGTCGAATGTGCACGAAATAAAAGTAGTTCCCTCAGGTAAATGCAGTGTTTTCTTGGCTTTTTGAGTAATTTCGAGCGTCACGCCGACCCTGGGTATTTTAAGGGAGAGTCCCATTGGTTTTGTACGCCCTGACACCGGAAGCACATCTCTTCAAGGTTAGATCACTTCGAGTATGGACTGGGAGCAAACACCAGTTGTTATAAAACATTTTGCGAAAAATTTCTGAATTTTCAAAAAATCAAATGATTTTTAAATCAATTTAAACATGCTAAAAATGATTCTAAACGAAGGGGAATGCATTTTAGATTGATTTCACGTAATTGTACCGTAAACTGGGGTGACTTTGATAGCCCGGGGTGACATTGATAGAAATTTGATTTGTCCACTTATTTTGATACATCCAATGTAACAGTCACATTTTTGTATATATGTTTGATAATAAGCTATCCCTTAATGCTTACATACTCAAAATTCTCAAAAATGTTTAGATATTAATTTGACGGGCATTTGAAAAACCTATCAAAGTCACCCCGGGCTATCAAAGTCACCCCAGTTTACGGTACTTAAACTTCCATTTTTAAATTTTTGGAAAAAAATGTGGTCTTTCCAAACAAATTTACAATCCGTGATTTCTGAGCTCAAAAATAAATAAGTAAAAGTAAATCTTTCCCTGTTCCTGAGGGGAACACCCGTGAAGAGTATCGGAACCGGCATTTAAAAAGCGGGTTCTGTGACAGTGTATTAATCAACTTAATGTTAACATATTGAGGTTAGTGTTAACATACCATAGGTTGTCTTCCTAAGGTGTCTTGATAAGGTCCAGTTTGTGATGATACACTACCTTCCCTTTACTAAGCAAGCGAATCACGAAGTGAAAAGATCACCAGTTGTGTTTGCCCAGCCGGGATTTGAACCCTGATCTACCGTTTACGAGGCGGAAAAAAGTAAATCTTTCCCAGTTCCTGAGGGGAACACCCTTGAAGAGTATCGGGGCCGGCATTTACAAAGCGGATTCAGTGGCAGTTTCATTCTCAACTTAATGTTAACATGTTAAGGTTAATGTTAACATTCCATAGCTAAGGTGTCGTGATAAGGTCCAGTTTGTGACGATACACTACCTTCCCTTTACTAAGCAATCGATTCCAGAAGGGAAAAGATCACCAGTTGTGTTGGTCCGAGCCGGGATTTGAACCCCGATCTACCGCTTACGAGGCGGAAGCGTTACCACTGGGCTACGTGGCTCGGTCCGAGGCGGAAGCGTTACCAAAAAATAAATAAGAACCTATGGAATTGTTTGGTCCTCTACGATTAGTGATAGTGATTTTTCAGAATCTCAAATTTTTTATAATGTGATAATTTAATTCTTCTGCTACTGTAATGCCCATGTTCGTATAAATGCCCCCATATGCAAACACAGCAAGCTGAGAAAAACACGGAGTGGTAAGTTGTCGCCAAAAAAGTGAAAACTGATTTCCTCTTGATTTCTAAGACAAAGTACAGGATGTTGCAGGCATTTCAGAAAGAACACATGATTTTGAACCAAACTGCATTAATGAAACGCATTTATGCGATCAGCGGCAGTTTATACCAGCTTATAAAGTGTTGTGTTTATCCATACAGGCACACAGCTATTTGTCTTAGGGGAGTGGCCGTGGCTGACTGGTCACGGTGTTCGCTATGTAAGCGAATGGTTCTGCACAGCAAAAAATCCGATGGTAAAATCGCATGCAAAAGCATGCACATCACCTTGGTCAAAATAAACACTTAAAATTACACACATGTATGTACAAAAAAAACGTGTAATATTACACAAATCCTTATTTTGAAACCAGGGATAGGTATCGAATTGGTTATCATGTCAAAGTCGTCAATGTAAATAAAAACTAGCAAAATAAAATGCTAAAAAATAACAGTTTTATTAACACAACAATACAATGCATTTCGAAGAAATCTATTCCCACCGACATTAATCCAACTGAATGAGCATTTTTCTTCTTAAGAGGTCGTTAAAAAGTTTCACTTTTTCACTCGTCCTGGATACCGATTTTGATCGAGCAGTCTCCGACGGGGAGGCGCGAAGTCCTCATCTCGACGACGTTGCAGCTTGGCCGGAAGCCCACCGCGAGCTAACCTTCATTCGATACCATGCGGCGCCGATGGACTGCTTTGGGAAGATGTCCAGCTTCCGACTATTTCGCGCCTTGAAGTCAACATGGCCAACTTGTTTCGATAGTGGTGCAATTCTGAGAAATAAAATGCAAATAAATAAGAGAGAATGATTAGAGATTAATGTAGAAGATGGAGAAGAGGCAAGGAAAACGTCAATCTTCACTTTTTTGCTTGTGCACATACATGATTTGTTACGTTTCAACGCCGAGCGTGCAGCTTCCGGGGCAAGTCCACGTTCCGACGACGTTGCAGCTTAGCCGGAAGCCCACCGGGAGCTAACCTTCATTCGACACCATGCGGCGCCGATGAACTGCTTCGGGGAGATGAGCGTGCGGCTTCCGGGGGAATTCCACATCCCGACGACGTTGCAGCTTGGCCGGAAGCCCACCGGGAGCTCATCTTCCCGGTCAAGTTTTGTCCGGAAGATTTGAACCGGGTATGATGCACGGCCTGGAGGTTGGGAGAATTCACTCCTGCGGTTGTTTAGTTGTCAGTTCTGAGCAAGGCTTCGCGAGGGTTTTGGTGTTGGTGATCATATTTACCTTTGGATGAATGGCTTCCGCGAGTTGACAATCTGGGCATTTCCACCGGCAACGACCGTCAGCGGCTGTCTGCGGGTGTTTAGATGTCACGTACCGAGTCCGCCGGTTCAGATCGACGCTCCGAAGACCAGTCGTGTTTTGTCCGACAGATTAGAACCGGGTATGAGGCACACTCCTGCGGGTGTTTAGCTCTCACCGCTCTCACTCACCATTTCGGGCAACTCGAAATACGATCGCGATGCACCTGACAGAAGGAAACTGATGGCACTGGGATTTTATGAGATCTGTCAAAGTCGGCTAAATGAATTCGTCGATAATTTTACACGAAAATTGACAGTAAAAGTTGTGTACAAGGTTGCGTTGAATATTGTATCGAATGTACAGCAAATATTACACGGTTAAGTAGTAATGGGTGTTAGTTTTTATTTTAAGGATTGGGGATCAAATAAGCATGTAATATTACACAAAATAAAATACATGCAGGTGTATTACATGCAGGCACTTTACTACTTTTTTTGCTGTGTGGGTTCGATACCCACCTGCTCCCAACGAGAAAGTTTAGAACACAGAAATTAGAAATGAATGAATATGAACGAAAAATCAAAGTCCCTCGAGGCGGGGTTCGAAACCCCGTCCTTTGGGTTGGTAAGCAAAAATGCTAACCACTAGACCATGACGAAGACTTGGTGAACTTGGACTGGAATTAGGAATACTGTTGCAGAGAGCGAGTTGTGGCGCAAATAGTGTCCTGGGCATTCGTGGAAATACAATGTGTCATCCCAGAGGCTCCCGGAGTACCAAACCTTCTTTGCATGGTGCTCCCAACGAATACAGCCAAATCTCGGAGCGTATGGTGATGTGTCCCCACGCTTCTTCCTCCCCTGTCGATTCAGAATTGTGTTGTTGTTCGAACACTCAATGTTCAAACTCAACCCAATCATCTCTGCGATACGGCTTTACGCAGGAGGCCTGGCCGCTTTAACGCTTGTAATGTTTCAACGCACTCCGATGCATTGGCGCACTACAAATGTTAATAAATGACAAGAAGAGTGCTAGGCGTCATCTAACCTAAGGCACACAACTATTTTTCTTATTTGCAGGTATTAATAACATCCTTTAAAAAAAATATTTCTAATTCAGCATCCACGCATTTATGCAACTAAAAAAATGTTCAAATTTCTCAATATTTTGAGTAAGTATTTCCACGTATGATGCCATAATTTTAATTTGAGTGATACGTCATAGCTCATTTCCAGCTGAAAAGGTTTCTTGAATGCATTTCAACCCCGCAAATACAAGGGCGGGACCACGTTTTCCATGGTAACATTTGAATCACAGTCAGGCGACTGTTAACAATAGACGCAGCAGCCATCTTTGAACTTTGCGGTTTCATTCACAAAAACCCACACTTGCAGTCATGCATTGTTTAGAGGCGAACGATCGCAAAAAGGTGAGTTTTTCCGTTATGTAGGTGGAGAGGGAGAAAAAAAGAAAACCAAGGGTTGCTATGATACACGCCAATTCGCTTCACTCACATTCATAATCATACAACACCGCTGCAACCAATAATCATTTGCAGCCGTCATAGAAAAGAAAAAGCCTACTACGTTTCCCATTGCGGAATATTAAGAAATATATGCAGAATCTGTCTATGTCACGGTTATTGTATGGAATGAAATTTTCATATATCATACATAACATACATACACGCCTGTACAATTTCTGCAAACACACATACATATGAAAAGTCACAGAGTCAGGATGTAGAAATATGCTGAGTGAGCAATGCTCTTTATTATCCAATCTAGCGTAAGTCCAATGATGAAGGCTGGTAATCACAAAATTCTTAATTATGATGGCAATTCCCCAGTACACATAAGCTGCACACAGATAGATTTGTGTATATGTATGGAATGTAAGAAAGAAACAACAAAAGTGGCATACACGCATATGGGGGGTCGTCAAATGTTCTCAGTCCATCAGTCAACCCTTTCTCACTCCCTCTCAGTCGTTTGCGTATTTGCTGTCTCGGATTTGACTGCGGTTGCATTGGAGAAGGGGCCATTCAGGCCGAATCCACTGAACAAAACCACTCCATGATGCTCATTAATGTTAGCCCCTTGCATGGACGGTGATGATGGTGCTTCATCCATCATGGCCTGCTGCTGTAGTTTGGCCTGCATTGAACGAATCTAAATTTTCTAATAAGATTATTACTCAGAAGAGTTGATAATTCAAAATCTAACACGATTTTTGACAACTAATATAATACAATAATTCTGGAGTTTTTTTTTAAAAGGTCCTATAAACCAAATTTTTATTTTTTGCTTTTTGGGTGTTTTTGAATACCCCTGACTCAAGGCGGTTCTAAAAACACCCAAAAAGCAAAAATTGAAAATTTGGTTTATAGGACCTTTTCAAAAAAAACTCCAGAATTGTATTTTCCAAAGAGCAAAAACAATATATAATTATAAAAGGACCATGCATAAACCACATGGACACCTAAGGGGAGGGGGGGGGGGGGAGGTGATTGTCCACGCTTCATACAAAAACTATTTGTTTTGTATGGAAATTGTCCACGAGGAGGGAAGAAGGGGGGGTAGGTCCCGTGGTTTATGGATGGTCACATATTAACTTCGTCCATTGAGTCAAGTGAAAAAAATACATTTAATAAGGGGAGAATCGTCAAAATATGTGGAAACTTTTGGGGCATTTGAACCTCTCTCCCTCTCGCATTGGCCACACAAAAATCACGGCCAACTATAACATAGAATTCTATTTGAATAAATTTTTGTTTACATTGTATAGCAAAAAAAAAAAAAAACCTGTACGGTGGTACGATGTTTTAATCATCTCAACTCAAGTTAAACTTTTTAGTAATTATTTTAAAAACCTCTTTATAGTTGTCTTTCAAAAGGTCCTATAAACATAGGGAATCCCATAGCTTAGGCCGTTGCAATTACTTTTTGAATTTTTTGGAAAAAAATATTTTACTGCCCCCTGATTTTTTGAACCAATTTTGAAAGAGGGGGTGGCGACATAAACTTTGAAAAATATTTGCAACGACCTTATAAGACATATTAAAAAAAGAAAACTCCATGTAGGTTTATACCTAGTAAGCATAAACTGTTTTATGTTTGATAAGGCCGTAGTAAATATATTTAAAGTCAATGACGCCCAAAAGTTTTACAGCACTGTAATAGGTACTGAAAAGTTGACATTTTACTTAAAATTCCATTCAAAGGGTGTTCCCGGAAATGCAAAAAGTTGTGTATGCAACTAGCTGCAAAATCTGTTTTTTTTAGCACCGTCGTTTTTCTGAACAACTCGTTCAGAACTTTTTGCAACTTGTCACATAAACTACTATTTAATTATTTTTTATTGCAATTATGTTCTAAAAATACATACTTTCTCTGTCATTCTAAAGTGACGAAATTTCATCACAAAAAATATTAGTGATGAAAAGTTGACTTATGTAAGACTCGTATATCATTATTTTACAACTTGTTTGTAAGTTTTTTTGTGTTCTGGCTTTAACTTTAACATCGATAACCATTTATTTTTTACCTATGAAAATGTAACAAAATGTGTCGATTTTGTGGGTGTTTCAGGGCATGATTCTCTTGGTATACTGAGCTCGAATCTCAATCACAGACAACAGAGTCTCATTGGTTGCGTTAAAGCTGGCGCTCTGACTTTGAACTCCGGCTTGAATCATTTCAGCTATATCCGCGCAAAATTGACACATTATGTTTCATCCTACAATTTTATCAATGGATCAGTATCATATCCGTTATAGCCATACAGTAAATAAAACCATTTAGCAAAAACATACATTTAAAAATATGATTCATGAAAACGCCAGAAATAGCCAAACTCAAATAATTAAATAATTGGAAACCATCCATAAACTACTTAAACAATTCGAGGGCGGGGATAATAAAATCAGAAAAAGAACCTCACAAAAAATTGTTTTGTGCTCGATTTTTTTTACTTTGGTACCGTAAACTGGGGTCAATCGGGACACATGAGGCGAATTGGGACAGCAGTTTTAACCATGTTAGAGCACAATTTTTTTGATTTTTCTGGTTGGTTTCGGTTAGAACAGACTCTGGCCAACAATATGTGTACATCCATTTCCAAATTTAAAAGCTTTAAGTGCTCTAAAACTGCTGTCCGTATTCAGACTGTAGTCCCGATTCACCCCAGATTACGGTACCGCAGTTCGAAAACAGGCGTAAAACTGTTGGAATAGAAAGTTTGTTTTTATAAATTCATTGATATTTTGCAATTTTGTGACAGTAGCTTAGCTTTATAAATGTGAAAAGCACTTTGTGATACTTTTTTGTTCAATTTTTTGAAATTTAGGCTTGAGCCTCATGCTTATATTCTAAATTGGACGGGTTTTCAAAAAAAATACACTGTAGGAAAAAATGATTGAATTTTTAATTCCAATGTAAAATTAGAAGGTGCGTTGTCCAGATTTTCTTCGTTCACATTTTTTTGTGAAAATAGTCTGAGATGTTACAAAAAGCCTCACGTATATGCAAGATGATTTGTCTCTCCTAAAAAATACAAAAAAAAAATAAACCGGTTCTTAAGTGGTCTAAACGTAATTTTTTTCAAAAGCCGATTACGGGAATCGATTTTTGGACAATTTTACTTAAAAGTTTTATGGGACAATCCATAAATCACGTGGACACTTTAGGAGGGGGAGGGTATGGAGATTGTCCACGAAAAAAAAGGGAGATTGTCCACGCTCCATCCAAAAAAGATTTTTTTGTATGGACAATTGTAAACGAGGGATAGGGGGTTCAAGATTTCCAAAAAAGTGTCCACGTAGTTTATGGATGGTCCCTAACGAGTTTAACCATTGTCCTAAGTCCAATCGATAGAGCGGCTTTAAAAATAAAATGTTGAAAAATAGAGGGTTTGGCCATTTTATATGACAGATTTGATTCTATATGACAAACTTGATTTTTCAAAAAATTAATAATCAAATTATTCGCTCTACAGCATTGCCTTGGCGTTCTCGATTGCGAGATTCCTACTCGAAAATAGGTGTCCGAAGGCTTGATTGTTGAGGCAATTGCAAACCTCTATTTACACCTAAGCATTCATCCACCGGAATTCGAACTGACCCTGAAAGACGATTCCTACACCTAGACTGAGCTAACGACCTAACATCTAACTTAAACCGGGGCCAACATTTACTTCCCCTTCCGACGGAAGGCGTGATCAGGCAAATCTTGTCTCGCAAAATGCTATGGAATCGAACCCAGGCCGACTGGGTGAGAGGCAACCACACCTATAAGTATACCCGTACACCACGGGTCCCGGCTGACTGATTTTTCGCAATGTAAACAATAACAAAAACTTTTTGTTTGGTTGACCATTCCGTGCATTGTCCCGAAGTATGGTTAAATTTGGGTGTTAGATACAAATGTAGTAGGGCATGTACGAGTGTCAAACGGGTTCTGACCTGAAATCCTTTTGGCCAATTGTCGCACTTCAGCCATTTACAGGGTCTGCCAAGATAGCACGACAAGACTGAAACTTTTTTTTTTTTTTTGAAGTTTTACTGCTTTGGTATGTTCTACAAGGTTGTAGAGCATTACATTTTCAAAGAGAATCTGACTTTTGGGATATATTTGGATGGAAGTAGCGCATCGTGGAGACCAAACCGTAAGAATGTTGGGTTTTCCATACATTTTTTTTCAATTTTTACCATGAAAACTTCACCTTTGAGTATCAATGGGTAAATATTGACCGATTTTGCTCATATTTGGCCCAGAGTCTTAAAATAGCTCAAGGAACAATATTCAGCTTGTGGAGTGAGGTTTTGAGAAAAAGTCACATATTCTGGGCACCCTAATGAAGAGTGATAACAATCCATGGAGTATTTTCGGTCACAAAGGTGAGGCATTACGGGCTGCACAAAATGTCGTTCTTAAATCAATTTTGACCATACTTGGAGATCATGTAACTGACGAGGGTTACTTGCTCCATGCGGGTCTTGCAGGTCTTGAACCTGCGATGTACTCGGAGAAAATGCCCCACAGCTCAGCCGAACTGTAGAGCACCTCCCCGGCTTCCTCCTCCATGGCTCCACCGTCTCGGGAGCCACTGCTTCCTTGCTGCTTTCTGCGGGTCTAGGGCGATCTTTTGATTTTCCGTCCGGAACTGCGCCCGGCAGCGGAGGGAACTGCGTCCGGCAGCAAAGGGAGCTCCGGATCTGCCAGGCTCTGCTTCTCTGCCTTCCGTACCGGCGGTTTTGGTTTCGACGGCTGCTGTCGCCGCTGGATGAAATCCGCACGCTTGGGGCAACTGTGGTTCGTGGCTTCGTGGGCTGATTCTGGAGACATCGGATTGTTTGCCGATGCGCCAGCTCTAGGTACAACGAATCCGTGTGTTCTCTTCGGGAAAAGTATTCTCCAGACCATTCCCCTTAGGCCTGACTATACCAGAAGTTGGCGCGTGATTTTCCCAGACCTGTTGTAGGAGCTTTTGAACAAAAAGTTTCAATTTCCTATAGTAATTCCCATGTAAACTTCAACCCTGATGCGCGCAGCCAGTTTACAACCAAATGCGCTGATATTTGGCATGGAAGTCCCTATGAGCATGCCCTACAAGGGGAACCATACTAAAACTTGATCGGAGAACTTTTCGGAAAACGTACCCACCCTAATAAATATTCCTTTTTGCCTTCCTCACTTTACTGAGGAAAGGCTATAAAATCACTCGAAAAATGAACTTCTCAATACGAGCTCCTAGACCCACCTTCACGTATACATATCCACTCAGATTCAAACTGTTTGGATGTGGATGTGTGCATCGAAATATTCTTACTCAATTATCTCAGCACTGGCAGAACCGATTTGGACCGTTTTGGTTTCATTCGATTCGTCTTGGGGTCCCATAAGTCCCTGTTAAAAAATATAAAGTTTAGTAAGGTACTTCAAAAGTTATGCTAAAAAAGCATTTTGAAGATCCGGAAGATCGTAAAAAGGGTGGTTTTTGTAAGAAAACCCCGTTATGTTATACATTTTTAGAAAGGTATTCAAAAGACCTTTCCAACGAGTCCAAAACATCCCAAAGATCTGATAATCCTATCAAATGTTTTTAGCACTAAAGTGATATTTATACATTTTTTTAGGCCGGATCCCGGATATTTTAATGAAAACGTAGTCCGGATCTATCATGCGACCCATCGTTGGGTAGGTAATCAAAATACCTTTCAAATGGGTCCAAAACTTCGAAGATCTGATAACCCTATCAAAAGTTATGAAGACTTAAGTGTTATTCATACACTTTTTTGAGGCCGGATCTCAGATATTTTGATAAAAAGATTAACGGATCCATCAAGCGACCCATCGTAAGATGTGTAATCAAAAGACCTTTCCGTTGAGCCTGAAAGATTAAAGATTTGATAACCCTATCAAAAGTATATTAATGTGAGGAAGGCATCAACCACCTTAAGGTGGATAAAGTAACGTTTTTTAGGGGAAGCCATTGCATCTTTTCGTCATCTTCCGTCGTCTTCATTGCCGCCGTTGTCGACTCCATGTCTGGCGAATTATTCTACTCGCTTGGCCGGCAGTAATAAAAGTATAAGGAAAGCAAAACTCAATTTGTACAATCTCATTATACCTACTCGAGGAACGGATTCGGCACTCGGTGTACGATATTCAACGGCAAGCGGCTCTTATGTATCGACGAAGTCTGCTAGCGACGATGGTCGTCGTTGTTACATAGAGTACAAGCACAGAGAGGGAGAGAGAGAGCGTGGAAGAGAGTTCCTTTGCCTCCATCACAGGGCAAGAGAGGTTGGGGTTAGCCTTAACGGCTAACCCTCATTGCGCATGAGTCAACTTTTCGGAAGGGGAAAATCTGCGAGTTTGCTATACACGATTCGACAGAGATGGCATGTATTGCCATCTGTATACAGGGCGATTTTTGAACGTCACACTGGATCTAATTTGCGTCTAACTGAGCTGGAAATTGCTACCTAATAGAAGGCACTCGGGGTAATTTGATAATGATGAGTAATCTGTTGTAAATATATTCACAGACGCACGAACACACACATTCACAAACACTCCCAAGTGCAAATGTACATAGAAAAGTGCTGAAATGTCTCTTTTGGTCCACTTTTTACGATCGATTCTGCTCGATTGTATGGAATGAGACGTTTCTATATTACAGTGCTAACTTTTCGTTTATGCATCGTAAACGGAACCGGAAATATGGGCCGTTTAAAGTGAATGAAATCGATTACGTTACAAAGAAACAAAATTAAACTCGTGAAGCTGCGGTTAAAGCTTAGCTACCATCATAGCATGGCATTTTGTTCGAGTAATAAAATATGGAGATTTCAACACCGACGGAACAAGAAAACCAAGCATATTACATCTTGGCATGCGGATTCTACTGATTATATCTTTTGGAAATTTGCGTAGCCTTAAACGTCATTTTAGAAAGTTAGAAATACCTTCTTTTCTATAATGCTTTAACACTTTAATGGAATGTAGTAGGGGAACAGCATCTTATTTCAGCGTTCCTCTTATGTTGCCTTATCAGCACATTGACATTCAATTACAGCTCATAAAAATCGTTTTCAACTGAAATCGAGTGATAAATTGCTCAATAAGAAGTGAGCAAGCAAGTTTCTATCAAAAGTTTTGCAAAGTTAGCTGTTCAAATAGTGAAAATCAGCAAATTGGATGGAGTTAGGAGCGAGTGCTTAACCTGCTAAACATACGAAAATTCCTCTCCTTCCTCTAGATTTTTTTAGAAGGTAACTTTTTTCTTTGTTTAAACGTATTGTAACGTTTCAAACATCATTGAAAGTGATATTTGCATAAGACAAACATCATTTCTTTTTTCTCTGATTTTTTATTTGGTTAAAATTTTCGATTATTTGCCGATATTTTTTTACCTACACGAGAACGGTTAAATCCCCTGCCCACTGAGAATTGTAACGACTCGATCAGTAGAATGAAATCGGGCTGACAAACACCGATCGGGTCGTTACATTTCTCAGTGGGTGACAACTTCGAGTGACTGGAGTTTTTGTTTTGAAAAGGTCCAATAAACCATATTTTCAGTTTTTGCTTTTTGGGTGTTTTTTAATACCCCTGACTCAAGGCGGTTTCAAAAACACCCAAAAAGCAAAAACTTGAAATTTGGTTTATTGGACCTTTTCAAAAAAAAAAAAAACTCCAGATGTGAACTTGGATCGAGGAGTCAGTGGATGTATGAAATTTCTAGTCAGACACTAAATTAAGCAATAAAACATGGTAAAATTTTGTGTTTTTTTTTGTTATTCTACTTTAGTAGGAACACATTTTGCATGGATTATTTCCTCGTCATTTTACGATCAGCTAAACTGCATTTGGTAACTATACAACGTTCGTTTGCTGTCCAGTTATCTAACAAGTAATGTAAGCTACATATCATGTATTTACAGAGGGGATTCACTAATTTAAGAGGAACTGCATTCGAAATAGCGAATCCGGGTCCTAAAGCCCTTCCGGTAAAAGACGTATTGATATATTTTTTTTAATGCAAAAAAAATAACTACAAGACGACTATTTTACGATGGATTAACTATGGTCCCCATGGAACGAGCTATCAAGAATGATGATTTCTTTTGCTAAAAAGATTAAAAAAAATTAATCAAAAATTCATTTTGAATCCTTTGCGGCCGTACAAAGGGTAACTGTAAAATAAAAATAAGGTTTTTCGTTGTGAACTAATTTAAGCCTTATTTTAGGACCCAATTCTAATTGGACAGCAACCAAAAGGTTGATACCACGTACTCGGCAACCGTCGAACAATGGGCTTTAAATATTAACATAGCATTCGAATTAGCGGATATTAGAAGTAGTCTGTTTGGGGTAGGAAAATCGAAACCAAAATGTATCACGATGCGTAGAGCTAGAATAGTCAACCCAAACTAAAAAAAACGAATTGACTTCTTATAATGTGGCCTTCATAAGGATGCACAGCAGCCAAGGAAGTTTTTGTCTTCTTATTCAAAAATTGACAAACTTACGGATTTAATCCTGCAACAATCTGATTGTAAAAATAGACAAACCTTGTTGTAAATAATTTTTGGGTAGTACTTTAGGGGATGAATCAAAAATTACATCGATAGTTCCCGTAGTTTTGAAGATACTAAAACGTTTGAAACAAAAATCTTAGTGTAAAAGCTCTGGTTTATGTGCACCGTTAAACTTTGCGGTTTCAGCAATTGATCCATAGGCGTGTATCTTTCTTTTTCTTCTCTTAAGGGTGAAGGTATGGCACGCACGATATGGAGTAAGCAAAATATTATAAATCGAAAACACACATTGGAGATATTTATACGTAGAAAGTTGTGTTTCATCTTCTTTATTAAGAATATGTTCGATTCAAAATATTCTATCGGTGAAAATGATGTTTTTCAGAAATAATTCCCATATAAGATACCACGGAAGGAGGCGCATGGTGGCTCAAGTAAATTTTTATAATTTGTTAATAAGCCTTATTACATATCGTGTGTCAAAATGTTTTACATTCATTTTACCTTTGATAAACATAAACTTTCAAAAACAGTATTTTTAAATATTTTTTTTTTAATTTTTATTTAGTACCAGGCGTCTCCATTAGCATTGAAAAACATTTTTTCTTATGAAGAACGCAATTTTCACCGATAGAATATTTTGAATCGAACATATTCTTGATCAGGAAGGTGAAGCACAACTTTCTACGTATAAATCTCCCATGGGTGTTTTCGATTTATAATATTTTGCTTTCTTCATACCGTGCACGGGATTGTCACCGAATACCTATATTCACACTTAGAATGTGTTGCGTCCGCCTCGGAATTCAAAACGGCGACCACTGGATTATGAGTCTAGTGCGCGGTTCGATTGATCCACAAGGGTGGGACATCAGATTTAATAAGCCTGGAAAACGACAGCTCCATAAGATTACCGTTCGACTATCAAGAGTTCAAACATCCAGAAACACTCATACCTGGTAAGCATGGGCTAGTCGCGGATCCGAATGTTGATTTCAAATGCGGGAAACCTGTGAATAGTAAACAAAACATTCTCATTGAGTTAAATTACCATACTGATCATTTATGATATAATTATGCTCCAAACTGCTCGATAATATTGTTACATGAACTTCTTTGAACAGTACGAAACAGAAAAGGGGGAAAAAAAGTTCAACTCATCACACACTTAAGCCAATAAAGCTGGTTTCGATGCTTCTTTAACCTATTGGGAACAGACGAGGATATAGACACTTTCAAATAGTTCAAATTTAGTTTGTTTAATGTGAAATGAAAAGGTAAATCAAACCAAATTAGATTCCGCAAGGAATTTGTGTTACGTAAATCATTTTCTTAACCTAAACATTCAGCCACCAAGCTAGCCTAGGTGCCTTAAAATTTGCTTCTGGCCAGTTCCCGCGCAGAGTGTCTCTGTGGCTAACAAGCTTTCTTGAAATTACACACCGCATCATCGTCATCATGATAGATATGATTCATGACTGACACTCAATCTCGATTTCATATTCCAAAGGTGAGAATCAACGTTTTAACTAAACAACCAGCAGCAGCAGCAGCCGATCGCGGGTCGGTGGTTAACAAAAAGGGTGCCGAGGTTTCCAAGTTGTGTATGTGTGCCTTAAAGTACCTTAAAGCGGCAGACGATCAGTTGAAAAGAAGTTGTACAAAGTAATCATTTTCAATCGATATTGATAGAATAATTGATTAATTATATGCTAATGCTACCACCGCAGCAGTTCATAAAGTACGGTGAGGCTTTTGATAGGCAGGCAGGCAGTCCGGTTGCAGAGCTGTTCTGCACGGGAGTTTTGTAGCAGCTTTGATGTTTGATGTTGCCTTGCTGCCTAGCGGTTATAATTTCCGAATGAATACGCCTACATTCCCCGTTTTTTTTTTACGTTTTTGCTCTCTTCAGTTATGGTTGAATGTTGCTTCATCGGTTGCTGCTGCCGCTTTTCGATATGTTAATGTACTTGAAACATAACAATAGAAGTCCACCATTCCACAGTGTGGTACATTCTAAACGTTGGTATTATGAGGTAAAATAGAACGGCCAGCTTGTCAGCAATACATGCGCGGGTATTTCTTTCAATGCTAAACATGATTATTAGTAGAGTTCCGAGCGTTGCTGTAGAACGCTTCAAGTTCAAGAAGTTTTGAAATATACTTTTTTTTTTACTGCGGCCGACAAATCGTTCAAGACGAGGCAAACTATATTTTTTCATGAAAATGTTGCTGTGCCACTCGTTTCATTGTAAGAATTTTGACAGTTTCGATAGGCTGGACCCGGTGCCTGCAATTCCATTTATAGTTTATATGGAATTCCAATAAGATTGTAAAAGAAAAATCAGGCATCGGGTCCAAACTATTAAAACAGTATTTGTTATTGTTATAATGTGTTCAACTTTCATGTATTAATCGTTTTGATATGTACAGTAAATTTAATTCAGGTTCGTATATCAATGCTCTAAATTTTCTATGACGAATGAATTCCACGCGGTAGGTTATCCTCATTAAGAGGGCTGAAGAAAATAATAAACGGTGGTATTTTCGCATTTCCAACTGTCATATTCCTATTGGAAATCTCTATTGAGACGGAAAGTACCTTTTTCAAGTAGACTTTCATGGTTGATACATTTTTAACTTATTGCTGATATATCTGGACATTATTATTAAATTTGTTTATAGAGTAAATAAGCTATGTTTATAAAACCACATTTTTTATCTTTTATGCAACGTAGCGAGCAAAATACGGATCTTATTGATTAATATTACAAATTTGAACCAAATCGCACGTTTGATTTTGAGATCCTATAGGCAACAAAGTGTGACATATGGGGAGTGAGGGGTAATTTTGGCTGATTTAGCGTGACATACTATATGGATGACGCCCTACTGGTGATAACACAAGTTATGGCGGCCGGTTTATCATTAGTTTATAGCCAATTGCCATTGCGTGATGATTCTTGATCGAAAAGCAAATTTCAGTAAACGATGATACCAGAAGCTTTTTTTTTTGATAATTTTAAATAATAGCTTTTTGTATAGGTTCACAATTGAACTGAGGTTTTTGCGAAGATTTTAATTTAACCGTTTACTTTTTAAAACTAGACTTTCAGAGAAAAAATCACAAAATCCAACGAAGTACTTAATTCTTAAAGTTTTGATAGTTTTAAGATAAGTTTAAATCGGTTCCCATCTAGACAAAAAATGTTTTAAAGAATATTTTTTTTGTGAATTTAATAAAGAAAATTTATTTTACTGTACAAATGCGAAGAAATGTGACCAACTGTCATAGACCCAACCAAAGTGGTGTTTTTCTCTCCCAGGAGATTGGACCATCCAAAATGATTGAACATTCCACATCTTAGACCACAAAAGTAGCTGTAAGCTCCACTAACATTCAATAGGGTATCCCAAAACCAAGAAAAGGTCAAACACTTTTATTCAGTGTGATATCGAATCAGGTCTGGAGTGACACTCAAGTATCCCTTACATTTCTTCACGGGTCACCGTTTATCCAAAGATAGTAACTCACCATGAAGAAAGGGGGACACAAATACACGTCTCCCTACATAATACAAGCTAGCAAGAATAATCGAAATATATTGGAAGGAAAAAAACCCATTCGTTTTGCACAAACAGCACACATGCACGAAGAACCACTCCAATTGCGGTGTGAAAAAATTTCACATCATTGAATAAACATCAATTTGCTGGAACCGAGCTAACGAGTTGATTGAAGGTAAGCTCTATTATATTGATTCCGAACCCTTCAATCGTTCGCTTCTTCGAAAGATGGCAGCAGAATAAGAAAAGGATAGCAGCCGGCACAGGCTCACATCCAAACACATGTATAGTACACAATTTCGATCTCCAATCGTTTTCCTTCTCGTACCGGTACAATAGGAAAACTGCTTTCGAGTGCTCAGCCCCACTTTTCCGGGATTCTTTTGCGCTTTTTGTAGAATGATTTTTTACACAATATACTGGAATGTAAACGAAACATAAACCCTTAACCAACAGACGGTCAAAATTGTAAAATATTATAAATTCAAAAATATATAGAATTAGAGGGTAACGAACGGGAATTTTCGGGAAAAATTTCCCGTGAAATCGACCATTTTTGGACCTCTCGATTCCCGGTAAATTCGGTCGAGACTACCGGGAAATTTTAAACTCAAGTATTGAACAAAATTATATTAACTTATTATCAGAAAATTATTTGAAAAATTCACTCTTTTTTTAACATTGGGTGTTCAATGTTCGATGTTCTAGTTCGAATAAACCAATGCTTCTCTAATCTTCCTATTCAGATAGTGTAAATTTTAGTTACTATAATTCAGAGAAGCCAAAAAAATGTTGACCCCAACATTTATCTTAATGCATATTCAGAAGTTACACCCCAGAAATGAAATCTAAAGTTTATTATTATTATTTTTTCCTTCCTCACCTCAATGAGGAAAGGCTATAGACTCGAAAAATGAACTTCTTTATTTGACCTCTTAGACCCAATTTCACGTATACCTATCGACTCAGAATCAAATTCTGAACAAATGTCTGTGCGTGTGTCTGGATGTGAGTCCGTGCACAGAAAAATATGCACACGATTATCTCCAGACTGGCTGAACCGATTTGGACCGTTTTGGTCACATTCGATTCGTCTTGAGGTCCCACAAGACTCTAGTTTATATTATGAAGTTTAGAAAAGTACTTCAAAAGTTATGCTAAAAAACGATTTGGCTGTAGTTTGAAATATTGTAAAAAAGGGTGGTTTTTGTAAGAAAACTCGTCATGCTATAAACTGTTAGAAAGGTATTTGAAAGAGCACTTAAGTGTTATTTATACACTTTTTTGAGACCGGATCTTAAATATTTTGATGAAAAAGTTGTCCGGATCTGTCATGCGATACATCGTTGGATATGTAATCAAAAGACCATTCCAACATGCCCACAAGATTGAAGATCTGAAAACCCTATCAAAAGTTATAAGTGCTTTAGTGCTTTCAATATACTTTTTTTGAGGCCGGATCTCAGATATTTTGATAAAAATATCCTAATGGTGGATTAAGTAACGTTTTTATTTCTAATTTCTAAAAATAAGTTCAATTTCTATAACGTCTCTCAAGCATAGCAATCCTCAAGTACCTAAGTAAATTTTACTGAATTAAGTTGATTTCCTTTTTTGATGTCAATAAGTCATGTTGTGTTTCAAGTCAACCTCAATATTAAATTATATATTGAAAAAAGAAACTCTGGTAATCTTTGTACAATTAAGGTCCGTCAATTGTGAACATTCGGGTTTTCACAGTTGACCTTTAAAAGAAAAAAAAAACAAGTTTAAATTGTTGTTTAAAGTCGTTATTTATCATATTGCAAAAAACCTGGCAGCCGGGAAATTATATATTAGCTATGGTTTTACTTCACAAAAATCATTTATACAACAAGTTTGTGCAACATTTGAAAGGTAACTCAGTGTGAATAAAAATTCGTATACATTTTAACTACTATAGTAAACAAAAAAAATAATGAGGATACTTAAATCAACGTTTCATAGAATAAGTACCGTCAGTGGGGGTGACATTGGGTCTGGGGGGTGAGATTGGGTCAAAGTGATTTTTTACGGATTTTACCATTTCTCAGATTCTTTTCAATGAAACTGAATTCTGTTAAAAGGGTTGTGTAGGGGACATCTTAAGATGACTTCGCTGAAAAAAATTCGTTCCTAGAACATATCCTGTTATTTTGGCAGATGTCTAAAGTTGGGGTACGTTTTTGGCCAAAAATGACCTCTTGAAAAATCATTTTTCTAAAAATTGTGTTGGGATTGCTCGAAAAGAACCTAAATGTTTGAAAATCTCCACTTCAAACATTGTAGCATGTCAATACGATTCCCTCGAACAAGAAACACTGTCGGATGACTTGTTTTTACCATATCGTTGTATTTGAGCATCATTTTAGTTTCATTTGACCCAATGTCACCCTCTCTAAGGGGTGAGATTGGGTCAATTTTCAAACAATTGGCATTTAAGGTAGTGTTCATCAAAATCGACCATATTTTGGGAAAATGTTAGTAAACTATCTAAGAACAAATCTACGTTAAAAGATTTTCGATGTTATTTAAATTGTTTTTGTTATTAAGAAATTTCGAGAGGTGTTTCGTTTTTTGACCCATAGTCACCCCCACTGACGGTATGATTGAATTGGAACTGAATTCTTTGAAAAGAAACAAATTTATTACTTTTCTTTTTATGTTTTGCCACTATTGGCATAGTTAAAAAACTCCCGGATCCCGGGAATTCCCGGGAAATAGTAAAATTCAACTCTCGATTCCCGGGAAATTGAAAATCTCGAGAATCGTCACCCTCTATATAGAATTATGAGGAACTAATAATTTAGATATTGATAGTTTTGAATCGGTCACATAAGCGATATTCATAACCTAGCGTAGAACGACATGTATTTCAGTTGGAAACCAATGGCTTTCCACT
The DNA here is from genome assembly GCF_016801865.2 of Culex pipiens pallens. Lineage (NCBI taxonomy): Eukaryota > Metazoa > Arthropoda > Insecta > Diptera > Culicidae > Culex > Culex pipiens. Next base: position 118,958,047 of record NC_068938.1, read on the forward strand.
GCCACACGCAAATGTTATTTATTTGGCATACCTATGCCAAATGAGTGTAATAGAAAACCAAATCTTCCAGTAGGGTTTAAAATTCAATTATATATTATTTAGATTTAACCCTTTCGATACGCGGGCAAGGAAGCTCAAAGCTATGAAGCTTTTTTTATATGCATTGAGGAATTTCTTTTGAATTTCGTCGGTTGTGTGCTATCTTGTGACACGTCTGCTTTAAAAAGATAGGACGTGTAACAAGATAGCACACAAGCGACAATTTGGAGACTTTCAGTAAAAATTTTGTTTTGTTTGCCATAAAAAATGTCGTTTTCAAAAATCACGAAAAAAATTATGCATGGTAAAAACCTCTATTTTAATCAGAGCTTCCTCTAAATTTTGGTTAACATCCTGAGTGCGCTTATTACCTTATTCGAACCTAACACAACGTGACCCCTCCTCCTTCTCATATGGTGCAGAGATGTATGGCCTGTTTTCACAAATTAACACGTACACGCCTAATCGGAGCCTTCTTTTCATACTGTTTTCCACTCATTTCCCCTGTAAGTTGCATGCAATGAGTGCAATGAGTGCTTCAAAAAAAAAAGATCAACACATTTGGTGTTGCGGGACCACCGGTTTATGCAAAGTAAAATCTTTCTTTAAGGATTTTTGGGACATGCACTTTGGCTTATTGAAAACAATGTTCTCCCCCCAAAATATTTTCCATTCACAAAAGCTGTACCATGCGGAAAAAACGAGGGTAAACCACAGAGTCGCGTTCCACCAGACCAAAGTTGTTGCTGGCTGCCAAAAAAAAGTATCAAATGACGAAAACGTCGATAAAGTACCCGGGAGCATGTGTAAACATAGAACGAAAGGCTGTCAAAGAAAGGTCTTTAGCAGGAATTCCACAACTTCCTTTCCATCCACCTTTCTCTCTCTCTCTCTATTTTGAGCAATATCATCTTCATTCCTCCTTCCAGAAACCACCTTTTGACGACGGACGAGCTCGTTAATAGGATGTCAATGAATACAGATGTTTTTTTTCGCTCGGCAAAACGATTATTCTGTTCTCACAATTTACAAGATTAGTTTTACTTTCCTTTTCTTTACAATTTGAGCAAAAAAAAAGGAAACTTATTTATATATTTTCTTTATTACCCATTTCGCGTCCGCGTCAAGAGGCTTTGAGAGTTGAGAACGAAAAGAAAAAAAAAATGTTTGAAAAACGAGACGAAAGTACCAAGATAGCTCAGCGCAGTGCCAAAGCACAACATCTGTAGGCGTTTTGTTTTCGGGAATTTCGCTCGAAAACGCCCGAGATTTTGCGGCAGATTTATTTTCTTTTCCTGCCTTTTAGCTGGTGCTACAAGAGCGTATTTCTGCTGCAGTCAATACGGGAAGCCAAAATGAGCATCGGTTGATTATGTTTAGAAGGATAATCTCCGAAAGACCGTCATCATCGGCGAGGCACTCACACTCAAAATATTGTATTGTTTTGAAATGGGATTATCGTTGTAATTCTTTGGAAAAGACTTGGCAAAAGATGTTCTTCTTGAGAGGACAAAAAAACTATAATTGATACATCTGTTGAACGTGTCAAAAAGGGCGTGAAACAGAAATTGGGTGTGAAATGATTTAAAAAAAAAAGATAAAAAAATATCATTCTCCTTTAATTGCTTTAGTTTTAATTAATATTGGCTTTACTCATGATTATGATACGACATTTTTTTTCCGAAAAACATTAAATTTTGACCAAAAACTTTAAATTTACTATTCGTGAAGCTTTCACTTAATACTGTAGTCGGCCTCTTCTAAGAACAATACGATTGATTCATGTAAGAAAAATCATTCCATGCAAAGGGACCATCCATAAACCACATTGCCACATTTCCCCCTCCATCGGGGGCAATCTCTTCTTTTTGTATGGAGCGTGGACAATCGGGACCACCCCCCCCCCCCCTCCCTGTAAAGTGTCCCACGTAGTTTATGGATGGGCCCAAATTTGAAAATCTTCATCTATGACCAAGGAAGATACATTTTATTTTTCACTTTCTGGCCTGTGCTCCCCACTATTACAACTGCTCTACAGATGTAAACATAAACAAAATAGAATGCTATGCTCAAGCTCAAGCGTGACATATTTTTTGCTGCCGAAGTAACTTGTTTTGAAACATTTTGAACCTGTTGAAGTTAAAGGTTTCACTGAAAATTCATAGTTTTGCGCTTGTATTGCTCGTAGGTTAAACGATTGGCCGCCAAAAGAGGCCTTTTTTGTTTTTCACGTGACGAAAAATTGCGTCAGAAGTGGGTGGTATTTTGTGAATCAGAAGAGCAACCGAATGGAAGTTCCAATATTATGTATATTTGAAGCGCAGTGATAATATCGGAGTAAGATTATTTCATATTATTACGCAGGTACCATTCAGTTGTTGATAATTCGTCACTAACATTTCAAAAAGAGTCATAAATATAAGTTTTGCGTAAGACATAGCGATTATTAAAATGTTTACGACGAATTATGCCAATCTCGATTTCAACCCTCTTCTTAGACTTAGAAAACCTCATAGGACTTTTTATTCCTGACAAAATAAATTATAGCACGATTACAATACTTGCTACTTCTTAGAATGATTTTGCAAACAGTAAATTGGTTCCGTTCCGTTCCGAGCTGTCAAAGCTCTAAATTGAGGCAGCTTTGCGAACCACTATTCTGCACCCAGTTTTGTACGATGTAGATATTTACTATACCATACTTACTTATAAACCATTCGTGTTGCTTAATCACACAGTTTGACAGTTCACTCCATAAGAAATACATTTTCACTACAAACCGCGACAGTCACCCGATTCAATTACCTTCGTATAGTATATAAAGTTATTGTTGTAATTCAACGATTCTAAGTATTTTCAAATTATCAAAAGGAAAGAAAATATTTTTTTACCTGTATTATATTTACTATCAAATTTATGAGGCTTAAAAAAACTCTTGGGCGCCTTTGATGTTTTAAGCATTTCTAGATAGTTTCGTAAACTTTATTCAAAAATAATAGCTTTTATTTAACAAGAACTATAAATCATTTAAGGGTTTTAATGTAGCACATTTAAAATGGACGGGGTTGACAAGTTGTATACTTCATTTGATCATCACACACGACCAGACAAACGCATTGAAACGCAAATCATTGAATTTTTTTTATGAAAAATCTATCGATCACTTCTCACTAGAGCCATCATGTTGTGAAAGTGCGAAACGGTCGAGTTGTTTGATGGAGTAAGTGCAAACAGTTTGATGTAACTGACGAACGCGTGTAAATGAGCAGAATTGAATTCAAAATTGCAATACGATGTTTTTAATACTTCAAATTGATAGTTAAATTGCGGATTGATGAAATCCTTTCTTTTCTGCTATTATTTTTATTTTATGATATTTTTTATGTGGGGAGAGGATTTTAGGATCCTCAAAGTTGTTGTGTTTGTGTCATGTCACACAGAAAAAAATCAATTCTCGAAACCGTGAAGTCAGTTCACGATTATGAGAACCAGGAAGGAATATATTCACGTTTATGGTGCAAATGCACCATACTCATGAATAAATTCCTTCGTGGATCTCACATTCGTGAACTTAATTCACGATTACGGGAATTGATTTTTTTCTGTGCATATTTGAACGACTCCCAAGACCAGAGATTATTTCAGAATGGAATACAAAGTTTACAATGAATTCCAATGAACGGTAATTACTCTGACACAGATTACTCGTGATATTCGCTCTGGACCTTGTGGCCATATTTCGACTTAAGATCAGAAACAAACAATCAGAAATAAAAAAACAGATGTTACTAACATTCCTGTCCCCTTGAAATCGAGATCTACAAACTGACATGGCGGGAGTTTTAAACTTTCAGCGCATTCATACATGCTATTGATAAGGTAAACACTACTAGATCGTCGAGGCCTATGACCGGTAGTGCTGATAGTATTACGGTCCTGTTCAGCAAGGGAGGGCAACCATGGTTAGTATCCTACGCTCATGCTCTCATTCAGCTTCTTAGACTTAAGAATAATATTTTAGAATGGCGTAAATCAAAAAGAACAAACATGTGATGATAAAATTGCTGTATTTGAAACCATTGCATTGTATCAAAAAGAACGAACAGTCAACTTATTGAAAATTTAACAAGAAATTGATGACAGAACATTTTTTTGTAATTCATTAAACTTAATTCTTTACAATACATTCACTTTACTTCCCATAGAAATTCCCATACAAAAAAGCTGAAAAATAGGTGTGCTTACTAAAGATGGACTACTTTTGTTTTCTCTCATAGTTGTATTACACCTGTTTCATTCCAAATTATTCATTATTAAAATAATTATCGCTTACTTTTAATACTTACTTTCAATGAGATTAATAACATTTACAAACATTGTAAAACTATTGTTTTTATTAAAATGACAGTTTTTGTTAAGTTTGTGCTAGTTCGGTACGAGAAAAGTGCCAGCACCAAAAAAATTCTACAAGTTTTTCAACCTTAAATTTGCATGACTTTGGGTGTTTAGAATTTCTCCCAGAACATTTCATTTCCCTATGTAGGTCCCTAATTGAGAAACATTAAAATATTATTTTATTTACAAAGAAGAAAATCATGGTTCTGGCAATATACCTTTTATCGGTCCATTTCTATTATTGACTAAACAGAACTTTGTTCTTCAATTACACTTTCATAAAGTGTTTTGACTGTTTCAAAGTAATAAATAGCTCAATTGTTTACTATATCTGAAAATGAAGTTTCAATAGCGGCTAACTTAAAAAGTGACTAGAATGGGTCGAAAAGCTTAGTGTAACGGTGTATTTCCTTATTTGTATATCTGGGAATGTGGTTATAATTTGTGTTAGAAAACAAGTTTAAAGTTACCTTAAAAATGCATTAATTTGCATCTTTTTATTCCGCATAAATTGAGGTAAAATTTCATCGAAAAAGATAAGCTTGATATGGAGAAGCATAGTATTCTGTGTTTAATTCCTACCAAGGATTACCATTACGTCATGTCAAGGGCCTTGATTGCTCTGTTCTGCGCTGCTCATGTAACGAATGCATGGCAACAAAGTATGCTGCTATGTAATTAGAATAACAATTCACGAATTGAATATTATTTCAAAGCCAAATGTTTTCTTTTGAAAATCCTCTCCGGACAAGGCATCTTTACAAAATAGTATTTTCTTTTTTTTTTGCAAGCAGCAGACAGCTCTGTTTTCGCTTCACATAGTAAACGTCTTGAAAAATCCTCATCATGCTTTCATTTCGCGACTTTGCTAATATGTACCAGTACCTGCTGCCACATGCAATTGTTGTTGTTGTTCTGGGGGTTGCTTTTCATCCCCAGATGATGGTCATAAAGTTTTATGAGGCCTACTTGGATTGTAGGAGCTCTTCCAGTTCAGGGTAAAGCTTAAATTGGCACACAACGAGTCACACAGCGGCACAATCATTTCGCACCTAATATGATTTTTCAACATGCAAAAGCAGCAGCTAAATAAGAGAGTGCAGCACACCACATCGTCATCGTCGTCGTCGCCATCCTGAGCATCTTTGTCTAAAGCGCAACAACCGTGACAACGAGGCGCAGGCAGAGGTGCCGTTTGGAGTGGCGAAACCCCGGGGAAAACAAAGGCAAACGTGATAAAACCGGAACACACCTGTACTTGTAACGATGATTTATGCTCTGGCACCTCTTGATAATTGCCACAGTGCCGGCTGATTTTTTCAAACGGGTCACGACCGCGAAGAATGCAGCCGGCTGGTGTTTGAAAAATGCAGCGCTGCACTGTACGCGGGACTTCAATTTTCATCACCCTGTTATGATTGTGCATTGAGGATTCTGAAGGATCGGCAGCATTCGGCGTTCGTCATGCGAACACACTACGCGGAGTAGCGCTGCTTGCAAAAGGGTTGTCGGAACCCCGTACTGCTGCACACGAGCTCATATTAGTATTGTGCATTTACGGTAGAGAATACTGCAAATACATATTTTGCATGTCACAGATACTAATACAGCGCGGATGGATATACAATAGGGTGATGTGGTCAAAAGCAATTATAGTTAAATTAAACGAAAATTATAATTAAAAACTACAAAAATACAACAAATAATTAAAACAGCCATTATTAATCATCAAATCATATAAACGTTACCCTTAATATTTGTTCATATCCTACCCATTTCGTTAAACCCACAGGAATGGGAAAAAAAAGCATGTGTACGCCCTTGTTTTATATTAAGAAATCATCCGATCATCCACGGAAATTGGTATTAAAGAAAATGCGGCTCTTTTAACTGAGCCTACCTTAACTACGTAGTCTTGGTTAATTGTCCCAGTCAGAAGTAACGTGTACCAACCCTATCCCTGGCTCATCAAAACAGTTATTCACCACAAATACACGTACCAACTCTTTGCAAAGTCTGACTGGTTGCATGTATTCGTTGGGGCAAGCATTACGTTATATCAACTTTACGCGACACTTCTTTCTCTCATTATCCACTGCTGTGTGCCGTACCGGCCAAGGTACGAAGTTTTTGTTTTCAATTATGTTAATACTGGATTGTGAGCTGCCGTTTTTTGTGCTTCAATTTTTCATGCCTTTTCTGTCTCTCGCATTACTACACGAGCTGCTGCTGCTGGCTAGGCACAGTTCAGAGTGTACAGAGAGGCACTTGAGTGGCAACAGCTTCTCCATGGGCAGAGTACCTGAATTTAGCTCTGATCACACAACTCACCGTTTCGTTTGTACAACGAGAGGGGTAAGGGACAGGATGGTGGAGTTCTGAGGAAGCCTCATCCTTAGTGCTAACATATTAGCATAATTTCAGCGATAAAAAAGTGGGTTAATCTCAGATGTTTTATCGCCTTTTGTGTGAGGCGTGAGGGGACCAGAAGCTGCGGGCGGTTTTTTAAAGAACCATTTTCCAACTGTTCGCAACGAGTTTCTTGAACACCAGAATGTCCTATATGCTACCATCTCACTTCTAGAGAGCACGCACCTAGGTCAGGTTTGCGATCATTTTGCGAAGGAAACTCTATCTGTGCTGTTGAATTAATAAGCAATGGTAAAGTTAATTAATGCATTCATATTGACTGCAGAACGTACAACAAAAAATAATACAGAATTTCTTGAACAAAGAGGCCATTGAAAAGGATTAAATTACATCTGCCCGGTACAGAGCCTCGGAATTTGAGGTGAGCGTAACGTATGTTTGAACGCTCTGCGGAATTCTTCAGGTGTTGTGAATTAGAGCATGTTCTACGGCTGATCCCTTGCAATTGGTTTTTCGGCATTCCTAACTGTGCTTAAGCCAGTAGTGTTTGACGTTTAATTGGATCATAATAGCTTTATTTGTTTCGTGGTACTTTTTCTAAAAATGCTCAAAGCAGCAAATATATTATAAAAAAAAAACAATTAAATGTAAAAGATAAATTTTAAAAAAATGCTGTGCCGTACTCAATTAATAATCGATTAAAAATGTTTTATCTTTTATCAATGAAGATACACACAAAAAATCAATTCCCGTAATCGTGAATTAAGTTCACGAATGTGAGATCCACGAAGGAATTTATTCATGAGTATGGTGCATTTGCACCATAAACGTGAATATATTCCTTCGTGATTCTCATAATCGTGAACTGACTTCACGGTTTCGAGAATTGATTTTTTTCTGTGTAAATATAATATTCCGATGTTCAAATATTCAAATATGTTCAAATATTCCGATGTTCAAACAAATGGGAACCATGAACAAATTTAAAATTTACATACATTTACATTTAAAATTTACAGTTTAAAAACATCTTTTGAATTTTTGAACATTTTCGACGTTTACTATTGCATTTTCGCTAAAATTTTTCTTTTCGTCAAATCTTACATTTTTTAAAAACAATTGATTGCAAAACAACTGGTCAGGTATAAAATGCATTTTAAAACACTTTTTCCAAACAAATGTTGAAACTATGGCTTGTTATTTCAATATTAATTTTTTTTGCCCTCCCCCCTCGACCCCGGCCAGAGCCGAGGGTCAAAAGCAAATATTTGCAATGTGTTAGGCCAAACGAATGTAATGGTTAATTTAGGATGAGGTCGTTGAAATATTTTTCAAAATTTCTCTGGCACTCTGGCCGAGGTCGAGGGGGGAGGGGGAGTTAATAATATAACAATTGAAATTACATACTTGCTTGTTTCAATGATGTTAGATCTGACAAAAAAATTGAGGAAAAAAAAACAAAGATACAGCCGAGAGAATCGTTCCATCAAAATTTACAAAATCTAAAGTATAATGCTACCAACTCACACCATCATAACACATGTCTCGGGTGAATTTTCAAAAAGCCGTAAGAGCCACCGTTTTTGCTTTTCTCCTAAATTAAACAAAATTTAATTTATTTTTAGTTTGGGGCACTTGAAGGACGTGTAGAACAATCTCAAGCATTTTTGATATTGATTTTTCGTAAGTAGGTCGAATACCGATGCAAAAAGGACTTTGTTTACCAATGGCTCTTACGGCTTTTTGAAAACTAATCCGAGATGTGTTCATTCGTTAATTGAAACAATAAATCTCCAACAAGTGTCATACATCGACATCTGACCACTCTTCCAGCTGTTGTTGCCGAGGCAGTTAAGTCATTGGGTTAGAAGGAATCGTATTGAAATGCTACAATGTTGGAAGTAGAGATTTTAAAACATTTAGGATCATTTCGATCAAATTCCAAAAATATATTAACAAGTAAATTTTTCGAGAGGTAATTTTTGACAAGAACGTACCGTAAACCAGGGTGACATTGTTTACGGTACCTCAAGTTAAGAATACTATCAAACTGACAGGATTTGTTAAAAATAATGTTTTTTTTTATTCTAATATTAGGCCTAACCCTTACAGTCCTGAATTTTTAAAAAACAATATTTTTTGTTTAATGATGGGAAAGTCATAGGCTTCCTTTCACAATTCTGATTTTTGGTATATAACTCATCAGGTTTGAAAGGGTTAATAAAAGTCTAAGGTCAAAAATTTAAAATTAGCTAAAAGTCCATAAGTACCCTTTTGATTAAAAATGCAAAATAAACGTTATACAATCATTTGTACAAGCAACTAAGATAAAAAAATAGTTCAATCAGTTATAATTTTTACTCCCTGATTTTTGAAGAAAGGGAACTTGAAACAAAATTTGCAATGGCCTAAGACATGTTTGAAAACAATTGGACAGGCGTAGAATGCATTTTAAATCACTGATTTACTGTGAATACAAAGAGACGAGTTGTTCCTTTTAATTCCGCTATATATTTTAATATCTTGACAGATACGTATTTCGTCTACTACTTGCAGACTTCATCAGTGTTCTGTTCTCGGCTTCTGTAAGTCGAGAACAGAACACTGATGAAGTCTGCAAGTAGTAGACGAAATACGTATCTGTCAAGATATTAAAATATATAGCGGAATTAAAAGGAACAACTCGTCTCTTTGTATTCACAGTAATGCATTCTGCTAAAACGCTCAACCAAACCACACTGATTTACAATGTTAAAATATGAAACATTCGTGAAATTTTCCGATCTTTTCGAAAAAAATATTTTCAAAAATTTAAAATCAAGACTAACATTTCAAAAGGGCGTAATATTGAATGTTTGGCCCGTTTTAAATGTAAGTCTTCATTTTGAATGTTTGAAAATATTATTTTCGAACAGATCGGAAAATTTCACGAATGTGTCATATTTTAACATTGTAAATCAGACCATAAGTTGCTGAGATATAGAAAATGGTGTGTTGTTTGGGTGGGACTTAGAAAACAACAATTTTACTGTTTTTAACCTTTTTATGGCAATATCTCAGCAACTAAGGGTCGTATCAACAAAGTTCAATAAAGCAAAATATAGAGAATTTTCTCAGCTTTTCAAAAATATTTTTTTGAAAGGTGGGCAAACAGGGGCACTAATTTTAAAAAATGAAAAACTGCGACTATTTTAAAAAATGTTACCTGAAAATGACTATAACTTGAAAACGGTGCACTTTATTAAAAAAATCACTAAAGTACTTTTTGATTGAAAATTCGATTTTACATCGAAGAATGAAGTTAAAAGTTTTTTTTTTTCAGTGTAGTCCATATCCATACCTACAACTTTGCCGAAGACACCATATCGATCAATAAATTCCTTCAAAGGTACAGATTTTTGAATTTTTGTATGGACAGCTGCCAAATTTGTATGGATATGAATGAACTAATGATGCCAAATTGCTTTTTTGGGCATACCGAAGGCACCAAAAATGTTTCAGCCGGGTTAAAAAATTAAAAAAATAAAATTAACGAAAAAAGAACGATTCCGTAGAGAACTGCTCACCTTTTAAAACATAATAAACATAAACATTTAACATAACATAACATGACATTTTGTTTAACCACAGACATTAGCTATTATTTGTGTTGTTCTAAAACCAACACATTATAATGTTTATACTTATCCTGTATTCTGAAACTAGGCTGTAACAATTTGGTAACTTACCGCCGCTCGTTTGATGATGCAGCTGTAACGGCCCTCCGGCAGCGCTCGCAGCCATATTGTGCGGCAGAAATGCCGCCGCAACGGCTGCGTGCGCGTTAAAGTAAGCCATCCGCGAGGCCATCTGCATCTGGTGCGAATCCGACGAAAACGGACTTTGGCCCATTCCCGGGTAGAGCGATGGTGTCACGGCGGACACTACGCCACTAGGCCGGGAGCTGTCGCTCAGGCCGAGCAGCTCCTGGATAGCGAACGGCGATCGCTGCGGCATGGTTTGCGGTGGCCGCACGGTGGTAGCTCCCGGCGCCGTTACGTGAATTGTTTCAGGTCGTGGTAACGAGTCCAGATTCATTGTTTCACTTCACACACACACAGACTAGCCAAAAAATAGGCTTTGGTTTGATACTTTCATCTCACGTATTCCGGATAAAAAAGTTTAGCTTATTTTATTATGCTCGTTGTTATGGTCTTCGTTCTATTAGTTATTTTTTACAATCCCGACGGTATTTGCTTAGACTACATTACACTCGCTTTCTTCTAGATAAACACCCAAAAGCCATTTCCATTTGAGTAACTTTTCGTTGTAAGCGGATAAATTATCTGAAAACCGAATCCCATAAACTGGTAAATTTGTCACCAAACCATGATATAATTATACAAGTCCCAACCAATCTTATAAGAACTGGAGGACACACTTTTCATGAGAACTTTTTTTCGAGTTGTGGAGAAAGGCGGAGTAACATCCGAACGGTTGTGATATCACGGTGAAACTAAAATTTAAATGTCATCATAACCGCACGTACATACAATAATTTATCACAACCGAGCACGCGACGCGAACGAAGCGCACGAGATAAACAAAGCACACATTGAGAACTGAACACTGCACACCGCTTGCTTGCTTGCCCGCTAGTACTACACGCGCAAAGGACGAAGAAGAGTTGGTCCAAGTTGGCGACGGCGATGCCACGCGAGAGGTGCATAACACGACGACTTCAAAATTCTATATGGATGGCTCTGCGTTTTTTCCGCCCGCGAAAGGACCACGTTGCCTTCCAAACTGCTGCTTCTCAGAGCACATGCATGTGTATTGAGGCGCGCGCGAGCAGCAAAGAAAAAAATACTCACACTCACAATTAAGAAGGCCCTGCCGAGCATCGTAAACGTGAGGAGGAAAGCATACGCAAATAAAAACATTACACACAAACATAAAGAGACGAGGGCAAGAGCAGCATGAGGAATCCGGTGATTCTGCGGTGGTAGCATGAAATAGGCACTTCTGGCCATGTGGTGGCTGCTGGTAGAATGATAAAAACCCAACCCGAAGGGAACCACTGCAAGAAACAACCCCTCAAACTGCAAGAATGAGTGAATTGGTGGAAATGTAAAAATAACGAAGCAGGCGTGGCGACAAACACAAACATATTGAAATAACGTGCATACATCGACATTGAAGGGGAGCAAGAGAGTACATAAAACGCCGTTGGTGAGAGAAATTGTGCAAAGAGAGACAAAGTGGAGAACCTAAAAAACATGGCTTGCCAATCTATGTTGGACGTCGACGCATACTACATCAAATCGATCATTCGGATCCGCATCGTAAAATTGGTAAATTTGTCACGAGTTCATATAATACTAATTACAGTACATAATTAGTTCGGAATTGATTAGCCATACCGATGACCAGTCTTTAAACTAGTTTGTGTGATTTTTGTTTCTTCGTATCTTCTATAGTTTTTGAATGCAAGGATCATTCTGCATCTGCTGAGTACTAAAAAATCCAAGCATCGAGTTCCATACAACATTTTTGTCAACTCCGTAACACTCTTCGAATATATTTTTTTCAGAACGTAACGTCATATCATCTTGACTAGTGGTCCTCACGGCACTTTTTTCGAAGTACTGTAGAGCAGCCCCTTAAGATTCAACCTGAATTTGATTATGTATATCATGATATTCGGGGGTTTTCTAATGTGTTTTCACACTAGTAGAACACTAAATCATGCAGAACATGGTTTTACAGAGCTCACGTACGTCCCGCGGGCCACGTTTTGGTGACCACTAAAAGTAATTTTCCCCATGGCCCATGAAAAGTATCGGGACCGCATTTTCACAGCGGATTCAGTGACTATTTCTTAACTTAATGTTAACATGTTAAGCTTAATGTTAACATTCCATAGGTCACTCCGGTGACTACTCCATAGCCTACTCCGGTGGAATCGCTGGCGGCGGTTGGACTCACAATTCAAAGGTCGTCAGTTCAAACACTGGAGTGGAAGGTTCCTTAGAGTAAAAGAGGTTTGGGTGCTAGCCCCATTCAAGCCTTCGGACTCCTAGGTTCGAGCAGAAACTTGCAGTAGAGACCACAAAAGACCCGGGGGTCGTTAATGTGGATGGTTTGATTTTTTTTTTATTTTTTGAGGTCACCCTATATTCCCTAAGGTTTCATGATAAGGCCCAGCTTGTGACGATACACTACCCTCCCTTTACTAAGCAATCGAATACAGAAGAGAAGGGAATTGAGTGAAAGGATTTTTCTGCATCTGCTGAGTACTAAAAAAACCCAAGCTTAGCATCGAGTTCCATACAACATTTTTGTCAACTCCGAGACACTCTTCGAATATATTTTTTTCAGAACGTAAGGTCATATCATCTTGATTCTTGACCTATTCAAGACGATTGACGAAGTTCAAAAAAGTTCAACTTTTCAGTACTCAAATTTGGCGTCATCCATTAAATTTGAGGTCTGCGTCCCAAAGTCGAATTCAAATTTTCCGAGGCCTTCGGATGATCGAGTCTGGACTGTATAGGAAAAGCGTGACAAAGGAGGGGAGGGTGGGTAAATTTTGGCTGATTTTATCGTGACGTACTTCATGGACTGTTAATTTAACACTTGTCAGATGCCGGGTCTCAGATATGTTGATGGAAATGTTGTCCGGTTCCGTCGTGCGACCTATCGTTGGATGGTAACACCGATCAACAAAATTTCTGCGCAGACTCAACTGAACTTTGGGGTTCCCAGAATCATGTGCACTTTAAATTTTTCAATTGCCCGAATGGGTTTTCTCCAAAGCTTGTATTGAGAAATGGTGCTGTTCGTTTCTGATTGCCTGCAATTTTTGGGTTGTATGCAACAGCGACGAACCGCCCTAATTCTCCATAGAAACGTTGGAGAACAACTATTCGGCCCAGACAGACAACGCGTCCTAAACATTGAAGATATGATAACCCTATCAAAAGTATATTTATGCGAGGAAGGCACCAACCACCTTAAGGTGGATTAAATAACGTTTTTTGTCTCAAAAATTACATTAATTTTAATAAAATAACTAACTATCGGCTTTTAAAAGCTCGTGTTTCACTTAAGCATTTTGTTTAAGACAAATGTTCAAACACGGGTTCAAACCATTGTTCAGCAAACGATGAACCCTGTTTCAACAGTTGAACACTGTCAAAAATGAATTAAGGTTCAAAAGCAAACCAAGTTTGCCAGCGAACTCATCACCGAATTCAAAGCTAAAGTAAATTTTCAAAACAACCTATGAGTCATGGGTTTCCCATGCAGATAGGACCTTTTGACAATTTAATCCAGAAAGACTGCATTTATCCAACAAGGTTAACCCAGAATGACAGGAAAAGTAATTACTTAAGTAGTTCCACAACAGAATTGCATTTTACTAGATGAAATGAAAAAAAAAATCGTAGGCTCCAAATTCTTGATTAAAGAAAAAATATATATTTGTTTAGTGAAGGATTTTTTGTTGGGGGTTGTCCACGATTTGTTGAGATTTCCAAAAAAGTGTCCATGGATGGTTCTTTTATAGATTTTCATACAACATCAAAAACTAAAAACCCTAAAGCCGATTAGTTCCCCAGCATAAATTTTGCTCAAATTCCGGCCATCGGCCAATTTTTACATATAGAATCGACCACTAAACTTAAAGATCGAGCCGAAGAACTTTTTGCAGAACGGATCACGGATCACGCTAATGTATCATTCTGCCCTCCCATATTAACAACAAAGATTTGCAGAGCTTCCGTGGCCGTGAGGTTACGGGTTTCGCCTTGTAAGCGGAAGGTGATGGGTTTGATTCCTGTCTGGCTCGGCAAAGTCAGATCCCTTCAATGAGTAAATCTGCTCACTGGGAATACTGACCGGTAGGGGATGGGTTTCGACTAACGGCGTGCTGGATTTCCAATCCAGAGGTCGTGAGTTCGATTCTCGCACCGGGATGATGAAGTTTTTATTTTTTAAGATGTGAGTAGGTTTAGTGAGTTTTCACGATGATGCCTGCCATCCATTTCTTTCTTTAGCTTGCTTGGATTAGCATAAGAGGGGCGGGTAGATGCGAGCGTGAAAATTCACTAATCCCACATTCGGTTTGGCACTTTCACCCCAAACTCGTCGAAGAGAATATTGGCCTCGAGTCGAGAGAATAGTGGAACCATTCACGGACACTAAGATCATTGCTCGAGATGACTGAAAGAATTATTCCCTCGAGTTCATTTCTGAAAAAAGATCATCCAACGTATAAAAAATAGTGTTGACTACGGGAATCTAACCAATGACCATTAACATACTAACTCAATGACTAAACTGCCTCGTCCACCATATCTTGGCGACACAAGAGTGGTCATGAATCGATGAATACATTTGTTTTGATGTTGGTAGCATTATTCTTTCTAGTTTAGCATTAAGTCCTCAATACATCCCTCGACCCTATATTTTGAGTGAATTCAAAGTGGAATGAATTGTGACGTTGCACAAGATAGCACACAAGTGATCTAGGGTTAACATGTTCAATTTAATGTTCATATTCCAGGTGTGACGTAAAATATCTTCTCTTTTCTAAGCAATTGAATCTAGAATGGAAACGATCACCAGTTGTTTTGATCCAAACCCACTATTGAACTAGGCTTCATGGCTTGGTTATGCATTTAACTTTTTCGTTGGCTTTTGTAATTAATAATTGAAACTTGCCTCATACATTCCATAGACCATATGCGATTTCTGACTCTGAATTCCTCGGAATTTCTTAACCTGCCATTTCAATTCATTCTTAAGAAATGTATATGCTAATCACAGTAGAACATTTCAAACTGCCAATCGATTAATGAGCCATTGTACTATTTCTATTGTATTATGTAATCTGATACCTTTCGCTTGCGGTAGAACATTGCATGCTGTGTTTCAAAACCTTCTTCTTCGACATCGTTGGAATCAATAGCCGATTTCTTCCGTTTATTGGTAATGGATACAGTTCGTCGAGAATCGAGCAAAACGCAACTAAACGGTCGACCAACATCTTCCCTTCCCAGAGTGGTTCTCATTCATCATTTGCAGCCCTTAGATTTCAGGTTAAAATGTTGAGGCCACAAAAATAAATTATTTAATGACCAATAGAAACCGTCAGCCACTTTTGTTCGGGTTTCCGTCCACTTGGGCAAATAAAAGAAATGTTAGCCCATTTGGATATCCTTTCAACGTCTGTCAGCTTCACGCCCGTTGTCGCTACAATTTTTCCGGCTTTTATATTTTCTGTCCAAAATCTCAGCGCTGGATGCTGGATGAAGAAACAGAAGAAAAAAAAAACTATTCTATATGACAGTGCTGCTGTGCGAGCATGAAAATGTTTTCAAATATTATGACGGGATCTCAACGGCATATGGACAGGACTTATGGAATAAATGTGTAAATAAACACAAACATAAGCGAACCAAAAAACATATTGATAGCATCCCGGAGCTGCGAGAGTAAGTAAGTAAGGACGACTCTTCCTGTACTGGTCCTTTACTGGTTCATTTCGCAAAGCATGAGAAAAAATGAACTTTTGTTTGCCAGTTTACCAGCGGTTTTAAGATGTTAAGAGTTTTTGAACTTTTTCTTAATTACAGATTCTCAACTGTTATCAACGGTTAAAATAGTCATACTTTCATTTACAAGGTTTACCGAGTTGAATAAATACATAAGAATGAAAAGCGTGCTTAAAACATGTTTTGCAACGAGTTGATAACATCATTTTAGCAATTCCGATATAAACTGTTTGTTTTTTTAAATAAAACGTTCGTTTCCCTGCGTAAATTATTACATTTTGACAGCACTCATATTGACGACCAAAATTATGAAATTGCAATGCATTGGAATGCATCCAAAATATCAATGTGTTCATCGAATAAAAATCATTAAAAAAAAGTCTTAAAATCTCTGCAATTTTTTGTTATTCAACTGTAAATTTTTATGGAACATATCATTTTAACACTGGAACGCCCAACGCATGTCCAACTTACATGGACGCCCAAGCCTCCCAAAAAAAAGTGGAACGGTAACTTCAACTCGCTGGTTCTCGGGCATTACTCAAACAATCGGGAAGATTCTTGTTTCCAGTGATTTGTAAGAATGTCTAGATGATCCTAAAATTTTGCAGAACTTGATTTGAATAAATCTGTAATTTCTGCGACCAAAAACATCGTTCCACCTTTTTCAAAACGACTGCCTCCGCGGATTTTATGGCGATTTTTTTTACAAGCGAAAAAAAGTTAGAACGCTGTTTTTGATCGCAAAAATTACAGATTTGATCAAATTAAGTTCAGCAAAGTTCTAGAATCATCTAGACATCCTAACAAATCACTGGAAAGAAGAATCATCCTGGTTGGTTGAGTTATGCCCGAGAACCATTGAGTTGAAATTGCCGTTCCAACTTTTTTGGAGCCTTGGGCGTTGAAATGTTAAGGGAAATTTTATGTAATCCAGTTGAGTGTGGAGATTTTTGTTGTTCAAATCACGGTATAAATTTGGTATTGTCATTCTTAACATACGAAAAAAAAATCTTATTTGCTGAGAAGAGTCAATCTTATGCAAAATTTGCAGAACTTTTCGATAAAAATGCTTTTAAAAGCACACGATTTAGCTGTACAAGTTTTTTTAAAGGCCCACCACACTCCCCCACACCAAAAAGCTCATTAGAACTTCCTGGTAATGGACGCAAACAATCCTTAGCTCGTACACACATAAACAAGAAAATTGAAAATAAAATTTGAGCCAAGGACTAATAAGATGTGCGGTGAGTTAAACTACAAGGATGGTATCCCAGTGGAAGAGTCTTGCTTTTAAGGGATCCACTAAATTAAATTTTATTATTTAAAAGCTAGCATTGACGACTGATTACTGAATACTAAATTGTTTAATCAAATAGTTCGTTGAGTTTTTGTTTAAAATATTGTTTGATTTTTGCATTAAAAGTGGAGCGGTTGCAAACAGTATAGCAAATTACTTGGAAGTAAATTAAATAGCGTAGGTCCTGAAAACTTGATTCGTTTTTGGCCTCATGGACAAAAAGTAATGTCTGTATTTTAAAAAGAAAAGCTAGTGGTAATATGTTATGACAATTGTCAAAGTAAAGTTTATAAGTTGAATAAAGTATTGGTTTTTTCAAAAGATTTTTCAGGCATCGTTTTTGTAAGGTTTGTAACTTTATTAAATGAGAACTAGCGGTATGTCCCCACACAGAAAAAAAATTATGGTAATATTCATCAGGAAATGGTGACAGATTTTGTGGCAAAAAAAATGATTAATTTTACCCCAGAAAATGATGAATTTTCATCAGTTTTTGATGAATATTCATCAGGTTCACATTTTAAACATTTTTTATGTAATATTACTCAAAAATAGAGTTAATATTCAACCTACCAAATTTTCAACATTCCAAAATTCAACTTTTTTTTTCTGTGCATACAGAAATTAGGTAATTTATTTCAGAGTAAATGTAGGCAAAATAATATTTTAACAGAGTTTTGGGAAAAAAATACCCTTACCCTCCACAAAATTCCAATGTACGATGAGACAGGTTTTTCAATTATGTGATTGTGGTTAGTTCAGAACAACACAGGATCAAACAGAATTCCCAAGTATTTAAAACAATAGACTTTTTCGATTATGTTAGAACCAAGCCTAACTTGATCGTGATCGGGCACAATTTTTCTAATAGATTTGATTATCATGTATTTCATTGTGGAAGCATTAAGCGACAATAAGTTAGCATTAAAATATTCATTTAAAGTTCAAAGATCATTTTCCATGAGTGATATTATTGTGTGAATGTCATTGTGAGGATAAAATAACGCAGTATCATCCGCAAAAAGTCTTGCATTTCAATTAAGTTCCAATCTACCCAGATCATTAAGAAACAATAAGAATAATAAGGGCCCGGCCCAATGTTACTACCTTGTGGTACACCAACGTTGATGGGAGATAGATAGCTAGAATCTCATTCAATGCAAACAAATTGTTTTCTATTTGTCAAATAACTTTTGATTACTTCATTAGCAACACTTCTGATACCATAACATTCTAGTTTTTAAGTAAAATTTTGTGATTAAGCGTATCGAACGCCTTCTTCAAATCTAAAAAAGATATCCAACAAATATCCCTTCATCAATTCCTCTTACAACCACATCTACAGTCATCCCACATATTCGGAACACCCACAAATTCGGAACACTTTTGTGGTAATTTGGCAATAGGATGCAAAATGCAACTTTTCTGCCGTCCCTGTTATTTTTAGGACCTTTATTTGGACATTCTCTTGCTATTTCACTAGTAAAAATAGTACTTTTTTAACAAAAAACTTAATTTCAAGACTATTTTATCCATAGCAGCAAAACACTGCCTCCAAATTGCCTGTTTCATAATTGTGGGATGTTATTGTGTCTCCCACAATTGTGGAACACCTGAATTTAATTGATATTTTCACCAAAAAGTTATCAGACTATGTTTAAAACATCACTTAGCTTGAGTTTTATTGGTTTCAGAGTATGAAGTCTTTTTTTGTGAAAATATGTACTCCTGGTGAGAAAAAAAAAGTTTGTTTACATCGTAAGAAAAAAGTGTTCCGAAATTGTGGATTTCGAGGGTCAATGTTTTTCTTTAGAAACTTGATATAAAACGTAAAAATGTACAGCCGGTATATACATCAATCGAAAGATCGCAAGAAAAGCTTTCACATGAAGGTAAAAGCAAATCATTATGTTCAATTATCGATTTTCTATGACTTGTTGAACATTGGCAGATCTGTAAACTGTTCCGAATATGAGGGATGACTGTACTAGTTCAATCACAGCTGTTTGAGTGCTAGACCCTTGTCTAAAACCTTACTGGAATCCATAGAAAACATCATGTTTGTAAAAAAAAATCAAACAGTCTAGTCACTAAAATTTTTTCAAAAAAAATATTGAAAACTGCAATTTAGAAATTGGGCGATAATTTTTACAATCCCAAGCATCATCCGATTTATAAATTGGGACAACTATTGCTATTTTCAGACAGTCAGGTTAAAATCGCAAAAAACTGGTCAAAACTGGTTTTGGTTATTCTCACACAAAACGTCAGGCGACAAACTCGGCGACACCAAACCAATGGCTCAAAAATGGGGTACTTTGGGGTTAAAAAGTTTATTCAATAATTTTTATTCTTGGCTAAAACTGCTAATAATCATAGAATGCAAATGAGTTGAAAAGTGGTTACAGATCCATAAAATACTGTCAACATTGAGCCGTTTTTGGAATTTCACAAATCGTCGCCGTCGTGCTAACTAGTCGTACGTACATTTTGGGCTTAATTGCATCTAAGAGAGTTGGAATTGATGAAGTTTTACGGAAATGCGAGCAATTTCAAGTTTTTTTTTATGTTTTTTAGACCTCAAACTACAAAGCCCGTTTTACCCCACTTCCCTTTGTCGTAGAGGGCTCATATTTGGCATGAGTTCATCTCATGTACTCACAATGCCTCACGACCATATGGGGCAAGAGGAACAATCGCTCGTACGGCAGTAATTTTTACAATTTTGATTATTTCCAGTATGAGGAATTGATGCTAGCAATGCAATTAGTTGATTCTACTACCACATAACCGCTAAAACGACGTAAACGCCACAAGGCATAAGATTTAATGAAGTTTTTTTTCAAAACCTCTTTTTTCTTATAATATTTGGAAAGTACAAAATAAGGCTTAGGGTTCGTTTTAAGGCTCATTTTATCAAAATGCTATTTTTCCTAGATCAGTAGTGTCTCTACCAATGATTTGCACTTATTATAAAGTATGATTTAACTTTTGGTTATTTTTGTTGAGAGCTTTTAAAAAAACATGTTCAGGTGGGGCAAGTGTACCATATGGATTTTTAGTATGGAAAAAATTACGAATTGCTGCAACAACATATTTTATTGGGAAATAAATACATGAAAGTACTTAAAAACTGATAAACAATCGTTAAAAAAAGTTGTACATGCAAAGTATTGTGATATTATGAAAATTTACTATTTATCATCGAAGTAGTATTTTTTTTTCGTAAAAACGATAAAATTTTTAGTAAAATATTATTATTTAATCTAAAAATGAAAGAAACGTTTCAAATACATTCTAATCTGATGTATCTAAGTGACAACAGTTCAATTGTTAGCAAATTAATATGTTGTTTCATTCATCGTTCCTCTTGCCCCAACGGGTTGTTCGTCTTGCCCCACTAGTTGAGTAGAACGTACGGAAAATCAAAAATTTTAAAATCTTTTTTTTACATTAAAAAACTGGATTTTTAAAAAACTTGTTCTATCAAAGTCTCAGTCAAGACCTGGAATAAGCTGATTATAAAAAATCCGACTGATTTTTTAACGTTTTTAATGGGTTATAACGAGCATTTCCTTAGCTTGTTACACTTGCCCCACTTTCCCCTATTCCAAAAAACTCCGTGCATTTTGTCACTTTTCATATGAAATAAGTTTCAATCTTGTCGTGCTATCTTGACACAGTCTGAAAGTTGATGTAAGTGCGACAAAAGGCCAAAGGAATTTCAGGTCAGAACGCGTTTGACACAGTTTGACGAGCTCGACTATCGTAAACACTTTCAATTATAACGCTGGACTCCGGAAACCAATTTCAACCAAATTTCGGGCAATGCACATAATGGTCTACCAAACAAAACGTGTTTGTTATTGTTTACATTGCGTTCTCTCGTTTTTGTCTATTCAAGGTCAAACATTAAAACGCGTTTATCTCGGAACGTCAAAAAGCGACGTACAGTCATCCCACAAATTCGGAACACTTTTCTGATAATTTGTCAACAGGAAGCAAAATGCATTTTTTTGCAACTCCGTCGTGAAACTACTTACTTTTCCTGTCATTCTTGAACGACGAAATGGCCTACTTTTCTGTACCAAAATTAACAGAATCGAATAGCAACACTTTTCAAAATAAATGCTGAAAAGTTCTACTTTTCAGCACTCAAATGGGTGCTGAAAAGTTGAACTTTTCAGCACTTGTTTCGAAAAGTAACACTTTTCAACATTTTTTTGATTTAAACGATTTATTGACAAAATACATGAAAATTTGACATAAAATTTCACTCAGTGTGTGTTTTTTGGAATTGCAAAAAATGTTGTATGGAACTCGTTGCAAAACTTGATTTTTTCAGCACTCTTCGTATTTATCCAACTCGGTGAACCTCGTTGGATAAATGTACGACTCGTGCTGAAAAAATCCTCTTTTTGCAACTTGTTGCATAAACTACTATTTCTAGTAACCCTACTATTTTTAGGACCTTTATTTTTACATTCTCTTGCTATTTCACTAGTAAAAGTACTACACTAGTAGTACTTTTAAAACAATAAACAGCATTTCAAGACTATTTCATTGGGAGCTGCAAAACACTGTCTCCAAATTGCCTGTTCCATAATTGTGGGATGTTATTGTACCTCCCACAATTGTGGAACACCTGGATTTAACTGCTATTTTCACAAAAAAAAGTTATCAAACCATTCATAAAACATTACTAAGCTTGAGTTTCATTAGTTTAAGTATGAGAAGTCATTATTTTGTAAAAAATGTTTACTCCTGGAGTGAACCAAAGTTTGTTTACATTCGTAAGAAAAAAGTGTTCCGAATTTGTGGATTTCAAGGGTCAATGTTTTTCTTTGAAAATTTGATATAAAACGTAAAAAATTACAGTCGGTCAATACATCAATCGAAAGATCGCAAGAAAAGCTTTCACATGAAGGTAAAAGCAAATCATTGTGTTCAATTTTCGATTTCCTACGATTTTTTGAACGCTGGCCGATCTGTAAACTGTTCCGAATATGAGGGATGACTGTACGACATGATAAAAAAAAGCAAAGCAATCCACTTTAACGACCACCGGGTCTTTTGTGGGCTCTGTTGCAAGTTTCTGCTCATTTCTAGGCGTCCGAAGGTTATGTGTCTCTTTTACGCAATTGGACCGACGTTTTACTTCCCCATCCGATAGAAGGCCAGGAGGATAAGGTGGGAATCGAACCCGCGCCCCATAGCAACTTAGGAATCGGCAGCCGAAGCCGCTAACCACCGCGCCACGAGGCCCCTACGACATGATAGCACGGTATAAAGTTTAAACCCCATTTGCCCATTGTTTTGAGATTTTGCAAACTGTGTGTGCAAACGATAAAAACATAAGCATAAGCTAGAATGTCATGGTTGGAAATGTTGTCCCAAAACATCCTAGATCCATCATACTTTTGTTACATTTCTCGGATTAGTTTTCAAAAAGCCGTAAGAGCCATTGGTAAACAAAGTCCTTTTTGCATCGGTACTCGACCTTCTTACAAAAACCAAAATCAAAAATGCTCGAGATAGTTCATCTACATGTTCTTTTAGTGCCCCAAACTAAAAATATATGAAATTTTGTTTCATTTTCGAGAAAAACGAAAACTTGTGTCAGAGGTCACGGTGGCTCTTACGGCTTTTTGAAAACTCATTCGAGATTTGGCTATGGAAAGATTACACAATACACACACTGAATTCAAATCATTCATTAGCTCTGATTTTTTAAAGTTACATTTTTATTTTGCAAATGCAGTCATTTGAAGACAAATATTCGAAATATTTAGTTGGCTCGTAATTTCCAGTAAACTTATGACATATTTCCATAGGGCATCGGTACTCATGCACCAAGGTGGACAGATTGGATGCAAGAAAATCCTGCGCGCGTGTTTTACTGCTTGGCAAATAATTTCCACGTTAAAAAAGCCATCTCATAGGCCCCCGTTGGTTAAAATGATGACGACGCTGGATGACGAAGGATGGAAGATGATTATGAGTAGAGCGTATGGACGGTAATAAAGAAAATGCTGCACAGCAAAAGCGAATTTCTGCAAGTGTTTGAGAGCGCAAACCGTGAATGTGTTTTGGCGAATCATGAGTACATGGAAGCATTATGAACCATGATGAGTTCGCCCGGAAAAGGTAGAGTTGATGAAAATTTCCATTTCTTTCTCGCGTTGCCTCTCCGATGATAACTTATGCCTACCTGCTCACCCATGTGCTCATGTGCATCAATGACAGAGAAGGAAAAAATCGCGGAAGAGACCGCAGACCAGAAGAGTGAGCGCACAATCTACAAAGAAGAAAATAGGGACGAGAAACCTTGGGAAGTGCAATTATGGAATGAGCATTGACGTGTGGTACAAAAGGGAAATTTAAATACTTAATGGTGAATGCTGACGACTAAATTAAATGCAAATTTTTAATTTCTTTTGTAAAATCTGCCGCATCACGACCGTGGCGTTTAAGTATGTGCAAGTTAAAAAAAAGTAATAAGGCAGTACAGCGAATACTACTTATGAGAAGTTTGTCCTACTTTACTCAAAGATTTATTGTGGTATATAAAAACAAAAAAACGTTTTTTTGTCAACTAGGTACTATTAAATTATACTAACAAACTATAAACTGAAAACAAACACTCCAAAAATGTGTTAAATTGATTTTAGCATAAACATACCGACACTCCCATTCGAAAGAACATTATATGAAATCCACATGACCGTATTAATGATAGCAGAAATATTGTCTCATAAGTATGATTTTTTCTGGCTTGATCGGATTTTGAAAGCTTTTTAGGCCAATGCTTTTTGTAACATTTTTGTCTACCCATACTATTGATAACTAACTTCTTCGCACATTTTGAATATCCAGGAATCCTTTTCTAGGAATCCTGCTATAGAACTCCACAATTTTTGAAAAAGGTAAGTCATATATTCCTACCAAATTCTCTGAAAAATCGGTAAATTTCAGGAAATGGAAAACTTTCCGTGTAAGATGATATTACACTTCCTCAATATTCAAGAGAACCTGTAATAGTGAGCAAAGCCATGCCAGATATACAGTGAAATATATACAGCATGTAAAAAAAGTATTTACACCCCTTGGATACTATGCACATTTTGTGATGAAACATGTAAACAATTTAAAGTTTGACAGAAACCTAGTACTACGTTTTGTTCAGAAACTCATGCCAAACATTTTGCTACAAAAAGCTCAGTTTCTTCACCATAAATCCAGTCTCCCAACTCCAAATAGATCTTGACTGCCTGCCTGCCTGCCTGTTTGCCTACAAGCGCGCGCTGTTTCTCTGCTTGGACTTTTGTCGTCGTCGTCGTTTTCGTTTGCTATCCGCTGCGCTGCGTTCCTGGCATGTTTATTATAATTTTCAAGATATATTTCGATATTTATTTCGAGATATAAAATTAAATGTAATATGTGATTAACAATAGATATCATATTATCAGAGCGTGTGTGAGAGAATACAAATTTCGATAAATTAGTTCCTCCATGAATTGTCATCTGTTATTATTGAGTAAATTTTTAAATAGGGATATTGTAATTGAAATTTATTTCTAGTTTTTTTAAATGGTATCATACCAACCTCAAGACTGGTATTTCAACTATTCTATAAAAAATAAAAGACTTTTTTTAACTTAGTCAAGTCAATCAGGAATAACAATACACTTAGACAACGCATCGATTATGGGAACTGTTTTTTCCACTTTTGTATACTATCAAACAAGCTCAAAAAGAAAACATTTGAATTTTCACTCATCCCAACTCCAAATAGGCATCCTTGACTGATTAAAAAAATAATTTGGATTGAATATAAAGTTTACTAACTAAGCCTTCCGCATCTAACTTGGATTTTTAGCTTTATTTGGAACCATTTGGTTGGTTTATTTATCCAGGAACGCAGCGCAGCGGACAGCAAACGAAAACGACGACGACGACAAAAGTCCAAGCAGATAAACAGCGCACGCTTGTAGGTAAACAAGCAGGCAGACAGGCGAGCAAGCTCGTGAGAGAGTTTGAACCTGAGAGAGAGCACGTGCGTGTACGAATTGTAATTAAACATCGTTGTTAGGTAGCCCCTTACAGCTAGCCGCGCAAAAATGGTCAGTTTTGAGCGCTAATAACTTCGCGGGAAAAAATCCTAAAAACATGGTGTCTTCGGGAAAGTTGTTCTAAATTTAATGAAGGTTCTACATTTGAGAATTGGTAAGAATCGGATAATTATGGCGCCTTCCACAGGTAAAAAAGTAAAACAGTTGCTTTTCTCCATACATTTTGACGATTTTTCCCATACAAACTTTAAGCGATTGGAGGGAGGGGTTCCCGTGGTCAGAATGAGCTCAAATTTGGAATTTAGCCTAGTGATGGGTCAATCTTTGATTTCAGGGGGTAGCCCCATCATCTTAAAGTTACCTCCTTAACCTGATAAAAAGTTGTAAACTAACAGGCTCTCGTCACAAATAAACAATCAATTACAATTACAACTACTTAGTATAAATGTTTATATAACTGTGGAAATTCTATATTAAATTTATCTAAACTTAATTTTGCAAACTTTTAATTCAACTAAATGTCAATATATTACCATAGAATTGGTAAATACAGATTTTTGTTGGGTATAACACCGTTTTGGGGGTCTTTGTGTCGATAGAATAGATTTTTCGTTGGAATTTCGTACCAACACGGAATTACGTCGTCGGAAAATTCGCCGGCATCCGAATCGGTCCACGATTCACATGTCAACCTATGTGGCATCGGAAAGGGCATAACATTTCGGATCTTTTGATACCCACACATCTAGGTTTTCTATAAAAACCCACGTTTTTAAATACCTGGGTGGTTCGGATGCCGATGAATTTCCGACGACGTAATTCCGGGTTGGTACGAAATTCCAACGAAAAATTTATGCTATCGATACAAAGAACCCCATAACGGTGTTATACCCACTCCAAAATGTTTATTTAGCAATTCTATGGTAATATATTGACATTCAGTTGAATTAGAAGTTTGCAAAATTAAGTTTAGATAAGTTTTATATAGAACAAGACTTACCCGACAAACTTCGTTCTGCCTTTTTTCGTTTCGTGATTAAAATATGATTTTACGTAAATTTCTCCATACAATTTGCCGATGCTCCGGAATCGGTTTCAGAGTGGCCAAAGTGTCAATAAGCTAGTATAAGATAAGCTAGTATCCTTGGGCTTATACGAACCCAACGCAACAAAAAGCACCTCGATCCGACGCTCCGTATTGAACTGATTCACGTTCGAACAAAACCGTCGATATTTTATATATATATAGATTTCCAGAGTTATATACACTTTTATACTAAGTAGTTAGTAGACTTTATATTCAATCCAAGTTATTTTTTTAATCAGTCAAGGATGCCTATTTGGAGTTGGGAGACTGGATTTATGGTGATTTGTAAACAAATAACTTTACTTATATATGTTAATTTTTCGAAAGAGGTACACACTTTTTTGCACCTTTTTTTTATTTTTGTAATAGTATATATGTTATATAACTTTTTAAAGAAAACAATCATACATGATATACGCCAAATTCACAGTTTTCACACAGCCTCGTCTGGTAATGAAGTGGGCAGGCAGCATAAAAAGTGAAGTGAGCTGTGCACACACTTTTCTTCAAAAGCTTCTGTTTGCGGGTATCCGCCCTCCCGACTCAATGTCTACTTTGTGATGTGATGCCGCGGAGTCTGGACTGTCGGCTCGGCCCTACAACTGCAAACGGAAACGAGTTTGATGGGAGGAGTAGCAGTAGGCTTCGCCATCAAGCAGTCATTAAATAATTTATCACGGAAAATTATGATATAATTAACAAGAAAATTTTTAATTGAAGTGGAGCTTTTGCTGCCTCTTGATTTCTGCGCACCTAGATTCCCAATATAATGTGGCACTGGTGGCAGTGGTAATTTGAGCTCGAAGTTGGCCTCAAAGTAAGTGGTAAAATGAAGAGAGGCGTTTGTTTGCTGCGTTGGTCATTAGATTATGTTCCAGGTTTGACAACAAATTTGCTTATGCAGGAATACATTATTATTCAATGGACACACATTTGTACGTTTTTAAGTTATTTGTAAGGTCAATAATGATAAATTAATAGTAATAATAATAATAACATCGAAATTCTTGGATACATTATAACTTTAAACAAAGACAAGACATAAGGCATAAAACGCGGATTTTACAACTCAGAACAGGATTTTTTCTGAAACTTTAATAACCAACCGATGAATATCTGAGAAAACTATGTTGTGACACCCAGAGGAACTGAATGTAAAGGATTTTGGATAACGTCTTACTCACGCAGAAAAATAAGGCATATTTGAATCAACAAAACGTTTTGTTGATTTGAAAATCAAAATTTTTGCTGAATCAACGCTAAACGTCAAAGCAACTTTTTCAAAACAACAAAAGATGTTTGTGGAATTAACAAAATCAAGGTTTGTTTCAACGCAAAATCGGCGTTGATTATATTCAACAAAAATTTTGTTGAATGAAACCTCGTACAGGCTGATTCTACAAAATATTTTTCTGCGTGCTTGAAGGTACTGAGGTTGCATTCCAAAAAACCCAGACCGCACACCCGAGAATAAGAAGTAAGATCTTAAACACTCATAATTATTTGTATCGTTCGATTCAAAACTGTCTAAATATTGCGAAATTGTCGGTGCCCAGGAGATGTCTTGATATTGACTGAAATATTGATTTAAATTATACTCCACCGACCAATGCAATTTTTGGATTGTATGTAAAAGCGATGAATCGCCCTAATTTTACATATAAAATTTTATTGGTTTGTCCATGTCTGAATATTTTTGAAATATTCAAAGTGCACGTGTTTGTTAATATATTTCGTCCCAGCATTAAAATTGCCGCAAAAAAATCAGGGAGCAAAAAATATCTTTTCAAAGATCTTTAAAATTCAAATGGATAGTGTAACCCACACCCGAGCATGGGTAAATAACTAGGGAAATGCGTTACAATACCTTTCTCTGGTATCAATACCAACTTTTGATATTTCTGGACCCTTTCAAATGTGTCTTAAGCATGAGCAAAATTCGGTATAATACCAATTAAGGTAGTGTTTTGATATTGCAAAATTGCAGAATTCGTCAATGGTTGGACACCACATTTTGGTATTATTTTGGTATTATAGTATTTTATCAAATTCTTCTAAAACTATGGGAAAATTTTGACCAATTTTGACAAAAGAATTAATTTTGCGCTAAAAAGATATATCAAAGCGAATGCTTTCATTGAAAACGGGAAAATCCAAACTTGATTTTAAACATTTTTGAAATACCCCTCAAAGAAATGACTTGAAACTGTGGAAAATTTTGAAAAATACACAGCAAAAAATAATGTAAAAATGGAAGGTTGAAAACAGAATGTTGAAAAAAAGAATGATGAATTTTACCACTATAATTGTTGAACAACGATTTTTTTTTTGTCAAACAGGTTTTACACAAAAAATTGTGTAATATTACCTGATGAATATTCATCATTATTTTTGCTACTCGTATACTTGAGTAATATTCAATCATCTTTTGACCCAGGGACTTTGACAACTGTCAAACGCAAAGTTTTGAAAAGTGGTTGGCAGAAGCCTGTCGGATCGTGATTCAATCGTCGCGTGTCCGGGAGTTTTGGTCGCTCGTGCGTCAAACAATCGTTGCAGATTCTGTGCCGTCGTCGTTGTGTGTTTTGGTGAGTTTGTGTTTGAGTTTGGTGCTTCTTCCGGATCGGTTTGGAGGAAGGTGCCGGGTGTTTACGTCCAGGAATCGTCGCAGATTTCGTGTCACCGTCGTCGTTTGTTTTGGTGAGTTTGTGTTAGTGCTTATTCCGGACTGGTTTGGAAGAAGAGTCCGGGTGTTTTGGCCACTTGCGCATCCAAGAATCCTTAAAAAGTGGAGCTTTTTTGGTTAAGTTTGGAGGAAGTTGCCTGTCGAGTTTTGGGGTTTGAACAGTTGACGAAGAACTTGATGTATAATCCATTTATTTCAGGATAGTTGATTAGTCGGGATGACTTGTTTATTGTACTTAGTCATCCAAAATATAATGAAAAATTGAATTTTTCAACAAACGTTAAATTTGAAGTAAATTACCTCATGTTCATTTTGTAAGTAAAAACCGGACTAATCAATTCCTAAAATATTGTTTTTAATTATTTCTCTGAGTGTTGTCAAATTGGCTTGGTGAGAAGCATTCTTTGATGGCCCCTCTCGCGTAACACGCATCACTTTTCGGTTTCTGGATTGACACCGCAACAGTTAAGAGTCCTAATGACAATTTTAAATATCATTAAACATAATTATCAACTCATCTTTACAGCTTCTCAGAACAAACGACTCTTGAAAAATGCCAAAGCCAACGTGGAAAAAGCAGCCGCCATAACTGTACAAAATTTGTTTTTCGGATCTAATCACCCTAATGGTCGACGTCTATTTCCACTTTTAGATATGTTTTGTTTTCTTAAGAATATGACACTTTGTAAAAACATTGTTTGTTTTTGCAAGTGGATATTTCATGAGGGATAATATCTCAAGGATTTCAACTGGTGAAACTTCGTCTGGGAAGTTAGCTACTGCTTGCAGCATTTTTTTTGGATAAGTACACAGCAAAAATCCGATGGTAAAATCGCATGCACATCACCATTATGAAAAAAGTAATTTATATTACACTTTGCATGTACAATTTTTGGAAACACAAAAAAGGTGCCACCGATGGGATTTAAACCTAACATTAACAGTATGGACTGGCGTCGAAGGTGCTGAGGTACCATTTCGCAGAAAACAGTGCTTCAGATTTCAAACGCTAACTTAAGATATAACTTAAGGTAAAACTGGAAAGCAGCGCCATATTGATACCACGACTAGCATTTTTGGAAGCACCTTTAAAGAAAACACCGTGACTTAAACATGTTCTGTCTGTTGCAGGCGCTAAATAGGTCGATAGCGAGCAACTTGTCGAGTTCAGACATTTATTTAAGTTGAACAAAAGTTGTCCAAAAACTGGCGTTCCGTCTAACCTTAAAGTAATATTTGCTAAAAACCAACCCGGGTCCTTAGAGTGATCAAGCAGTTGGCCGCTAACTGATTGCCACCCACAAAGTACCCTGAAAGTCATGAAAAAAATATTCGTTTGAATCAAATGTTTTATTTACGTTCTCTGAAATGGATGACAGTTCAATACCTATCCTTTCAATTTCTCAGCCAAAAAATACATATTTTTTAATGCAATAATACACATTATTTCGTAAAATTCAACATTTTTGCGGTAAATTTCATCATTTTTTTAGGAAAATTTCATCATTATTTGAGGTAAATTTCATCATTTTCTGATGAAAACTCATCATTTCTAAGGTCAAATTTCTCTTTTTTTTGCCACAATATCTGTCACCATTTCCTGATGAATATTACCATCATTTTTTTCTGTGTTGTTCAGGAGCAAAAATTCGTCACCAACGGCTCTGGAGATCAGGAGTGAAGCAGCCAAGGAAATCGACTGGTGAAGCAGCCACCGACCGAAGAAGATGGACCAACGTTATCCGCTGGATACTTCGGCAAGAGGCGTGATACCATCGTGGGTACATCGCGAAAAACTCGGATTTGAGTTCAAGAGCGCAGCACGACGTGGACTTCAACACCTGGTGACGAAGAGGACAAAGGAGCAGCGTTACCCGGATTTTCAACAAGCAAACGGCAAAATTTAAAGTGAAAAAAAAATCTAAATTCAAAATCCAAAAATTCTTTTCCAAATTTGATAAGTTAAGTGAGTGTGTGTATGTGAAAACAAAATCAGCAATTAGAAAATCATTTAAATAATTCAGCATGACCAGATTAACTAATTTGACAAAAGAAAAAACAAGATTCAAAATTTATTTTTTAGAAGGTGTGAGTGAAAAAAAACAAAGAAGACCATCTCAAAATTATGCAGCATAAAAAATCAGTTAAAAGAGTGCATGAGTGATTTTGTTTTTTTTTAACACGGAGCAGGAGTAAGTTTTGTTTTGCTAAATATATTATATGTTTCAATGAATTCTAACGATTATCAAATTGTACAACATTACTTTTAGTCAAATAAAAATGGCAATATTTTATGATGACAAACTGCATTGTTTTAAATTCATTATGGGTTGGAAATATTAATCCTGTGGAAAGTTGTGTCATTAAACATTTGGTAGATATCATCATTACACAGGAAAAAAATATATGGGCTAAATGATACCTGAAGTACTCTCTGGATTTCATTCGTATGGTATAAATTTGTAAAGGTTTAAAACATAAAAGGACAATTTTATTTTGCATAACACGGAGAAAAATTAGTTCCCAAAATTGTGAACAAGCGTTCATGAAAATGGGAACCACGAACAAAGTGTTCAAATCCCATGGTACGTTTTTGGAAATCGTACCATGGGATTTGAACACTTTGTTCGTGGTTCCCATTTTCATGAACGCTTGTTCACAATTTTGGGAACTCTTTTTCCTCCGTGTACCACAAACTTTCCACGTCACCAAATTTGTTGCTGACCGTAGGTATTCGAAATTTCTGCCGGCAAATATTTTGAAACTCGGCACAGAGGTGCAAAATGGTCCCAGAAACCATTGGTTTGGGTGGAATTTTTTTTTTCATAATAACGGTCTGTGGGGGACCCGTGACTACCTCATTTTTCGCTTTATTATTAAAACGTTGATTTAAATTTCATAACTTGCTAGGTGTTCTCGCATCGAATTTCGAAACACGTCATGTGTTACAGTACATGTTGAAAAATGGTTCGGTTATTCAATTTATTTTATCTCGGTCCTAAGTCGTTTGTCCGACGATGTTATAACGATTGCGTTGAAAGAAAAATAAAGTGTTTGCTTGCATCATCAAATGCTATTGAATCATCAAACTTTTAATGTATACTCTATACTTAAAAATGGCTTGCGTAACTTTAAGTTTCGTTATAATGCATATTAATGAGTTTAACAATCAGCAATTCCCCACGAAAAGAGCATGATTCGAAAAAAAAGTTCTCCGATCGGGCTCAAAGTTTTTCTGGGGGTTCCTTGGCCAAAATAATTAGACTCATATTTTTTTGTTTGGCCATTAGGGTAACATACGCCTTGTTAGGGTGGTCTGAAAAATGGCAATTTTCGTAATTTTTCGCAAAAACCACATTTTTCAAAAAATCATAACTCCGCGCCATTTCTTCCGATTTTAGCTGTCTTAGACGCAAAAGAAAGGTGATAAGTTTGGCTGTTTGAAAAAAATAGTAAGAAGTTTCAAAAATCTAGCTTAACATTTGAAAAGGTCGTATGAAAACTTAAAATGCTGTTTTGAAGGTCTTGAGCCAAAGAGCCTACGTCTGAAAACTATTTTTATCGGATTCGTCGGAAAATTTTACATAGTATATCATAAAATGGTGAAGTTATGTTTTCGATACTCTGAGATACGATTTATGGAAAATAAAAACTGGGTTTTTCGACGTGACACGCACAAATATGGGAAAATGACGAAAACGGGAAAAAATCGACTTTTTTCACTAAAACTGCGATAACTTGAACATTTCAGCGATGAAATTTTCGTAACTTCGTAACGCAACTTTTGGTACCCTAACATGTATAGGGGTAATTCTCTACCAACTCACACGAAATCGGGAAAAGTTGCCCCGACCCCTCTTCGATTTGCGTGAAACTTTGTCCTAAGGGGTAACTTTTGTCCCTGATCACGATTCTGAGGTCCGTTTTTTGATATCTCGTGACGGAGGGGCGGTACGACCCCTTCCATTTTTGAACATGCGAAAAAAGAGGTGTTTTTCAATAATTTGCAGCCTGAAACGGTGATGAGATAGAAATTTGGTGTCAAAGGGACTTTTATGTAAAATTAGACGCCCGATTTGATGGCGAAAAATTTTGTTCTAAATGAAAAAATGACCCTTCTGGGTCAATGTAGATTCGAAAAGTACATTAAATTTCCCATAAAATGACATGTTCCAATTTTTTTTACAGTCGGGTAACGGAAAATGGGAGAATTTTTAAAACTTTTTTAGTGTTTTTTTCGATGAAAAATACGTTTTTTCGGAATTTTGAGTACGCCATCAAATCGGGCGTCTAATTTTACATAAAAGTCCCTTTGACACCAAATTTCTATCTCATCACCGTTTCAGGCTGCAAATGATTGAAAAACACCTCTTTTTTCGCATGTTCAAAAATGGAAGGGGTCGTACCGCCCCTCCGTCACGAGATATCAAAAAACGCACCTCGGATTCGTGATCAGGGACAAAAGTTACCCCTTAGGACAAAGTTTCACGCAAATCGAAGAAGGGTCGGGGCAACTGCTGTGTGAGTTGGCGGAGAATTACCCATAGGTCATCGCTGAAATTTTCAAGTTATCGCAGTTTTAGTTAAAAAAGTCGATTTTTCCCGTTTTCGTCAATTTACCATTTTTGCACGTGGCGCGTCGAAAAACCCAGTTTTTATTTTCAAAAACCCGTATCTCAGAGTATCGAAAACATAACTTCACCATTTTTTGATATACTATGTAAAATTTTCCAAGGAATCCGATAAAAATATTTTCAGACAAAGGCTCTTTGGTCCCGAGACCTTCAAAACAGCATTTTAAGTTTTCATACGACCGAAAAATTACGAAAATTGCCATTTTTCAGACCACCCTAACACGGCGTATGTTACCCTAATGGCCAAACAAAAAATATGGGTCTAATTATATCGGCCAAGGAACCCCTCAGAAAAATTTTGAGCCCGATCGGAGAACTTTTTTTTCGAATCATGCTGTTTTCGTGGGGAATTGCTGAATTTTAATCATTTATTAGATCTACTGTAACAGTGCAGATACCAGCTGACAAAATCAGGGGTGACATTGGGTCATACAAATTGCAGCATTTTTTTATGACTCAATCTCAGCCCCCAGACCCACTGTCACCCCTGATGGCGGCAGTAACAAATTGCATCTCTTAGCAATGTACATCGGAATTTCGCAAAATTCTTTTTTAAACGATCCCAAACACGCTATCACAGGAATATCTATTTATTTATTTATTGTTTATTGGATTTCTATTTTAATTGAAACTTTGAAGTTTATAGAAATGAAAATTGTTTTGCCCTCAGATTTTTCGAGGCGTTTTTGAATTGAGGGTGACTTAGCAATGGCCGTACTGTAAATTTTGAAAAAAGGTGTTCTATATTTAATGTTTTCAAGTTTCAAAATTCAAAAATTTATTAAACTTCAACAAAATAAGAATCTAGTTTGAATCGTTGTAATTTCAAGAGCTGCTCAATTAAGCTTTTAGAACAAGCTTTCAATTATATTCAGACACCTAGCGGCGAATAGCAAAACAATTACTGAACCGATTTTCAGTAAGATATGTTGCGCGACGACGTTGCAATGTCGCACCGAAAGATGAAACGGGTCGAAACAATGTCACAGGCCCAAAAGTGCTTTTAATTTTAATTTTCCATATAATTTTCTAAATCAACTGTACAAATAGTTTACACACTTACAACAACCATAAAAAAGCAAAACAAAAATGTGCATTTGTTAATTACGTAGATTACGTTCATTACGTAACCAGGACCGTACACAAAGATTCGTTCCAGCAAAGTCCTACTGCACTGTTAGGTAAATCTTAAATTACCAAAATTCTGACTATTAGAAATTTACTTGTATGCATCCACATGGAAGTTTGAAAAAATAATAGTTGTAAAAATCGTCAGACACAACCATTATTTCTATAGCCGTTACATAGGAAAAAAATCCACACGCTGGGTAGAACCCAATGGTTGACTCGTGGCATTTTTCTTTTTTTTTAATTTATATTTGTTCAGATTTTCTTTTCCATGTAGGGTACGTTATCCATTAGTGGTCCCCTTTCCTATAGGGGACCCTCTGAAGGGTTTTTGATGAAAAATTCAATAAAATCACAATTTCAAGCGTGTTGTTGTCTACAAATCTTTTATTTGGCACGTTCAGCATCATTTAAAACAATGTTGACTGGCATTGAATTGTCTTTTTCACCAAAATAAGTGTTTTGAGTTCGACATCTGAAATCAGTCATGGCCACTAGCATTTTCACAACAAAACTGCATTTATATTTTATCATTGAATTAACTATCCAATCATTTTTTGACTGATTATATAACTTCAGCAAGTTGAAATAATGTAACTTTAAGGAACTTTACTAAAATAAAGCGAAGAACTGCTCATTTTCGAGCAAAAATTAGGGGGGTCCAATATAGGACAACGAAAATCCTAACTTTTCCAAAAGTGGACCCCTGTTAATTTAACCTTCAAAAATGAAGAAAACTGTGTATTCAAGCAAAAGTTTCTCTTAAACATACAATAAATGCTTGTTGTTATCAACCTAAACGCATATTTTTTCAATTATGAGTATAAATATAGTTGTTTTCATGTTAAAAGTACCAAAAATGCTGAAGCCGTATGAATTTATAATTAATCAAAACTATAGTTAATTGTACTTAACTGAAGCATCATAATTGCAGCTTGAAATTATATTTTATAATAATAAATCAAAAACAAAACATTTTTTCTAAATGAACATACTTTATGAGCAACTTTATAAACAAATCTATTGTTCAGTTTCGGTCAACCATTTATGTAATTAATATGGAAAAATTTGCATCAAAATTACTTTTTTTTTTAAATATTTTTATTTTTACAGTGGTTTTTGAAACTTTTTCTCTGATCTGTTTCGGAAAAAAATGTGTTTAAATGTCTGTTAGTTTTTTTTTGTTGTTTAAAGCCAAATTTGTTAACAAAACATATTTGTTTATGATGAAAAGTGAGCAAAATCCATCTTTTATTCATTATATCTATCATTAGACCTAATGTGCTTCGGCTCTACTAGGGGGTCACAAATGGTTAAAATACCCTACATTCATTCAGTTTTTTTTTATTATTGAGTGTCCAATCATAATCGATGACCTTTCACCTCAATTTTAAAAACTAGCCATTTTCATTTATTCATGAAATATTGTAGCTTTCGCTATTCAGTGATTTCAAATGTAGGAGGTCCTACATGTACAAAAGGGAAAAGGGATACCTTAAAACAAACTTATAAACTATATAAAGAAGACTGCAATGATTGTTGTCGAAATGCATCAATTAACTTATTGGACATCCAAACGTCCAAAGTGTCAACTTCGGCTGATTGCTGAAGTTCACTGGGAGGAAGTTTCAGAATCATTTTGTGGCATTTTTCTCTGTATCGGCTACACCTTTCCAAAACTGAATTCGTAAAAACTTGGTCCGGAAGGTTATAGGAATGGAATTAAAATAAATCAACAGAATCAAAGTATTTTCCATATCTCGCCTCCCAAAATTGAAAAAAAATGCTTAAGAAAATTGGCAAAAATTCAATTATTCCGTTCAATCTGTCTGGTTAAAATTCCTTGTTGAAAAGAACGATGCGTACGCGTCGTTGTCGCCATGTCCATTTTATTTAACACTGCAAAAAATGCCGAGTTTTATTATTGCCATTGCCTCTTCTCATTTAGCATGTCGTGGGACAGTTAAAATGGGGTTTATCAAAATCACAGTAGAAATACCATAAAATCAAAACAATGCTGAAAGGATGTGTATTATTTTACGCCTTCTATCCAGCTGCTGATTTAAAGAAGGGGCTCAGTAGTGGATCACATAGATTGAGCTTCTCAATTATGTTCAACACTTTATCGTTCATTTACACGTTTGTTTTATGGTTAATTTTCCCTATCTAACAATAGATTTGAAGAACATTGCACATCAACCGGATTATTTCAGTTGTACGCGACTCATGATGGAAATTGGAGATTTTCGAGCCTTGCCTCAACTTTCCTTGTCCGCTCAACAAAACATGGTTGACGAAGGTGTAAGAAAAATGTCAAAATATTTGTAAATACAGCGACAGTTTTCATTCATTCTGAAATGTAAAGTAAAGAGCTCTAAATGGAAAACAAGAACAATGCACATCCTTTTTGATTTCATTTTCTTCCTCAATGCGATCGAAAATTTTCCCATCAACGTACGCATGATGCGATGTCATTAGACCTAAACATAATAAGGCTGACAATCGCTCCGGGCGAAATGGAATGATGCACGATGCTAGTGCCAAATTGAAACACGTGCCCCTGTCGATCGACGAAGAAGGGGGTCAAAAGTTACTTTACAATCATAATATCACGCCCAGCTGGGGGTTGATTATGTAGCTGGATTATTTTAGACTAGATGGGTTTTTTTGGTGGCAGTGCGTGGTCGAATGGTTCCGCTG
Organism: Culex pipiens pallens; assembly: GCF_016801865.2. Classification (NCBI taxonomy): domain Eukaryota; kingdom Metazoa; phylum Arthropoda; class Insecta; order Diptera; family Culicidae; genus Culex; species Culex pipiens. Next base: position 118,995,997 of record NC_068938.1, read on the forward strand.
TCCGCTTTGTAAGCGGATGATTCTGGGTTCGATTCCCATCTGCTCCAACCTTCCATCGGATGAGGAAGTAAAATGTCGGTCCCGGCCTTGGTTGTTAGGCCGTTAAGTCATTCCAGGTGTAGGAGTCGTCTCCATGCCATAAGTACAAACAACACACCAAACCAAGCCTACTCCGGTTGAATCGCTGGCGGCGGTTGAACTCGCAATTCAAAGGTTGTCAGTTCAAACACTGGGGTGGAAGGTTCCTTGGAGTAGAAAGAGGTTTGGGTGCTCTCTACAATTGAAGGGTCGTTAATGAGGATGGTTTGATTTTTTTTTAGGTTTTTTTTTTGAAAAAAAAAGAAGTTTAACTTACTTCTTGAATATGGATTTAAACAAAATAAATCTAGGGCTGTTTAAAGTGCAACATGGAGATAAAAGTTCTGTCCAGCTTCTATGAAATTTAACACGACAGCTTTTTTGCGCTTGTAAAAAATGCCTAAAATTCAGAGAAGGCAAACAAAACAAAAAAAAACTTGGAACTATGTTCTTGATCGCAAAACTTACAGATTTGATCGAATCGAGTTCTGAAAAGTTCTAGGATTATCTAGACATCCGTACAGATCATTGGAAAAAGAAGCGTTCCAATTGAATGAATTATGTTCGAGAACTAGCGAGATGAAGTAACCGTTCCAACTCTTTGGGAGTTTGGCATGCGTTGGGTGTTCCAGTATTTGGGTGTCTAATTTGGATAGCAGTATTTTTAATAACTTTCAGATGCCAAGATAATTAAGTGTTAATTAATACTACCAAACATTAAGGCGTCATCCATAAAGTATGTCACGCTCAAATCAGCCAAATTTAACCCCTCCTCCCCCCCATGTCACACTTTGTCACGCTGGCTCTGACCCTCCCCCCCCTCGAAAAGTACATCACGTTTTGTCGGACCTCCCCCCCCCACTACCTTATGTTTTGTACAATGTTAGCATGATTTATAAATAGGATTATTGTTAAATTCGGAACACAATCGAGAAAGTTTTTAATTTCTACAGTTAATCCTAACTTAATCCACCTATCTGGTTGGAGCCCCCCCCAAGCCGTTGTTGGTAATGGGCTTTCATCTATATATATAAAAAATTTCGATGGTTTTGTTCGAACGCGAATCAGTTCAATGTTCAATACGGAGCGTCGGATCGAGGTGCTCTTTGTTGCGTTGGATTCATATAAGCCCAAGGAAGGTTCTTACGCCAAAAAGTGGCAACTTTGGCCACTCTGGAACCGATTCCAGAAAATCTGCAGATTGCATGGAAAACGTTGCGTAAAATCAAATTTTGATCATAGGAGGCTGAGATAAGGAAAAAGCTAAAAACGTCAACAAACGAAAAAAGGAAAAGACGAAGTTTTTCGGGTAAGGCTTGTTTCATCTATTTTTTTAGATTCCGAATAAAAAAGTACATCAATACCACTTGAATGGACATATCTCCAGACAGGGTTGACAGATCTAAAATGTTTTGGACTCGGATAATGGATCCGGACATAGTTTACATACATTTAAGTGAGATCCGACTTCAAAAAAGTACATAAATGTCACTTAAGTGACCATATATCGAGACAGGGTTGCCAGATCTTCAATGTTTTAGACTCGATGGAATGGTCTTTTGATAATCTAACCAACGATGGGTCGGATAGTGGATCCGGACATAGATTACATACAGTGAGATCCGGTTATATGTGAAAATACATTTTACCACAAAAGACCCGGGGGTCGTTAATGTGGATGGTTTGATTTTTTTTGACATAACTTTTGAACTACTTATCGAAACTTCAATCTGTATAAAACTCGATCTATGGGACCCTAAATCAAGTCGAATGCAACAGGTTCGAGTCAAATCGGTTCAGCCAGTGCCGAGAAACATGAGCTAGATTGTTAGTCACATACATATATACAAACACACATACACATAGACATTTGTTCAGGTTTCGATTCTGAGTCGTGTACACATAAAGGTGGGTCTAAGACGTTTTTATACAAAGTTCATTTTTAGAGCAGGATTATAGCCTTACCTCAGTGAGGAAAGCAAAACTCTGTTTTTTAAAGCCTTGAATCGAGTTTGATTTATGAGTAAAGTTTATCGAACATTCAACTTTTTAAGCAATATTCAAAGAATGAACTTTCAGTATTAAATAAACAATCATGCGTGACGTCACAGTCTCACGTTCCCTCCCTTCCCCTTGTCACACTTTGTCACACTTGCGATTCCCGATTTGGCTCGGCAAAGTCAGATTCAGTTCAAAATGTGAAAATGCTCGTTGTGAGTGTGATTCCCGTACCGGAATGCATACCTTCAATATATTGGCTTAGGTGTGAGGCCGAAGGATCCACCATACTTCATTTACATGTGGTTGAATCAAACAATTCATCCTTGAAAAAATGAGTTTGCGTTCAGTTGTACGTTAAGTTTCACAATGAACGTATATTCTTACCTTTAAGCTTAATTAAACATTATCTTTCAACTGGTATCGTATTTCTAAGAAGAAAGTATTCTTTGAAACATCATTACGAGCGTTCCACCGTACCGTAATTCAGCCGCATATCTTTGATTAACAACAGCATCACGTTACCATCATGCCACCAGAGCGACAAATGTCACCAAACAGGCTGTCAGGAATCACTGACTAAATGAGTCTCGCAAGGCAAATGTCACGTTTCAACAGTTTAATTTCTCATCATTATTACCGTGTATATTGGTGATTATTTTTTTCCTGTTTCTGATCGGTTTTCTCCTGGCGGGATCAAACCTTAGCATATCAACCATGAGCCACCCATCGAACATGCAAGGATTCAGCGATGTAGAGCCACCATCAACCTATAAAATAAAATGACAAAAAAACTTCAGGCATTGGTGTCCCCTTCCGAAAGTGTCATCATTATTTTCTTGCCTTGTGCTGGTTTTGACTTTTTATGCAGGAGATGGGGTAAACGAGAGCAATCTGATCGGTGTGGTAGCTTGTCTTTTTTATACTTTGGAGATTTCATCATCTTTATCAGGGAAATTTACTAACTACGTGTGCACAGTAGAACATGGATGCAAGAATAATTATTGAAGAGAAAAATAACTTCGAATTCAGAAGAATAATTGTCGTATAAAGTTATATTATATAAAAATATATATAAAATCAAATTTCGCAAGAGTAGTCCTACATGCCTTCTAAAAATAATCAAAATATTAGCTAAAAATTAAATGGGTCACTTTAATAAAAAAGCAAACACATAACCTACACAAAAAAAAAAATGATGGTAATATTATATCAAGAAATGGCGACAGAAATGTGTAATATTAAATCAGGAATTGATGAATATTCATCAGTTTTTGATGAATATTCATCAGGCTCACATTTTTACACATTTTGCCTTTCTTACTAAAAAAATCAAGCTTCTTCATCAAATCAAAAAGTCTCGACTCAGTCGCAAGCCAGCGACAAGTTAAGACGTGTTTTGCTCGTGTTGTCATCTCGCGTGCTTGGAAGTTTTTGACGGATGGAGGTGAAGGAATCCTCCGAGGAGGAAGATTTTCGTCCCGTCCGCGGGAATCGGAAGCGGAAGAAGTCCAGCGAGGTCACTGAAATCGGCATCGAAGGAGAAAAAGTTGAGAAGACCCTGCTCAATAGGAACAAATTCAGCGCGCTTTCGGGCGACAAAAACAACAACAATGCCAGCCCAGCAGGCGGAGGAGACGCAGTTCCAGCACCCGTCCAGTCGGCAAGTAAACAAAAGCAACCACCTTTGGTGGTGAAGAACACCACAGATTTTTACAAGCTCGTGGCGATAGTGGAAAGTTGTAAATTTGGTTTCAATCCGATTTACAAACTAACCCGATTTGGAACCAAGGTGACCTGCTTCTCTGTCAAAGATTTTGACAAGTTGCAGGAGCTCCTCAAGAGGAAGAAAGTGGAATTCTACACCCACGAACGGCGGAGCGAACGAAATCATCGGGTAGTTTTTCGTGGTTTACCTGATGAACTGAAACCAGATGAGGTCAAGTACCTCCTGAAGAGGGATCTCAAGCTAGACGCGCTGGAGGTGCATGCCATCAAGCGGAAGGAAAAGTCCACCGTGAACGAAACTCCGTACATTGTGGTCTTCCCCAAGGGATACACCAATCTGAAGAAGCTCTCTGCAATGAAAGTTGTGGCAAAAACTATCATCCGGTGGGAGGCCTACCGGAACAAGCGGCCGAACGTGACCCAGTGCAGGAACTGCTTGCAGCTGGGTCATGGAACCAGGAACTGTCACCTGAAAGGGAGGTGCAACAACTGTGGAGATCCCCACAAGACGGAAGAGTGCAAAGTCCAAGAAGCCGAGCCGAAACGGTGTGCTAACTGCTATGGAGCCCACAAAGCCACGGACCGCAGCTGCCCTAAGCGTGCGGACTTCATCCGGTGGCGCCAGCAGGCGTCGAAACCGAAACCGCCGGCAAGGAAGGCGGAGAAGCAGAGTCTAGCAGTTCCGGCGTTCACGCCGGCGGAATTCCCTCCGTTGCCGGGTGTAGTCCCGGACGGAACATCGAAGGATCGCCCTCGCCCCGCAAGAAGCAGCCAAGGAAGCTCCCGAGACAGTGGAGCCACGAAAGAGGAAGCCGGGGAGGTGCTCTACAGTTCTGCTGAGCTGTGGGTCATTTTCTCGGAGTACATCGGCAGATTCAAAACCTGCAAGACCCGCTTGGACCAAGTAACCCTCGTCAGTTTCCATGATTTCCAAGTATGGAGTGTAATGAGTTTTTTTAAATTTTTTTTTATATATTTTGATTGTAAACTGATCCTTGGTCCTAACCTGGTCATATCACCTAAAAGGACCTAATAAAAATAAGTTATGAATAAAAAAATCAAAAAGTCTATATGTTTATCGAGTTAACCTGATGGTTTGCTAATAGATAAAAAACAAAATTACAGCTTTTAGAACGCTTTTTCTTTAAGGATTATTTTGTAGTATATTTGCGTCAAATTTATAATAAGGTTGATTAAAGCTGTCGGCCACTATTGCTAGTACCAACCACTAGTGTCTTCCTTTTATCTACAAGGACTTCGCCGCCCTGGGCTCCTAAGTGTTTTAGTACGGCACGGAGAGACGGCGCCGGATACCCATATTTACACAAAGAATTTTAGAGCGCCCATCGCGGGATTCGAAACAGCAACCTCTGGATTGTGAGTCCAGTGCGCGGTCCGATTGATCCACACGGACTGGTAAAAAAATGTTGAAATGTTATCACAAATCACAGCCAAATTTGACCCCTTCAAATTGTCGTTTTAAGCTTTAGCAAAGTCACATAAAACTAGACAAACTTCAAATCCTAAAATTTTCGAAAGTTTTGGGAGTTGTTCTTTAAAATGCTTTTTAAGGATCAAAAATTGGTTGAAAATTGTAGTTTATGCAACAAGTTGCAAAAAGAGGATTTTTTTCAGTGATGAAAAAATCAACTTGTGCAACGAGGTCCATACAACGTTTTTTTGCAATTCCGTAAAACACCCTTTGAACAGAATTATAGGACAAATGTCCATGCATTGAGTCAATGAATCGTGTAATTCAAAAAAATGTTGAAAATTACAACTTTTCCAAACAAGTGCTGAAAAGCTCAACATTTCTGTGCTGAAAAGTAGAACTTTCCAGCATTTGTTTTGATAGGGGTAACTATTCCATTCTGTTATTTTTGGTACAGAAAAGTAGGCTGTTTCGTTGTTCAAGAATGACAGGAAATGTAAGTAGTTTCACGACGAAATTGCAAAAATGGATTTTTGCCGATTTTTTAGATCGAAGCCGAGGTGGGGTTATAAGTTATAAGACATTATAGGAAAGGTAATGCGATATGTGTTCAAATGTAAGTTTAGCATGGGACGAAATCAAGCTGCCCCGAATAAGGAGAATCAGGGTATTTTAACCATTAGTGGACCCCCTAGTAGAGTCAACGAGCATATTTCACAATTATTCAATATGTTAAGCACTTTTTCAAAACCCTTTCTACAACACAATGAAATCTGAAATCTTTTGAACAAATCTGACTATTTGTTTAATCAAATATTTGCAATTGTCCATAAAAATAGTCATTTGAAAAAAAACTGTTATTTGCCAGTTATGGACCCCTTTTTCGTATAGTGGACACGGGTTCATAATCCCGGGAAAAATATTGTTTTTATATCAAATTTAGCCGATATTTGATGTTTTGATGCATGGTGTGTGTCTAATAATAGATATGAGCAATTCTCTACGAAATCGGTCTTTTTCCTAGAATTTTAATTTTTGTAACTTTTAATCCGTATGAAATTTTTTTGGTGTCTTCGGTATGCCCAAAGAAGCCATTTTGCATCATTAGTTTGTCCATATAATTTTCCATACAAATTGGGCAGCTGTCCATACAAAAACGATGTATGGAAATTCAAAAATCTGTACATTTTGAAGGAATTTTTTGATCGATTTGGTGTCTTCGGCAAAGTTGTAGGTATCCAGGTTTTTAAGCGAAAATAGCGTTCGAAAGGTGAACGCCCGAAATGTCAAAATCACACAGTGGTATCAACATTACGAAAAAAGTGTGCCATGGCATGACAGCCACATTTTTTTTTAATTTTGGTGCTTCTGCGCTATTTTGACATTTCAGACGTTCACCATTCGAACGCCATCTTCGTTTAAAAACCTGGATAGATATGGACTACACTGAAAAAAAATGATACACGGTAAAATTTTTTTGATATTTTTTTATTTAACTTTTTGTTACTAAAACTTGATTTGCAAAAAAACACTATTTTTAATTTTCGACAAAGAACTTTGTCCTAAGGTTTCTATACGTGGTGTCAATCCAAAATTTTCGCGAAGCGAAAACGTTACGTGACGAATTCCCCTCTCGGCAATTTTCCCCTCTTAGGTACACGCTGGTTGGTTGAACAAACGTTTCCCAATCAGTCAATCGAGAGACGTGAGATTGATGTATCTAAAATTACTCCCTTTCCACCTCATAATTTTCGGATCAACGACGAGGCAAAAAGCGAATAAGGAGGTATAGGAGAATGGGTGCAAAGAGGAGGGGCATACGTCCCCGATCTAAATCAACAAAACTCGGCTCGGTTGATCCCGATAATTCATTCTGTTGCTGGACATCGAAGAGTCAACATCAGGAGCAGATGGCCTGGTGGTCCTGGAGCAGATGGCATGGGCCAGCCAAGACATGCCATCCAGCATTAGAAGGAGTCGATAATTGGAATTGGCCATCACCTGGATTGTTCGGAGTCCCCAGGGATGTTCCGATGGGGAGACATTTGCCGAAACATTAGTGTTGGGGCAATATGGGTATCAAAATTTTTGATTTTTGATACGGGATATGAAATTTGACATTTTGGCAGTAGTGGCCACAATTAGGAGTGGCCGGAGGCCCCGGGGATGTTACGATGGGGGGACATTAGCCGAACCATTAGAGTTGGGGCAATATGGGTATCAAACTTTATGGTTTTTGATACTGGACATGAAAAGTTGAAATTATAAGGGAATCTTGGGGAAATTTGGACCAGACAATGTAATCGAAAATTTCAACAACCATCTTGCAAAGTTCTTTGTCATACTGATCATGTGTAACATAACCACGTGCACCTTTTTTTTGATGATAATTACGCCATCGCTGATTCAAAGTCTCTTAGGTCCATTCGAAAGGTCTTTTGGGGGACATTTGCCGAACCATTAGAGTTGGGGCAATATGGGTATCAAACTTTATTTTCGGCAGCAGTGGCCAAAATCCGGAGAGGCCGGAGGACCCGGGAATGTTCCGATGGGGGGACATCCGCTAAACCATAAGAGTTGGAGCAATATGGGTATCACACTTTAGGGTTTTTGATACTCGACATGAAAAGTTGAAATTATAAGGGAAACTTGGGGAAATTTGGACCAGACAATGTAATCGAAAATTTCAACAACCATCTTGCAAAGTTCTTTGTCATACTGGTCATGTGTAACATAACTACTTACACCTTTTTTATGATAATTATGCCATCGCTGATTCAAACTCTCTTAGGTGCATTCGAAAGGTCCTTTGAAGCACTTCAAAATGTGCCATAGACATCCAGGATTGGTTTGACTTTTTCTCATAGCTTTTGCAAATTACTGTTAAAATGGATTTTTTTAAAACCTTCATATCTTTTTCCAACAGTCTCCAACACCCATACTCCTATCCAGGTTTTTAGGCGAAGATGGCGTTCGAATGGTGAACGCCTGAAATGTCAAAACCACGCAGTAGCACCAAAATTAGAAAAAAAGTGCCATTGCACACATTTTTCTTAATGTTGGTAACACTGCGTGATTTTGACATTTCGGGCGTTCACCATTCGAACGCCATTTTCGCTTAAAAATCTGGATAGGTCAAAAGTTAGGTAATTTCATAGACCTTTTGGTAATAACTTTTTGGCCAATCACAGTTTTTCTCATAGTTTTTTCAATTTTCTATAACAAACATTTTACAACGTTAGTTTTTGCACTGTTGGCTTCCATAGTTGCACTTTTTGGTTTTAATTTTTACATACATTTGGAAAATTTCACGTTAATAAGAACTTGTAAATTTGATTGGAAAAAATGCCATTATGAATGAATTAAAATATTTTTTAACAACTTGTTTGATTCGAGGTAAATCAGGTTTTCGCCTACTTGATACAACATTTGACGTATTGAACACAGGGTTAATAAGATCTTTTTCTTTTTTCAAAAATGTTTTATTTTATTTATTTTTTAATCAAATTGACAACTCCAATACTTCTAACTTACGTGAAAATTTTCGAGGATTCCGAATATGACAAAATTGAGACCAAAAAGTGCCGCTATGGAAGCCTACAGGCCAAAACTAACGTTGTAAAATGTTTGTTATAGAAAATTCTAAAACTTATGAGAAAAACTGCGATTGGCAAAAAGTTAATACCGTAGTCCATGAAATTCCCTAACTTTGACCTATTGGAGTATGGGTGTTGGAGAATGTTGGAAAAAGTTATGAAGGTTTTAAAAAAATCCATTTTTAACAGTAATTTGCAAAAGTTATGAGAAAAAGTTAAACCAATCCTAGATGTCTATGGCACATTTTGAAGTGCTTTAAAAGACCTCGTGGCACGGTGGTTAGCGGCAATGCTGTTAATCGTTGAAATCAACGGCGTTTTATATCATCGATGTCGTTGATCGTTGATTTAAACGTAATCGTAATCGCAGCCATCGTTGATTTAATCGTCAACGTCAACGGAGTCGTTGCCGGGACCGTGGTGTAGGGGTAAGCGTGATTGCCTCTCACCCAGTCGGCCTGGGTTCGATCCCAGAATGTCCCGGTGGCAAATTTTGAGACGAGATTTGTCTGATCACGCCTTCCGTCGGACGGGAAGTAAATGTTGGCCCCGGACTAACCTAAAACGGTTAGGTCGTTAGCTCAGTCCAGGTGAAGGAGTCGTCTCCCTGGGTCCTGTCCTGGTGGAGTCGCTGGTAGGCAGTTGGACTCACAATCCAAAGGTCGTCAGTTTGAATCCCGGGGTGGATGGAAACTAAAGTGTAAAAAGAGGGTTGCAATTGCCTCAACAATCAAGCCTTCGGACGCTTAGTTTCGAGTAGGAATCTCGCAATCGAGAACGCCAAGGCAATGCTGTAGAGCGAATAATTTGATTTTTTTTTATCAACGCGTTGATTATCGATAATCAACGCGTTGATCAACGGCGTTCTTTTATAGTTTTCTAGAGTTTTTTGAGGAAAGAACGATTTTTTCATTAATGTATTGATTGGGAAACATTCTTAAATAGATGTGACATGGTTGTTCGGGGATCCGGGTGTACCAAGATGACCGAAGTGACCGGATTTTAAACGTAATTTAAGGGCTAGCTAATTACTGGTCACTTCCATCTCCACTTTGGTCCAACCAGGATTTTTCTTATGTAAGTAACACCGAGGACGAAATATTGGGAACCGAGATATGGTCGGATTAACACCGGAATTATTGTTCCGGCGGGTTCAGTAAGAGTCTCGCGAGGCTAAATAACGACAGAATTTGTTTTTCTATGATACAATACTAAATTTCACCCATGTTCCAGAACCCAGATTTAGATCGGCCAAAATGTCAAACTTCATGACAGACCGGAGTAGCTTCCTGCTAGTATTCAAAGAGTAAACAAAATATTTATGACCTACTGCGATCGGTTTTCGGCACCACACGGAAACTCATTGATCACCCACAGTAGGCTACTCCGGTCTGTCATGAAGTTTGACATCTTGGAGAATCTCAATCTGGGTTCTGGAACATGGGTCATGTGGTTAATTCAGTATTGCATCACAGAAAAACAAATTCTGTCGTTATTTATTCACGCGAGACTCTCACTGAACCGGTCGGAACAATAATTACGGTATTAATCCGACCATATCTCGGTTCCCAATTGTCCATCCTCGGTGTCATTTATATAAGAAAAATCCTGGAAGGACTAGGGAACCAAAGTGGAGATGGAAGTGACCAGCAATTAGCTAGGGTTTAAATTACGTTTAAAATCCGGTCACTTCGGTCCTCTTGGTAAACCCGGATCGCCGAACAACCATGTCAAATCTATTTAAGAATGTTTCCCAATCAATACATCTTTGAAAAAATCGTTCTTTCCTCAAAAAACTCTAGAAAACTAAAAAAGAACTCCGTTAAATCAACGCGTTGATTATCGATAATCAACGCGTTGATCAACGCCGTTTAAATTAACGACTCCGTTGACGTTGACGATTAAATCAACGATGGCTGCGATTACGATTACGTTTAAATCAACGATCAACGACATCGATGACGTTGATTCAACGATTAACAGCATTGGTTAGCGGCTTCGGCTGCCGATCCCTAAGTTGCTATGGGGCGCGGGTTCGATTTCCGCCTTATCCTCCTGGCCTTCTATCGGATGGGGAAGTAAAACGTCGGTCCATTTGCGTAAAAGAGGTTTTGTGTGACTCACACCACATAACCTTCGAACGCCTGGAAATGAGCAAAAACTTGCAACAGAGACCACAAAAGACCCGGGGGTAGTTACTCGAAACTGAGTGTCTGAGGGCTTGATTGTTGAGGCAATTGCAAACCTCTTTTTACGCCTTAGCTTCCAACCACCCCGGGATTCGAACTGACGACCTTTGGATTGTTATTCCAACTGCCTACCAGCGACTCCACCGAGTAAGGACCCAGGGAGACGACTCTTACACCTGGACTGAGCTAACGACCTAACCTTTTTTATTAGGTTAGTCCGGGGCCAACATTTACTTCCCGTCCGACGGAAGGTATGATCAGACAGATCTCGTCTCGAAAAATGCCACCGGGACTGTCTGGGATCGAACCCAGGCCGACTGGGTGAGAGGCCATCACGCTTATCCCTACACCACGATCCCGGCTCGAATGCACCTAAGAGAGTTGGAATTGATGAAATTTTACGGAAATGTGAGCAATTTTAAGATTTGTAATGTATTTTCGACCTCAAATTTCATAGCCCGTTTTACCCCCACTTCCCTTTGTCATAGAGGGCTCATATTTGGCATGAGTTCAACTCATGTATAGACAAATAAACGCTGTAAGTTTCATCCAAATCGGAGCACCTCGATACGACTTGTTACACATTGGTGAAAAACTCGCTCTTAAAAAAAGAAAAGAATACAACTTTGCACATATAAAGCATTTTTATGAAATACATTGTAATATCCGTTTCTCGAATCGATCTGAATATTTGGTGATTGACTCTACAGGCAAAATAAGGCCAAATCCATGCAGGAAAACCTATCGCCCAATGGGTTTAAAAAAATTTGCCTTGTATGAAAAACGATAGAAAATCGGGTTTTTTTAAATTTCAATCAAAGTAGGCTTTTTTGGAGTCAAAATATGACCCAGATAAATATCCGGGAACCGTGGTGTAGGGGTAAGCGTGATTGCCCAGTTCGATCCCAGACGGTCCCGGTGGCATTTTTCGTGACGAGATTTGCCTGACAACGTCTTCCGTCGGACAGGGAAGTAAATGTTGGCCCCGGTCTAAGCTAGAGGGTTAGGTCGTTAGCTCAGTCCAGGTGTAGGTGTCGTCTCCCTGGGTCCTGCCTCGGTGGAGTCGCTGGTAGGCAGTTGAACTCACAATCCAAAGGTCGTCAGTTCGAATCCCGGGGTGGATGGAAACTTAGGTGTAACAAGAGGTTTGCAATTGCCTCAACAATCTAGCCTTTGGACACCTAGTTTCGAGTAGGAATCTCGCAATCGAGAACGCTAAGGCAATGCTGTAGAGCGAATAATTTGATTTTGAAATATTTTAAGTGGAATCGGTGCAGATTTGACGATTTCATAAAACAAATTCACAGTTTTATGTTGATTTTGCCAAATTGCCAATCTGAATCGATTTCGCTGAAAATTTCACCAGGGCCGTATTTTTATCCCGAAGCAGATTTACAAATTGTTGATTACCAGTTTCGAACTACAAATCGTTGAAAAATATATCTAAGTAGAAACTAGAATTGAAATTCATCGGATATGCGGTGTCGTACCATTTATTCTTCACAAGATATCGAAAATTTGATTTAAATTGTATAATCAAGCAGTGGGATTAGAAAGATCACTTTTATACATTTGGTTTTTTGTTTCAAATTCAAAAATATGAATTTTCATTATGAAAATAACCCTACTTCCTCCGAATAATCAACTTTTCCGAGAAAAAAATGGCTCTGATTGATTGTATGGATGCATGAGTAAGAACGATTTGTACATTCCGTAATTATTCCCATTGAAATCAGCTCCGCTCATCATGCGCGATTCCTGCAGGGCAAAGAAGAACCCTCTTGAATAAAACCGCGCCCCTTCCACTGGCAGCTGATTGCGCGATATTTCCCTATATTTTCCCCCGAATCATTTTTTTATCGAGTATATGGGATGGGCAGCAAGGTTTCTTTCTGGCTAGCTTGTCGTCTACCCTACCACACAAATCAACAACATAACAAGCCAGTAGGAGCAAACGCCGAACGTAAGGGACGGAATCCACATGAAATCAGAAATTATTATTATATCGTCGTTTGTCCCGCCCTAACGCTGGCTGCTGACGACGAATCAAAACCCAGCGCGCGCGGTCATGCCTGGCAGACGATGAAGGTAGAGAAAAAGAGAAATCACAATTTATGATTTCTTTCGCATTTTTTAATCAGCAAAGTACGACTGTGTCAGCGCCAGCGTGCACGGAAAAGTACAGTGAGGTTTCGTTTAATCTGTTTTTTTTTGTTCAACTTAGTTGCTGAAGATATGATAAAATAAACCTTTGAAATAAGTAGAAAATTTAAATTTAAATTTCCAGTTCATTCAAATAGCTGACTGTATGTAAACCACTCTGAATTCTTTTGCTCACATTTCCTCTATGTGAATACAACGCTGCTTGGTGTGTACGATAAAGTGTTCGTACATAAGGTTTTTTTAGACGACGCCACTATACGACTCACCTTTGACCAACATCGTGTGCGCCGTAGCAGTTCTCACGGTTGAAGCCGATAGCGCAAAAGAACAGATGACACTGGCAAGTATGGTCGATGTCGACTCCTGGAGTTGCCTTGTGATTGCCATCCCGTTCCTCAAAAAGTTGAAAACACTCATTACGCTTATAAAAGGCTGGGGTTACTTTTGATATTCGATACCAGTTACTAAAACTTGGTTCAAGAACCTGTCGAAACTTTCTTAAATGCTGATAATTAATAAAGTGTCGCTTTGCGCAAAAGCTACATTCGGTCGACGTCGAGGCAATAAATAGGGAAACAACTCTTTCATATAAGAAAACTTTCGTAAAATCGTCGTGTCCTCTGAGCATTTTTTTAAGTCTGTTTTTTTGATAATTTAACAATTCCTGGGTAAATCTGATCTGATGGTATTTGGTCCAATAATATAATAATGAAATTGCAAAATTGCAGAATTTGTCAATGGTCGGACACCACATTTTGGTATTCTTTTGGTATTACGGTATCAAATTCTTCTGAAACTATGGGAACATTTAGACCAATTTTGACAAAATGATTAATTTTGCGCTAAAATGATGTCTCAAAGCAAGTGCTTTCATTGAAATCCGAAAATTGATTTTAAACATTTTTGATATACCCCCTGAAGAATTGTCTTGAAATTGTAAAAAAAAATCTTGTTGTGTTTTTTTGAAATCCTCTGAAACTATGGGACATTTTTTACCAATTTTGACAAGATGATTAATTTGATTATTTGTGTTTGATGTGGTGAAGAATATCACTAAAAACAACATGGAATCATCAGGTGAGTAAAAAAAATCTGATTTTCGAAGGGCGCGGGAATATCTAAAAATAAAACCATGGCAATAGCAATGTTCAAAAATCCAGAAGACTTCAACTTGGTATTGAAATGGTTTGATTTTGTGGTATTATTTTACCCTTGGAATAACATGGTTTGATATTGTTGTGCCCTTCCACATAAAATACTTTGGTATAATTTCATGGTATTTTACCATCTATTACTGGACAACCAAGGGCACATTTTGGTCCCTGATATTTGCCCAAGTAATACCAAAATTTGGTATTCCCGTGTTATTTACCCCTGCTCGGGTTACTCGGTTCTGGGCTGCAGCTCGCCAGTCTCATAGGCTCCCCATTGTACGCACGGTGATCCTGCTCTACGGCCTGTGCGCGCGGTCATAGAGCAACCTTACAGGATGGTCTTCATGCATTCTCGTGACGTGGCCGGCCTACCTAAGACTCCCAGTTCAGCAGACGGCAGAGGATCTCCAAAGCCGTCTCCATGCGCTATATCTCCGTTGAAGTGCTCGTTGAAGTGCTCGTTGAAGAACCGCTGCCACTTTGTCCATAGGAAGGTTTCCCTCAGCAAAAGCTGCATTCTATTCGTCAAGTAGCCGCTGGCACTTCTCGTCGAACCAGCGCTGCTTTCCAACTCGGGCCGTACTACCTAGCGCGGCTTCAGCAGCACTGCCGATGGCCGAGCATATTCTGCTCTATCCATCCATCCGTCTCGCTTCCAACATGTAGTGCTGCAGCCGCTCGGTGTTGAACGACGGTGGGAGTCGATTCTGTCGTCGGTGGCACGTCGTCGACAGGTTTAAGTGCATGCTTGCATTTAGTGTTTTTGTTCGTTGGTCAGGTGATGTCAAGGTGCCTTTGTGGATGTTTTTTTTTTTCGGAGGAAGAACGTGCTCAGTAGCATCATACCGCTGGAGGCTGCGAATTTGATGCACCACTGGCCGTTGTCGTTCGTGACGGTGTGCAGGCTGCACGGCACGATCACCGGCTTGCACATCTCCTCCCTTCCTATGCGGGCGTTCATATCTCCGATGACGATCTTCGTGTCCCTCAGAGGGGAAGCTGTCGAACTTCTGTACCAGCTTCGCGTAGAACGCTTTCTTCTCGGCATCGGATAATTCATCGTGTGGGGGTGTGGGCAATGTACGTTGGAAATGTGATTGTTGAAGAAACGGCCTTCAATCCTCAACCATTCCGGTCGTTGATCGGCTCACAATCTATCACACGACTCCTTTGAAGTTTGATCAACTCTGAGCTGAGATATTCGAATTTTTGTGAAGATCATAATTGTACTTAAAATTTAAAAAAAAAAACCTAAGGCACTCTCCAGGATCCCTTCGAAAGATTGGCTGCGTTAGGGTCTGATAAGATTAGAGATTAGATTAGATAGATACAAAAAAAAATAAACTTCAAATAAAAAAGATTAGGTAATTAGGAATTTGCGTGATCTTAACCGCATCGTAACGTTTACGCTTCTGTCTTACAACTCCTGTTGATAAATCCTGTGTTCAGCTAAATTGTGAAATTTACAGTAAGTGTTAGATCGTTCTTTATTTTACACTTCTTCGCTGATCGTCCTAATCGTGTAACAATAATCTGCAAAGAAAAAGAAATGGTAATATTCATCAGGAAATGGTGACAGATTTTGTGGCAAAAAAATGATTAATTTTACCCCGGAAAATTATGAATTTTCATCAGGTTCACATTTTTACACATTTTTTATGTAATATTACTCAAAAAAGAGGTAATATTCAACCTACCAAATTTTCTATATTCCAAAATTCAACTTTTTTTGCTCCGGTTTATGTGCACCGTTAAATGTGATAAGCGATAGAAAAAACATTTATCATGTGTTCGGTCCTTTTTCTAGTATTCCAACAGTTATTTTGTAGATATTTTGATAACAACTTGTTGGCTGACTTCATTCTGAGCTGATTGTTACTCAAATGCAACCCAGTCGGCTTGAGATTGATCCCAGACGGTCCCGGTGGCATTTTTCGAGACGAGATTTGTCTGACCCTAGTTTCGAGTAGGAATCTCGCAATCGAGAACGCCAAGGCAATGCTGTAGAGCGAATAATTTGATTTTGATTTTTGTAATGCCTTTTCAAAGCTGTAATTGAACGTCAAAGTGCTATGCCAGCATAAGGTGCACAGCAAAAAAAGTTGAATTTTGGAAGGTTGAAAATTGGGTAGGTTGAATATTCCTTATTTTTTGAGTAATATTACATAAAAAAATGTATAAAAATGTGAACCTGATGAATATTCATCAAAAACTGATGAATGTTCATCAATTCCTGATGTGATATATAGCACATTTTTTTCGACACAAAATCTGTCACCATTTCCTGATGAATATTACCATCATTTTTTTTTTTTGCTGTGTGTTCAATAGCATTACATGCTGTTCCCCTAGTTTGTTCTGTTTGGTTGTGGTCATTACAAACGCGTTTTGAACAGCAAATATTCCATCCTGTTTAACAAACACGACAATTTAAAATGTGTCAATCAGATAACAATGTTTACTGACTTTATCATAAGTCGCATCCAAATTAACGTTACGCTATATTCAGCAGAATTTTACTTTATTTTAACAACATTCTATCGTTTATCACGTCCAAAGAAAGTTTTTGCATTTGAGAATCCTTAGCTAAAACATCACCACTTGAAAGTTATTTATGCAAGAAAGTCAAATGTGCATTCCATGCTCAAAGCACATTATTTATAATTATTTTGTCGTATGCACGCGAAAACTCATTATGCAAACATCAAAGCCAGGAAGGAAACTGTTTTTCTTTTCTTTCGAGCGCTTCAAAGCGGCGACGCCATTAAAATGCAAAGTAAAATGTTTGGAGTGGAAACCCTTTACACAGTTTATATTCTTATGCACAGGAAAAAAGCCCTTGTACCTTAAGTGTACACAAAAAAACACAGTTTGTATTGCATATATTGTGGCAGGAACATGCAATATTCGTCAGAAGCTTAGCTTTGAATTAGGAGAAAGTTGGGTTTCAGTAAAGTTTTAGTAGTGCCGGAAACTTATATCGTTGGCCAACAAAAAAAAAGTTTATTAGGAAAGTGATAGTATCTTAATAATATTAACAAGGAAATGGTGGAAGAAACCGTCAAATGCAATGCAATGTCATATACTTTTGACCGGTACCGTGAAGAGTATATGGCGGTGCTTTTCGGAAGCTAACAACTTTTCAGCAAAAAATCCTAAAAATATAATGTGTTCGGGAAAGTTGTTCAAAATTTAATAAAGGTCCTACATCTGAGAATTGATCAATATTGGACGATTTTTGCGTTCTCCACAGGTAAAAAACTAGAAAAGTTGCCTTTCTCCATACATTTTGACGACTTTTCCCATACAAACATAAAGCGATTAGAGGGAGGGGTTCCCGTGGTCAGAATAAGCTCAAATTTGGAATTTAGCCTAATTACACTGACCATCAAAAAATTACAAAAATGACTGCGCAGGATCAACTCGAGGGGAAGCATGAAGTTTGGGGTCCCCAAATACACGTACACTTTGAATTTAAAAAAAGATATTTAGACAGGGCCGAGTGGTTTTTCTCCAAAGTTTGTATGGAGAATTAGTGCTGTTCGCTACTTCCACATATTGCATGCAATTTTTTGGTTGCAACGAACCGCCCTAATTCTCCATACAAACTTAGGAGAAAAACCATTTGGCACTGCCTAAATGTTCATCAAAAACTGATGAAAATTCATCATTTTCTGGGGTAAAATTAATCATATTTTTTTGCCACAAAATCTGTCACCATTTCCTGATGAATATTACCACCATTTTTTCTGTGTACCATCAAAACATGTAGGTTTTTAAGTTTCGCGATTTTCGTTTTTTTTTTTCAAAAGCCTCTTTTTCAAATGGCCATATTGCAGAAACAAAAATTATAGAGCAAAACTCGACAGCTACACAGAAAAAAAAATGATGGTAATATTCATCAGGAAATGGTGACAGATTTTGTGGCAAAAAAATGATTAATTTTACCCCAGAAAATTATGAATTTTTCAGTTTTTGATGAATATTCATCAGGTTCACATTTTTACACATTTTTCATGTAATATTATTCAAAAAAGAGGTAATATTCAACCTACCAAATTTTCAACATTCCAAAATTCAACTTTTTTGTGTGTTTTTTTAAAAGGAAATTGGACGCTGAATCGAATGGTGTAATGAGATTTTCGATTGAAATCAAAGTTTTATGCATTTTGCGCTATTGAAAACTTTACACGCAATTTTCTCAATATACATGCTCTTAAATTTTAAATTAAACTTTACTATAGTGTTCCCCAGACGATTTTACGTTAGAATCATTTTTTTGAATGTTGGGCAAATTGAAATCTCTTGGAGATGACGATAACGGTCTAGGATACGCTCTAAGCTGCTTAGAGCGTAGTCTAGACCTTATACCTTCCCAAAAACCGTCCAACTCCAATCGAAACTTTCTTGGGGACACCGTGGAGATTTTCTCTTGTCCCTTTAAGTGGAGCATCAACACTTCCCGTCTTCCAAATCCCCTATCCTTGTCCCTGGTGCGCGGTGGAGATGGGAGCGGCCGGCAATGGACGGCTGTCATGGTGGTGAGAGACTGGTTCCGGTGGAGTTAATTCTATTCCCAATTATCAATTCCTAGGCAACTTGGGCTTAGACAATCATCACATCACATGGCGAATTCCAGTCTGCAATCCGCTAAAATCACCGTCTCCTACACAGAAAAAAAATGATGGTAATATTCATCAGGAAATGGTGACAGATTTTGTGGCAAAAATAATGAATTTTCATCAGTTTTTGATGAATATTCATCAGGTTCACATTTTTACACATTTTTTATGTAATATTACTCAAAAATAGAGTTATTATTCAACCTACCAAATTTTCAACATTCCAAAATTCAACTTTTTTTTCTGTGTAGCGAAGCGAAGTTCTTATGCACCAGGTTCCCGACGAACACGCACTGCCCTTACACCTACATCTCACGCTTGCTCTGAGTCAGTACGAGCAACACGCTAGAACACGCTTTGAGTGTTCGTGCCAGGCATGCACACCTTCTTTTCCGGTCACGCATTTTAACTCGGCCGGGGGTGGCACATTACGTAGGGTTTGATGCAAGTATAAGCGCCCAACCATTTAAAGTGTGCCTTTTAACTTTCATTAAAGCAAAAACTGTTTTATTTTCAGTTTGAATTCAAAAACTAGTTTTTATTTTACTGTGTATTGTTTTCTCCTGAAATCTTTCCTAGTGTTGAGTCGTGCTTATATGTTGCTATTTCTTTTGTCGCGGTGTTTTGTTACAATTTTTGGTCCTAAGCATGTTATAAAGTTTACCAAAAGTACAATAATAATATTTGTGTTACTCCTTTAACCATTCCATAAATTGAGTATGTGCTCAAACATCACTAGTTTGAAAAAGGGTGATGATTGAAAACAATAGACAGTAAAAGAAAATATACTATTTGAAGAATCAATAGTAAAAGAAAGATAGTAATTTATGAAGTAGATAAAGAAATTAACAATAGTTAATAAATAGAGCAACAAACAAGCTTAGATTGTATAAGGACAATTTATAGGGCAGATGAAAAATTATTCAAATAGATAAATAAAGATAAACAAAATTGACATCGCTGCCAAATTAAGGGAAAACAGGCAGTTTGTTACAGCAGCATCAATTAGAAAATAGAGTGGAAAGCGTTGAGAAATAAGAGAATCAAGAAAATAAAATCGAAAACAAATGGACGATAATAAACAGAAGACGTGTTAGAGAATCAGTGAAACAAAATAAACAGAATATAGATGGTAGATAGAGAGCCTGGAGCTTATTAGAGAACGGACATCTCAAACCAAAAGCACCAATCGAAGCACGAGAACTGTCAAACGGAGGTAACAATCGAGCAAAAGACAAAGGATTTTGCTCGATAGGCACCTCCGTCTGACAGCTCCCGTGCCTCGACCGACACCTCAGGTCTGAGATGTCCGTCCTCTGATAAGCTCCAGGCTCTCTATCTACCATCTATATTCTGTTTATTTTGTTTCACTGATTCTCTAACACGTCTTCTGTTTGCTCTCTGGCTCTCTAATGGTAGATAAAAACGGAAAGAAGAGAAACCCCGTTGTGCGATGTTTCAGGTACATCCACAGCAGTTAACTCAACATACTGCGAATCAAAACAATACCGTCTACAATCACAAATTATTTCCCTTTCCCACATTGTCGCGCCCCTTTCTTTTAGCCGTCTCGAGTCTGACCCGCGGTGGTCAAAGGTTTACGAGCCGTTTCCACAGGCCACCAGCTAGGTCATCGTGAAAACCATGCCAACGTGGAAGTAAGAAAATAGGACACTTGCAAGGAACCAGAGCTATACTGTCTTGATCAAGAATGATCTAACAGGAGTACGAACGTAGTCAGTGACGCTCCTTCCAGGATGTTCCTCGCCTGAGCGTCAACTGAAGAGGTATCATCAGCATCATTCGCCCTTTTCCTGCTCCTAGCGAAGCGAAACTGTGGCGAAATTACCCATAAACAATTTTCATTTAATTTAAAAACTGCACCAGGGATAAAAAACCATTTCATTCTCGAATCTAGGTGTCCGAAGGATTGAAATGAGGAGAGCACCCAAACCTCTTTTAACATCTCAATATTTCTACTTAATGTGAAGGTTCTACGGCGAATATGTTGCATGACGTTGTAACATCGGGAGATTTTTGCCTTCCTCACTGAGATAAGGCTATAATCCTGCTCAAAAAATAAACTTTTTTTTAAAAGCTCGTAGACCCACCTTCATGTATACACATCGACTCAGAATCGAAAACTGAACAAATGTCTGTGTGTGTGTGTGTGTGTGTGTGTGTGTGCCCAAAATTATTGCCAAGTTTTCTCAACAATGGCTGGACCGATTTTGATCAATCCGGTGGCATTCGACTTGGTTTAGGGTCCCATACATAGCTATTGAATTGTTTGAAGTTTCGATAAGTAGTTCAAAAGTTATACATAAAAATGTGTTTTCACGTATATCCGGACCTCACTTTAATGTATGTAAACTAATTGTGGTTTGGTTGAGCGTTTTAGCAGAATGCATTACTGTGAATACAAAGAGACGAGTTGACCCTTTTTAATTCCGCTATATATTTTTAATATCTTAACAGATACGTATTTCGTCTACTACTTGCAGACTTCATCAGTGTTCTGTTCTCGACTAAACTATGTAAACTATGTCCGGATCCACCATCCGACCCATCGTTTGTTAGGTAATCAAAAGACCTTTCCAACGAATCCAAAACATTGATGATCTGGCAACCCTGTCTCGAGATATGGCCACTTAAGTGAAATTTATGTACTTTTTGGAAGCCGGATCTCACTTAAATGTATGTAAACTTTGTCCGGATCCACCGTCCGACCCATTGTTGGTTAGGCTATCAAAAGAACTTTCCGACGCGTCCAAAATATTAAAGATCTGGCAACTCTGTCTCGAGATACTTAAGTGATATGTATGTACTTTTTGGAAGCCGGATCTCACTTAAATGTATGTAAACTATGTTCTGATTCACCATTCGACCCATCGTTGGTTAGGTTATCAAAAAACATATCCAACGAGTCTAAAACATTGAAGATCTGGCAACGCTGTCTCGAGATATGGCCACTTAAGTGATATTTACGTACTTTTTGGAAGCCGGATCTCACTTAAATGTATGTAAACTATGTCCGGATCCACCATCCGACCCATCGTTGGTTAGGTTATCAAAAGACCTTTGCACCGAGTCCAAAACATTGCAGATCTGGCAACCCTGTCTCGAGATATATCCTCTTTAGTGATATTAATGTACGTTTTGGAAGCCGGATATCACTTAAATGTATGTAAACTATGGCCGGATCCACCATCCGATCCATCGTTGGTTAGGTTATCAAAAACCTTTCCAACGAGTCCAAAAAATTGAAGATCTGGCAACCCTGTCTCGAGATATGGCCACTTAAGTGATATTTATATACTTTTTGGTAGACGGATCTCACTAAAATATATGTAAATGTTAGTTAGGTTATCAAAAGACTTTTCCAACGAGTCCAAATATTGAAGATCTGGCAACCCTGTCTGGAGATATGGCCACTTAAGTGATATGTATGTACTTTTTGGAAGCCGGATCTCACTTAAATGTTTGTAAACTATGTCCTGATCCACAATCCGACCCATCGTTGGTTAGGTTATCAAAAGACCTTTGCACCGAGTCCAAAACATTGCAGATCTGGCAACCCTGTCTCGAGATATATCCTCTTTAGTGATATTAATGTACGTTTTGGAAGCCGGATATCACTTAAATGTATGTAAACTATGGCCGGATCCACCATCCGATCCATCGTTGGTTAGGTTATCAAAAACCTTTCCAACGAGTCCAAAAAATTGAAGATCTGGCAACCCTGTCTCGAGATATGGCCACTTAAGTGATATTTACGTTCCAAAGCCGGATCTCTCTTAAATGTATGTAAACTATGTCCGGATCCACCATCCGACCCATCGTTGGTTAGGTTATCAAAAGACCTTTAAAAACGAGTCCAAAACTTTTTTATTCCGGATCTAAAAAATAGATGAAATTTGTGTCCAACACCATCATACCACCAATTGTTGGTAATTAGTGAGGAAGGCTCCAACCACATACGTGTATTAAGTTAGTTTTTTTTTCAATAATTTACTGAGCAGGCATTATTGCGCTGGCAGTGGGGACGCGCAGTCTGGATTTTTTGTTTATTTTCATTTTTTTGTGTCACTGCTCGTTTGTTTGTGTGAGAAATTGTTATAATTAAATAATGGCATCATTAGTGCACTGGAAAAGGGAATGGACTTTAGAAAAAATGTTCCTGACCATCCGGTGATATTTCTGATTTACCGGAGGTGGTTTTGAGGTGCTTTTCTGCTGATTGAGGTGCTTGAAAACATGATTTTTTGGAAAAGTTACGAACAAATAAATTCTAATAAGAATAATATTAATATAAAGTGCAAGAAGGGGCATCTGAAATAATCATTTCAAAACACTTCCAGAAGGCAAATTACAGCATCTGGTTAGCCACATTTGAGCATCGAGCCATACTTTGACCACTTTTATTTTTAATGATGAAGTGGATATTAGAAGGACGCAAAATATTAGATTTTTTTTATTAAATTATTCAAAACTTTCATAATTTCGAGGCAGTTTTAATCTAACAGAACAAATATCTACCATTTGCATAGCCCTGTACCCCTCTATGGCTGCATCTCCTGCATTAGAACGAGTTTGCATAATGCAGTTGTTGCCACATCCTATTTTTTCTTCTGCTACTGCTTCTGTAGTGTACCAGTGTACCAACGACGCCATGCATGTTGCGCAGAAAATCCAGGATTCTATGGCGGATTATTCATGAAAAGAAGTTATACACACAAGGCACTCCCCCTTGAGCCAAGCGCGAATAATAATCATCTTTTAATTTTTGCATTTCGACGTCACGGAAATGGAATGAGAAAAATTGTGAAAGGAAGAAAGAGAAGGTATCGTGTCATTATAATATGTGCTGCTGCCATGCCACACCATCATGCCATACACCTTCGTATTTCGAATGAATGAGAATGTGCGCGAATCGCGCAAATATTCTTCTTTTCCCCAACAACCGACACTTCATTATAATAACGCGGATAATGATGGCAGTGCAATTCCCTGAAGTGTATAGTCGCGGCAACTCTCATCTAGCAATGGATCACAAGAGGATCTGAAATGGAAGCCTGGCCTAACGAGCATGTGGGTGGAATTCGTCATATTTCCATTAGAGCAGATTTTTTAATGATTTCGAATTGATATGTGCAATAATGAAACGAGCTCGAGATATTGCAAGCTCTGACGATTTTTTTCTTCGTCGATGATTAAACGTGGCGTTAATGAACATGGATGAATGATATTCTTCTTTGTCTATGCTCAAACACATGAAATCATCGAAGCTTTATGTTTTTCTTTTGAGGGAAAAGTTACTTACTTTTACTTTACTTTTACTGCTCGTACAACCTCCGGGTCATGAGCTGTCTCCAAATGCGCTGCCACTGGACTCGGTCCTGGGCTGCTTCTCTCCAATTCCGCTGCGGAACTCCCACACTTTCCAGATCTCCACTTGGTCCAACCACCTTGCACGTTGCGCCCCCCTCCGCCGCGTTTCAACCGGCTCCAAATCAAACACCAACTTCACCGGATTGATAGTCTGGTTCGGTTGGCGCGCATTCAGCGCGTCCGGCATTCTTGCGACGTGTCCGGCCCACAGGATTCGGCCAGCCTTGGCGACCTTCCGAATACTTGGCTTGCTGTAGAGTGCGCCAGCTCGTGGTTCATCCTTCTCCTCCATACAGTGTTCTCACGCACGCCGCCAAAGATCGTCCTAAGCACTCGCCGTTCGAAAACTTCAAGCGCTTGCAGGTCCTCTTCGAGCATCGTCCACGTCTCGTGCCCGTAGAGGACGACGGGTCTTATCAGCGTCTCGTACATGGTACACTTTGTACGCCGGGAAAGATGACCAGACCGTAGGGTCTTGTGGAGTCCGTAGTAGGCACGACTACCGGTGATGACGCGCCTCCGAATTTCTCTGCTGCAGTTGTTGTCCGACGTCACCAACGATCCGAGGTACACAAACTCCTCCACGACCTCGAACTCGTCTCCTTCGATCGTCACGCTCGGTCCTATGCGAGTCCTAAGGGACTCGGTTCCTCCTGCCAGCAGATACTTCGTCTTCGCAACATTCACCTGTGGTACGCAAATTGTAGCCACGAAGGAATCCGTCCGATAACCGTCCCACGGGTTTGTTAATTAGCAAACGGTTTATGCGCCACCTCCGTAGAGGACCGACTTGCCTGGTTTATGCCCGACTAGACCCAGCCGCAGGGCGGGTCGTTTTGTAAAAACCTGAAATGAATGGGGGAACGTTCAAGGGACTCAAAATAGGTAAGAGGTACTCCGCTTCGCGTGCGATGACTCCAAAAATATCCAAAACTGAACGGGGCCACCCGTTGTCCGTCCGAACAACTAGTCACCTGTTCGCTCTGGATCCTCACAGGATAATTTCTACCCCCGCACCAATCGCTGCGACTAGAAAAGACCCCAGGCTGAGATTCCCAAGCAGCCTTGCACTTGGAGTAAAACAACAGTAACAAAAACGTGGAGACGTCGAATGCGAAGCGAGAGACCTCTAGACCCGTGCAACTAATCTGGCGAGAGAGACATTTCGTTCACCAAAATAACTACGCTAACAACGTCTTGGGGGAGGTGAAAAACGAGATATATTGCATGCTAAATGTGGTTTTTAATTGTACATTTTTAACCTAGGTTTAAGTTACATGTTTGTAGTGTCCTATGTGTTCATTTCCTCTTCTCTTCTTGGTTCTCTCTCTCTCTACTAACTATCTGTGTGCGGATTTGTTCTGGGGCTTAGTTACGTTAGCCCGGAGGTCACAGGTGTAACGGTGACCAACGGAACTAGGCTCGGGAAAGGGCAACGAGCCTTAGAAAATGTGTGTGTGTGTGTGTTTTTGGCAACTCGGACGACGTCTACGAGTGCGTACGCATGCGGTTTTTACGTTATAGGTGAGTACTCACGGACCGGTTTCGTTGATTGGCTTACGCGTCGCTAGTGCACCGCGCGGTGCGATATTCTTCTGGATCAGATGAAAGGCGCGCGATCTCAAGGAGGCGGCCTGGTTGAAATCGGGCTTGGCCGGCTGGCCGGCCTGGTGGACGGGTCGCCTCCTTCGGGAACCTGGACGGTGCGTGACCACGTGGACCGACGTCTACGGTCTGGTGAACTCCTGCGGCGAATCTGGACCAGCGGCTGGACAGGAACGGCTGGCGCGATGGATGGCTCTCCCTGGAGCCACGTGTAGCGTGTGGTCTCCCTTCCGGATCCCAGTGGGCCTTCCGGGGCTCGATCGCTGAGACCGCGGGGTCAGCAGGGCGGCTAAGGCTTTTGGTGGCGGTGTGGCGAGCACGAGCTGGTAGGAGGCGGTTGGTTCCGACTCAAGAACAGAACGCCGTCGTCGGCTGTTTGGCGACGATTAACACACATCACACATCAACACACACACTAGGTACTTACCTTTTTATTCCTCTTCGCACACAGAATCGGACCGCACAAACTACTAGCTAAGCTAAGGTTGGACACTACAGGAAAGAACAAAGATTAACTACACAAATCTACAGATCACTCGTTTCACTCGAGTTACCGTCACTAAACACACCGGGGGGCTAGACTACTGGATCGGCGCTGCTGCCTCTTCCGCGACTCAGGACCAAGTGGACGAGTAGAAATTGTACTTTCCTCAGAAAGCGTCATTAGGGAAAGGTTGAACGGAAGTACGTAATTTCGTGAGAAATTTTGTAGTTTCGAGTAACGAATTTACCCGAACAGATTTTGGGAATATTACTGAAGGCATCTCGTTCCCTCTTACATATTTGTCATCTGGCTTTCCTGTTCTAATTCATTCCAGGCTTTCCGAGAGGGCTTGATCGTGCAAGTTCTCTCAGCAGGTTTAACCCAGCAAGTCTTCCCATACGTGGTGGTGCAAGTTGTGCTTTCTCCAGGACTATCGGACGGATTGGCGGGGGTGTGAGGAAGTGAGGTGTAGCCTAGGGTGTAGCACTGTTCTACTAAAGCTTGCCATGTGCTAGCTTCGACACAAACCCTTGATTGAGTTGGACTTGTTTATATTAAATTATCATAGCTAAATGAAAAACAACTAAACGAATAGAGTGACCATGTTACACACCTTCAATCCAACCTTATCCGCATCCCGCTTCAATTCGGTGTACCGCTTAGCCACCTCCTCGAACGTCCTGCCGACAATGTCCATGCCCAATGTTGAAACAGAGGCCGGAGATACCGTCGCCTTGTCGCAGTCCCTTGCGCGATTCGATCGGGTCGGACATCGTCCCCGAAATCTTCACGCTGCACCGTGCCCCGTCCATCGTTGATTTTACCATTCTGATCAGCTTCCCGGGAAAGCCGTTCTCGTACATGATCTTCCATAGCTTTTCGCGATCGACCGAGTCGTACGCGACTTTGAAATCGATGAACAGGTGGTGCGTCGGGATCTGGTACTCGCGACACTTTTGGAGGATTTGGCGTAGCAAAAAGATTTGGAGGAAAAAGTTACTCAAGTTAAATTACTTCAAAAATTATCTTACGAATAATCTCAAAAGTTTCTCAAAATAACTAAGGTAGAGAGATATCGCCCACTATACCATTATTTCTGTGCAATCTTGTGACAAGTCTGCTGTAAAAACATAGGACGTGTATGTCGTGATTCGTGCAAGTTCGAACATGAACAATGATCCAAATAAAAGCAGTTTTGAAAGGAAATTAAGACTTTTTTAAATTCCAACTAGCTCACAGTTGCGCCGGCCCGTCATATTCCCCTAAGTACATTTGAGAGTGGAGATTTGGTGTAACCAAAGGCTGAGAATCCAATAAATGTTGATACAGTAATCCTGCATACTCGGAACTCCCGCAAACTCGAAATATAGTATGCTAAATGCAACTTTTCTGTCAACCCTTATGAAGCATATTAAACCTTTAGTTTCAATGATTCCAGTGCTTGAATTCAATATTTTGTAAAAAAATGCACCCCTGGAGATATCCAAAGTTTGTTGAAATGTGTTAGAAAAAGTGTTCCGAATTTGTGAATTTCAAGTCAATTTTTTTCTTCAAAGAACGTGAAATGTTAAAATTTGTAGACTTTTGATACTTCATTCAAAAGACCTCAAAGCTTTCACATGAATGTAAAAGCTAATCATTATGTTCAATTATCAAATTTCCATGATTTTTTTTTTATATTGGCCAATCTTTAAACTGTTCCGAATATGAGGGATGACTTGTAGTGCAGTTTACTCAAAGATAACTGTCTCAACTTAATTATGTAAAATTTATCATTTGTGATTTTTTTAGAAAGCTACTGTTGCAAAAACATCACCAAAATGTTTTAATTAAGAGCGAGTCCACGAACAGGGCATACCCCTTTGTATGGGACGTCGTTTTGACCTCACCAATCTGCTTGAAATTTTCAGGGGTTGTTTGTACATATAAAACTAGCATCTGGCCAAAATATGAGCACTCTAGGTCAAAGGGAAGAGGGGCAAATCGGGACACAAAGTTTGAAGGTTCAAAAACGTAAAAAATCTTAAAAAGGCTATAACTTAGGCAAAATTCAATTTAATTTCAAAATTCAAAATGCATCTTAAAGGGCTTCAAAAATGCAACAAAATGCAGGGTAGAGCATCCAAATTGGTTAATTCTAAAGGGAGTTATTGGCATTTTAGTGAAAAAATAGCATAATTTTCAAATTGAAATAAAAAAGTGTTCCATCTAGATATCAACTCGGATCGACCTGCAGCTTGTAGGGGACATCTGGAACTACCATCTGAGACTGAGACCGCTTTGGGTAAGGCAATTTAACATATCAAATAGACACTTTTACTTTTAGTGAATTTTTTGGTAGTAAATTTTTGCTCGGAGGACCCCTTAGATCCCATTTTCTGGTGATAATTTTATCATATTCGTGTTCCTGAGACAATTTCACAATAGAAACATACATAAAAATGTATATTATCATCCATTTTAACCCTTTAAAAAATGAAAGATAAAAAAAATTATGAAGCTGCTTTTTTTCTGATGTCATCTAGTATCCTTGGAAACGAACTTGATTTTCAATAAATGTGAATCAAAGTTTTTTTTAACTTTCATTTTTTAAAGGGTTAAAATGGATGAAAACAAACATTTTTATGCATGTTTCTAATGTAAAATTGTCTCAGAAACACAAATATGATAAAATTATCACCAGAAAATGGGATCTAAGGGGTCCTCCGAGCAAAAATTTACTACCAAAAAATTCACTAAAAGTAAAAGTGTCTTTTGATATGTTAAATTGCCTTACCCAAAGCGGTCTCAGTCTCAGATGGTAGTCTCAGATGTCCCCTACAAGCTGCAGGTCGATCCGAGTTGATATCTAGATGGAACACTTTTTTATTTCAATTTGAATATTATGCTATTTTTTCACTAAAATGCCAATAACTCCCTTTAGAATTAACTAATTTGGATGCTCTACCCTGCATTTTGTTGCATTTTTGAAGCCCTTTAAGATGCATTTTGAATTTTGAAATTAAATTGAATTTTGCTTAAGTTATAGCCTTTTTAAGATTTTTTACGTACTTGAACCTTCAAACTTTTTGTCCCGATTTGCCCCACTTCCCGTTGACCTAGAGAGCTCATATTTTGGCCAGATGCTAGTTTTATATGTACAAACAACCCCTGAAAATTTCAGGCAGATTGGTGAGGTCGATGCGAGATGGGTATGCTTTGCTCGTGGACTCGCTCTTAAAATAAACTTAATGACTTTAAGAAATAGTTACCCAATTTCCGTATTTGTAGGAATACGTCAATTTTAGATTCAAATTCCACTAAGTTAATCATGATATATTTATATTAACAGCAGAATCTGTTTATGGGTGAATCAAGTTATCAATATGAGGAAATGTGCATCAAACTGGTTAGTTCCCATGCGTCTATAAAAAAAACCATCAGGGAAGAATTTTTACATTCTTACTCACAATAGCAGAAAATTTCAAGTAGTTATCGGCAAAACAGAAATCTAATCCACTTATTTGTATCTCAGCAGCACCTTGGTCAAAGGTATAATAGAACAACGGAACATCTTGTTACAGAAACATCAGAAAAAAGGTAGCATTTTCGAAGAAGCAGATGGTTCACTCTTTATTCTTTTGTATGAGCGAAAAAAAAACATCGTGAAGGCTCATTCTGTTTCTGGTCTGAATAGTGCACATCATGGCTATAATTGACATAAAGAGGAGGGTTTTTCCTACCACTGCTCCTTTCCTTTCTGCGGTGAACGATGCCATCAAGAGGCACCTATCGTGCCGATTTTGACACATTATTAAGTTTGTTTGGATGTTTATTGATTGTATCTTGGCGTGGAAATCAGCCATTCAATTCAGTCCAGTAGCAGGTAAAAACTGAAGAGGGTGCATAATTTATTATTCTAGAAGGTTGGTTAGCGGCCATTTTCTCTTGCGTCACAATGGAAATATCAAATTGCTGTGTTTGGGAGATTCAGTCCACGTGGTGTACCATTAAAATTTGAAAAGTGGGACAGTAACGAAACAGTTCACGTCATCTTGGGTAAATCGGGACACATGGGGCGAATTGGGACAGCAGTTCTAGCAATGTTACAACCTAATATTTTGATATTTTTCAGTGATTTCGGTTAGACCAGATCCAGAGCAACCAAATGTGTGCATCCATTTCCAAATTTGAAGCATTCCCGAGCATGGGTAAATAACCTTAATAAAACCTTTCTTTGGTATCAATACAAAATTTTGGTATTCCTGGACCCTTCAAATTTGTCTTAAGGATTATACAAGAGCAAAATGTGGTATCATACCAATTTAAGGTATTGTTTAGATATTGCAAAATTGCAGAATTTGTCAATGGTCGAACACCACATTTTATCAATTTCCTCTGAAACTATGGGATTTTTTTATAAATTTTGACGAGATAATAAATTTTGCGCTAAAATGACTTGAAAGCCAAAAATGTTAAAGCTGATTTTCATTTTTTTATATACCCACTATGATTTTTTTTTAAAGTTGAAATTTCTCTAAGTCGGGATAACCAAATACTTTGAAAAACGAGTTAATCGACAGATTATTGAGTTTTGCTGAATTTCAATCCAGTTTCGTTTTAATAACACTTATTTTTCAATCTTGTTATTTTTCAGAATCTTCAAGAAAAGCACAGGCCGTTCATCAATGACAAATGCATTCGATGTGGTGAAGAATATCACTAAGAACAACATGGAATCATCAGGTGAGTAGATTTGGCTGTTGCATATGGATCATTTCCGTTTTTTTCACTAACTGCAACTGCTGCACTAAAAACGGTATGAAAATACCAAATTTTGGTATTACTTGTGCAAATACCATCGACCAAAATGTGCTCTGGTTGCCCAGTAATAGATGGTAAAATACCATGAAATCATACCAAAATCATGTATGCGGAAGATCACAGGAATACCAAAATATGATTTTCCAAGGGCGCGGGTATACCTAAAAATAAAACCATGGTAATACCAAGTTTTGGTATTCAAGCAATGTTCAAAAATCCAGAAGACCTCAACTTGGTATTGAAATGGTTTTATTTTGTGGTATTATTTTACCCTTGGAATAACTTGGTTTGGTATTGTTGTGCCCTTCCACATACAAGACTTTGGTATGATTTCATGGTATTTTACCATCTATTACTAGGCAACCAAGACCACATTTTGGTCCCTGTTATTTGCCCAATTAATACCAAAATTTGGTATTCCCGTGTTATTTACCCCTGCTCGGGTTTAAGTTCTCTTAAACGTGCTGTCCCTATTCAGACTGTATTAGAGCGTCCAATTTCCCGTCCAAGGAACAAAATTCCCGGGAATTCCCGGGATTTCCCGAAGAAAATATTTCCTTAAATTCTTTGAACTATTGTATGAAAATGCTCTGATGAATACTCTGGAATGATGTTAATTTATCGTATAATTTAAATCATGTTGCATAATAATACAAAAAAAAAATCATTGGAAAATTACTTTCTATTGTTTGTTCTCAAAAAATGCAAAAATATATTCAAAGCTTGCTTCAAATATTTGAAAACAATGGGTTGTTTGGAGTAAAACCAACACTAAAAAGCTTCACCATTTGTTCAAGAGCTGAAATCAGTATTTGTCATGAATAACATAATTTCTGCATGTTTGTTTTCTAATTTAAATAAACTTGCCACAGAGGCAATTTTGAAATTTCTCATTAAAAAATACCAGAATACATTTTCTTGTAGTTGAATGATTTTTTACATGCAGTCAAGCTGTTAATTGATCTTCACACTTATTTAAACCATTAATGTTGATGTGCTATACAATTTTGTTGCATAATATTAATCAAAACCAAGATCATAACAATTGTCAATAAATTTAAAATTTCCCAGGAATTCCCGGGATTTCCAGGGATTTCCCGGGAAATTGGCTGAAAATTTCCCGTTTCCCGGGAAATTTGTAACCCCGGGAAATTGGACGCTCTAGACTGTAGCAGGGGATTGAAACTCGTCTGAAAAACCTGCATCGGTGGCGCCGCGTGGTGGTAGCTGCCCTGTTTATTATACTGTGAAATTATCCATGGTTAATCCAAGGAGCCAAAGGTGGCAACAGAAATGTCTGTCCAAAAGGGGTGGTGCAAAAAACTTATAATTTTTATCAAATTTTCGAACAAAACAGCAACAATTTACTAGTTTGATAGTCAAACTACACTTAAAAGTTAGTTTTGTTATTTGTTTTTACAAAACCGCATGTTTTTTAACGAAAGTGGCAAAAATATTCGTAATTACCTTTTGCCTCTTGGTGGCGATTTGTATTAGTATGTGTGTGGTCAATGTTTGCGGACGTGCACGCAGAACACAGAACAGTGAAAACTAGCGAACCTCACCTTCTTCTGATACATGTCGCCATATTGAAATCGCTTGAAGATTCATACCCGTGCTGTAGTGACGATTCTCCCAAGTTGATGGTAGTAATATTGAAATAATACATTTTTACAGCTATA